>NC_139825.1:4706400-5306400 GCF_963691815.1 Echiichthys vipera | reverse complement strand
ATTTACTATCTAAGATAAATATGGGTATTTATCTTTTTTAAATGTGTGTTATATGTGTGTCTCAGTGGTGAGGGCTACTGGGTGGGCAAAACATCTCTGCGTAGCTGGAGGCAGTTGGCTTTAGAACAGCTGGAGGAGGACGAACACGGAACCAAACACAACATCGGCCAGACCAATGGAAAGGGACCACATAGCAACAGCAAAGGTAGGAGTAATGGGTGTTTTTTTCTTTCTCCTTCTGTACTGTAATGTAGTCTTTTTTTTTTTAATCTGTCAACAAAATTGGGAACTTGTTGCATTGTGTATAATATATTTGCTGCTTTTAATTGTATTGTTGTTAATGTAATACATTTGTTTTTGGGAGGTTTGTCAGAAAGAGAAGCTAACAACTTCTAATGGATGTTGGTACTGTTCTACTGTGTGGCTGATAAAATTTGAACATCCACTCATTTGGCCAATAGACAAAAAATTCCTTAAAATTGAATGGTGATTTTGGCACAGTGTTTCCCACAGACCAGGTAGCAATATGTGGTGTGGGCCGTACGGAGACCTTTTGATGGGCAGGGGCTCTGACCTCTCCCCTGTGCAGACTCTGACAACAGACAATGATAGATTGCATGATGACATTCACCCAAACCTTAGCAAATGTACAGTTCTGCAGGGAAAGGAGACTGGCACGTGTTACAGTTTTGAATGAAAGTGAGGAAACAGGACAGAGTAACACGGTGGATTGCTCTTTTTTTTTTTTAAAGCTGCAGGAGGAATAGTCAGCTTAAATTTTAATTCTACATACACTATACACTAAGGTTTCAAAAGCACTTGCCCTATGGGTCATTTTTTAAATTCTATTTATTTTATTTAACCACATTCTTCTTGCCTGAATGTCATGTTCACTTGCCCAAATAAAATCAAAAGCCTGTTAAACAACAATGAGTATAATTTAATTACAACGTTTAGCAAGCAATGTCTCACTCATTACTAGTCACATCCTGACCACAGAAAACTTTGGGTTACTTAACGTAACCTCGGTTCTTTGACAACAGAGTGAGGTGCAGACTTTGCACAGGAAAACACAATCTTCTGCTTTATGCCGAACCCATGGAATTTCCACTTTCAGTCATCAACAAATGTACGCAAATTCACAAATAAGTGTGTTTACATGTCCATGAGTATCCAGTTTATGAGGCTTATGATCATATTCAGATTATGGTGTATACATGAGCACAGAGAACTCAGATTATTCATATTCTCGTACACATGATGAATACCATTCTGTTAGCAGAGGGGCTGTTTACAGAAACAAACCAGCATCAGGAAATATGAAACATTTACTAAAACTTAATCAATAATTTGTTCTCTGCTCTGTCCCCTTTTCCCCAACTAAGTCAGTTTTTTAAGAACAGCATCGATAAGTGCTCCACAAAGGAGATGTGCAGCCACCTGAACGAAGAACCTAGAAGAGCACTTCGCTACCTATTTCTCAGACGTAGATATGTCGAAGTTTGACTGGGTATGAGACCCATTTCCCTGTGATGCAGGCGCAGTGGACCTGCCTGCCATTGCTGTTGAAGAGCTGATTAAATTTTCCTATGACCGAACGCATCAGGGATTACTACATTCGCGAGTTACAGTGGTGGAAATCTCGTTTGAAGCAAGAGATGAGTACCCAGAGATCTCACTGTGTGCTTTAAAACGGTTTGTTCCTTTTGGTACCGTTCCCGACTGGATGTCAGAGATGAGATGCGCTACTACAGCACCTGACTTTGAAAGGCTGCAGCGCGGTGCGCAGACTCAGCCATCCCATTAAATATGGTGAGGTGACTCATTCTTTCAAATTTTCACCATGGCTAGTAATAAATAAATATAAAACCTAGAAGAGCACTTTGCTACCTATTTCCCAGACGTGGAGTTGTTGAAGTTTGACTGGGTCATATATAATTCATTATATGAGAGTGTTTGCTCAGTACACAGTATAACAAACATGGTAAAAAAACAAATTCTAGAAAAAGAAATATCCCTGGGGTCACCAGAAATGTATGATATCCAAATGGGATCACAGTCCATAAAAGGTTGGGAACCACTGCACTACAGTCTTCACTCACTGCACTGGTCGGTGAAATAGAGTCAATGAATCAGTTAAACAGTGTTGATTTCTTTCTGTGGAGCCAACATGAAAACCTTTTTGGTTTAGAACATTTCTGTCAGTCAGCTGATGAAGACAGGTTATCCAGCCGCTGTCACTGGATTTTTTTTGAGGAAATCTGCCTGGAACGCAAAGGGAAACACACCACAGAGCTCCGGGGCGAAAAGTTGCAATGTGAGCTGGCCTTTTTGTGCAACATTATCAAGCATCTCAATGCGCTGAACCTCAAGCTTCAAGGAGGGGGGTTTGTGATCAGACATGTATGATGCAGTGATAGCTTTCCAAGTCAAGCTGTGCGCCTGTGGGAGACTCAGATGCAGCATGGAAATTGGGTCACTTTCCGAGTAAACCATGTCTCCACCTTGTGTTTACGACTGCGCATTCATCTGATTAACTGGGCGCACAGAGGTCACTCTGTGAACTGCTCAGCAACGCGTTTGTAGTTGATGTTTATAGAGTACCTGTGAACATCCAAATGAAGCTGATATACCTCCAGGGTAATAACATACTCAAGGAAAAGTATGACCCTGTGGGTGCTGCACAGTTTACAGGCCTCATCCCTGAAATGATGTCTCAACTCCACCTACATGCTACTCTGTGATCAAGATGAACAAAACCCACACAGGAGTTGTCTCACTGATGCACACCTTCACTCCATCTTGAGTGTTTGAACGGAACAGAACCTAACTCCAATCTGACACATATGCATAGAAAAATGTATCCTTCTTAAATATGTTTTCTTTTTGCACTTAATCCAATATCCTCTCTCTCCTGTTTAATAAATGATGACCTCTGTTTGGCCCTTAACGTAGTCCCAGTTTTTAATGTTGGCCCTTTCTCTGATTGAGTGTAACACCTCTGGTCTGGACCAAAGTGCTGGACCAACAAACCGACTGACTGACTGTCCATTGAGTAAATCTGTTTTGTGTCAACAGAAAACATTTAGTGAATTGTTTGCTTGCAGAGTTTGGTCCAGAGCTCTCAGAGGGCAACAAGGATGGAATGAAGACTTTCAACGAAGACATTGTCTGCACTCACGGTACTGTCCCATCATCAGCATCGAGAATGATCTTACAAAATACTTTTAACAATGACATGTTAAAACGTACAATTCTGAAAAAAAATTGTCATTGCTATAATATAGTTAAATCTTTAATATGTTGGCTCTTAAATTTGTACATTTGTTCCTGCTGTAGGGGGTCTGAGTATTTTGGAGACTGAACGAAAGCTGGTATCCACTGAAGTTTGGACCAAGCTGAGGGAATACTTTCCCAAAGCCCCAGAATTCACCCAAAACCAAGAGTCTTGTCAGCAGTGCCTGGTGAGTAGACAACCATTTTTCCACTGTCACACGACTGCGAGTTAGGGCGAACTTCGAACCAGGCAAGGTTAATAGCCCTGGTACTGGAACTGTGAGAACTAAAAACATCTGCACGTCGATAGCCCTGCGGTATTGCCCTAAAACCCAGCCAAAAACATGTCTACCTGGTGTAAAGCCACCCATCCCACATCGCAGATAACAAACTTGTCCGACTCATGTAAATTAAGATGGCTATGCTGGAATTACTGTTATACAGCCATTCATAACATATAGGCTAACATTAAGAAGTGTCCAGGTGAAATGCTTTAGCTGTTTAGCTAGCAAAATATATATATTTTTTAAAACCCACCAACTGAACCTGCATCTGGGGACCTGACTATGGTGTCCCTGCCTGGGCAATCTCTCCGACGGCCCATTAATCTGAAACATGCATAGTCCAAATAAAGTCCCATTGGACCTGAGTAGTCCGACGGGACATTATCCAGAAAACAAAAGTTCAGTGCCGCGACGTCTCTGACGCATTGTCAATAACTGCTCTGAGCTCCAACCCAACTGTGAAACTAGGCAGTGCTGATAAAATATGAATGAAATATACTGTTACTGTATTGCATATTTCTCACATAGTTTTTTAGAAACATAAAATGAGGTTTGTCAAAGGGCTTGGTTTTTGGCTCTACCTGGTCACAAACTTTCTGTTGCAATTATGCAAATTAAGTAGGGGTGTAACGGCACACTAAAGTCACGGTTTGGTACGTACCTCGTTTTTAAAGTTATGGTACGGTTCATAGTTTAGGAAGAAAATTTAAAAACAGCATGCTTGTCAGAACGAACGTAAGTTTAATTAGTAAACAATCCAACGCAACAGTTAAACAGTTTTATCTGTCGGTATGAAACATACAAATAAAATATATAACAAATATAAATAAAATACTTCCTAAATAATTGCACCTGAAATAAAATCTTAAATAATTTAGGTCATGGCATATGTCCATTCTGAATTCCCAGGTAGGGGTTGTTGAAATAGTGTCAGGAGCTGGGTTTGCACAGCTTGGTTTTTTTCACAGCAACAGTGATAGTAACCATAGTAACACCCGGATGATGCCTTTTTAAATGTGTGTGCATGTTCATAATTAACCTGGAATCTGAAGTTATCCCACACTTAGGATTTGAATGACAGGGGGACAGGGTCTGCAAGCCCCGGTTTCATGTTGTGGTTCGCCATGCAGTTCCCTCTCTGTTCGCTAGCCATTGGTTTACACAGCCCTGCTCGTGGGAGTGCGGGCCAGCCTGCTGCCTGTTACTCTCACTCGTTGGCTGCTACTGAGCACATACAAGCCGAGCAGGAGACTAAACAGTCTAGGGGGAACTCCGACTTCAAGTCTTAAGTTCCGCACCGCAAAACAAGACATCACATTGTACATTCACCATATTAACGCTATCATTTACGGGCCGTGGTCCACCTTTGTACCCGCCCAGATGTGCCTGTACCGTGACGGTTCTGTAAGAATACGTGTATCGTTACACCCCTAAAATGAAGGTATGATGTCATCTGGCAACTTTTCATGTCTTTTGGAGCTAGTGCAAGCTACTTTCGTTGGAAATTAGTTGGCAACACTATGTGCATAGGCTCTGTTAATGCACTGTAACCCCTTAACGTGGAACTACAAATCAACCCTACGGATAGAAGCTATAGTCAGACAGCAGGCACATACAGTAATGAGTCATGGCGTCCACAGTTAGTAGATGTGTCTAAATAGAGTGAATTATTGGGTTAGTTGTGGAATTAAAACTTTTCCTTCTTGTGTTTACAGACATTAGAGCAGGAAGAAAAGGACAATGAGGCAGTGAGTAAGATGATGGCTCTGGATCAGAAGAACCAATTGCTCAACCTCTTCCATGAGAAGAACCGGCCAACACTCACCAAGTGGCCTCAGGTAGACACAAAGCCAAGCTCTTCACACCAAGACAGAACAAATAGAAATATCTCAAATAAATCATTTAGCAAAAGAGGTTCCATATTCAGATTAGAGGACAAGGACACACACACACACACACACACACACACACACACACACACACACACACACACACACACACACACACACACACACACACACACACACACACACACACACACACACACACACACACACACACACACACACACACACACACACACACACACACACACACACACACACACACACACACACACACACACACACACACACACACTCACTCTCTATCTCTTTGGTTGTTCTACTGGAATAACATTAATTTTACAAACATAGGTTTCAGGTAAAGATAGTAAATTCCTCTCGTTTGTCTCTCCAGGACACAGACGTACTTTACATAGTACCTCTATTTTTTGTGGATGAGTGGAGAAAATTCATCAGGTATGTTTGTTTCTATAAACCAGTGAAATAAACAAAATTTCACTGTGTTTGTTGTCATATAGTCAAAATAAAGTTTAAATTTATGCACTTCCATAAAAGGAGTCAGTTTGGCATGGATATTAGATTCAATTGATTTAGTTTGCATTAAGGCTCACCCTTTCATTTCTAAGTTGGCCAGTCCCTAGTGAATATAATGATTATGACTGACTAAAAATTCATGTCATCCTTTCAAATGGTAATTTTTCCTCCCATCTGTGTGTGAATTTTGAAGGAGGCCCACTAAATTCTCTTCGGTGTCTAACGTGGGAAACACTCTGCTGCTCTGTCCCCATGGAGGCCTCATGTTCACCTATGACTCCCTTATCAACGGAGATGCACAACAGTGAGTTCTGCTAATTTAACTCACTAATAGCTGCTTTTCACCCATAGAAAAATCTTGAAACAATTCAGATAAATTGTTTTCTTGAGAATTATACTTCTAACAGGATAAACAACTGTAACAAGCAACCAAACTTCACTGCCCATTATAATCATACTTTCGTTAACCTTAAACCCAGTAAGGCAGCATTGGCCCTTTTATTTCACATCTTGTGCATGCACGCAGTCTATTCTTTCAATTTATTAGTTGATTTTTTTTCAGAACTAAACAAGTGTGCTAGGTCAGTTGTTGTGTAATCAGCAAATGGTCCATTTTCTTTATACACTACAAACAATTCAGAATCAAAAACTATTTGCAGCTTTTAATTTAACTAGGCAGGTTGCATGAATAGAATGCACTAAAATGGAAAAGAAACAGGATTTAAGTTACTTAAAACATGGCATGGGTGTTAGTGCCAGAAGGGCTGAAAATGCAGATCTACTGGGATTTTCAAATTCAGCCATATCTAGGGTTTACGGAGAATGGACTGAAAAAGAGAAAATGTCCAGTGAGCCAAAATGCCCCGCTTGATGGCAGAGGAGAATGTCCTGACTAGTTTGAGCTGATAGAAAGGCAACAGTAACTCACATAACCACTCGTTACATCAGAGCAGATGGGCTACCGCAACAGAAGACCACACTGAGTGCCACTCTTGTTAGCTAACAGGAAACTGAGGCTACAGTTGGCCCAGGCTCACCAAAACTAGACAATGTTCCCTGGTCTGATGAAACTTGATTCCTGCCCAGACATTCAGATTCTGGGGTCAGAATTTGGCCTACAGAACACGAGAGCATGGATCCATCCTGCTTTGTATCTAGGATGGATCCATGCTTAATGTTGTGTAGGCCTAATTCACCTTTAGTGTGGTGAGTGAGGTGATTTCTAGCAACTTGTTGAATCCATGCCACAAAGAATGAAGGCAGTTCTGAAGGCAAAAGGGGTCCAACCTGGTACTATCTATGTGTACATAATAGAGTGGCCTGAGAGTGTATATAACCCTGAACTGATGTATTACGGATTGGACACTGCTGTAGTCTAATGCTGTGCTGTTTATCCTGCACAGTGTAGCTTTGCTCTGGCCCAGTGAATGGGAAGTGATCAGCAGACTCTTCATTGTGGACCAGCCAATCTCCATCCACTGCTGTAAACAGACCATAAACAGTGGGCCCACCACCCCGTACGCTACTCAGCCTGGTAAGAGTGCAAAGTTGGAGGAAATGTTTTTTTTGTTTTGTATCTTGCTCTTTTGTCCTTTCTCCATTTTTAAAACATACAATGGAGATCAAATTATTATTTTTTAGTATTAAAACTTGATTTATTCTAAAAATACTGTTTATCGTTCATAATTTGATAGAATATCTGCTGTGGTCATACCACTGCTGTCCTATAATGTTTTTTTAAATAACTAAGGCACTTTAACAAAAACCTTTATTTTGTGAAAAAGATTTCAACAATGTTTTCTTCGGGCTATAGGATTCAAAAATCACACATAAGTGTGTTTCCATGTTCATGAGTATCCAGTTTATGAGGCTTATGATCATATTCAGATTATGGTGTTTACATGAGCACAGAGAACTCAGATCATTCATATTCTCGTACACATGATGAATACATTCTGTTAGCAGAGGGGCTGTTTACAGAAACAGGAAATATGAAACATTTACTAAAACTTAACCAATAATTTGTTCTCTGCTCTGACCATCACCAGCTACAACTGTCTGCTTTGACTTCATCCTCTGTCTCTCTCTTCACCTGCACACACGTGGACTAGCCTCCGTTGCGAACTGAGCTATTCCTGAAATGACCAACGTAACAACTTGCTCCGCACTGCTGCCAGCCTGTGTCACTGACAGCGTGTAGGACAGGGAATCAGTGGATGAAGATACACAACTTCTTCACTTCCAAAAGACAAAACTGAGTTAGAGCCTCTGATAAAACCAGGTCCCGAGGACCGGAGCTCTCATCGTATGCCACCATGGTCTTAGCAGCCAAGCGCGGTACTGCAGCCCTCGCCTGTTTAAGAAGCATATTCACCCATTCACTCCCATACATGCAGGGAAAAGGAGATCTCTACTGAAAATTTTTAGATACAAATCAAAAGGCTCATAATTATCTTCAGACCCTCTACTAAAAAAATGTATGTTTTCATCATTTTAGATCCGACCAAAATGGAGTTATGGTTTACTCTGCTGCTCACACTTTAAAACATTGTGTCCAATGTTTTTTCTATAGTTTATCTAATGGACACAATAAAAGTTTTTTCTAGCAGCATGACCTACATGAAACTGATAAAGGTTGTTTCAGGCACGGACGTATTGATTATAAGAGATGATTTCTAACATTGTTAGTTGGCTAACATAAACATTATAACTTGATACACTACACTTGTTTATTTTTTTAGCCATGTAGTCTATGCCAGTGTACAATTTAAGTGTATTACCATATGGGTAGTGAAACCTCATCATACTAAATAGGCCTACTTGTGTTTGTATTTGATTTAGTTAGTACTTGGTAGACATACTATTTCTAATAAATATATGAATAAAATATATGAATATATTTATTCCTGTTATATTCAAGATAGTCCTTAGGACAGGGAAGTAAAACTACTATTTCTATTTTCTTTAGATGGTATTTTGGCACATTTTAGTCATGGGACTGAAATTTTAAAAAAGCCCACTAAAGAATACAAACATCACTTTGCTTGAGTCAAACCGTTAATCCAGTATATATAATATTTTATTTTGGCTAATAAAAACTACTTACTGTCGAGCCATAGACCATGGACAGAAAAGATAATACGAAAACAGAATAAGAGGCTTCGCTCGTGCTTGGCGCTCGTGTCTCCATCCGGCAAATCCTCCGTCGTTCACGAGTAAAATGGCGCCGTCCTCAGTGGAGCCTGCGCCACTGAGCAGCTTTCCATAGGAATGAATGGGGCGCCATTTTGTGTCCTCTGTCCGTTCTTTTTTCTATGGCTATGAGCCTGCGTCACGGAGCAGCTTTCCATAGGAATCAATGGGGCGCCATTTTGTGTCCTGTGGCCGTTCTTTTTTCTATGCCCATGGATAAAACAGACCAGCGCGTCCTGGTGCGGCCGCCGCCATCTTTGCCTCGCTGTCTAATGAGAAGAACTTCGGAAGTCAAATCTGATTCATCTGATTCATTTTAACCACTTTGAACCAGATTTGAACTGTCTCATGATGCATCGGTCCAACCCTAGCTCAGATTTTAGCACCAACGAGAAGTTAGGGGGAGAAAACTGCGGGCACACACCGCAGACTGTCAGCACACACACACGCAGGCTGAGAGAGAGAGAGAGAGAGAGAGAAAATATATATCTATTTAGTGTGAAATAGCCAAAACACATTGTTTTGCAGTCTATAAACACTTATAGCCTTTATTTTAATAGTAATCCATCAAACGTCCACTTGCCCGCCCGGGCAACCAGAAAACAAGGTCAACTCGCTCGTTTTTTTTACTCTCCCCCAACCGTTAGGTTCATTGCCTGGTGCGTCGATGGAGACGTTTCTGCCCTAAATGTAATACTCCAGATCATCAACGGTTATGCTGCGTTCACTTGTAATCGGAAAAATGGTGAATTTCCAACTTCTGAGTCAGGCTTGTAGTAAGGGCAGAAGTGGAATAGGAACATATGTGTGTTAATGGATTTGAGAGGGTAACATATAGGGGACGAACCAGAAGTAAAGAGGTTAATGTGTGTCAAAAAAGTTTACAAAAGAGCAACCAAAATAAAGTCAACACACAAAGTGACAGTGAATTTGACCATATGGAGGCTCTGAAAGAACGGGCTTACCTGCAGTTACATCTTACCTCTCTCCAAAGAGGCCACTGGAAACAATATGCCTCAAATCTTATGGGGTGCAAGTTTAATCTTAACAGTGATAGAGTATCATAATGTCTATAGAACCGGTATGAAGTGAACTATGAACTTTCTAACACCCCTTCTGTTTGATATTACGAGTGGAGTTTTCTTTGTCCTTTTTTGGCTTTCAACATCCTTGATGTATTTGATATTGATGTGGGTGCATGTTCGTGTATTCAGATCTCTGTTGGGAGTGCAGAGAGAGCTACCTTTTCCAACAGCAGAGGGACCTCAGAGAGTATACTCAAGCAACTATCTACATTCGCAAAGTCATTGAGGACCAGATGGTATGAAAAAAAGGACAATTTAGGTCATCCAAACAGTGAGAACTGTTTTTTTCACACAAAGTCTAAAATAAGATCCACCGAATTACAATTGTAGATGCAATTTCCATTGTTGTCCACTGCATGATGAAGGATGCAACTCCAGAACTGAACGCCAGCAGCCCTGAGGCAGAGGAGGAGAAGGAAGAACAGCCAAAGGTGGATGGAGAGAAAGACCCAGACATCAACCAGGTAAGTCCATTACAACGCTGTTGCTACTACTGTAGCGACAGCGTAACAGTAGTTAAGGCGGCTTTACTTTACGGGCTTCGGGGACATCCACCATAAACTCTCTGTGATCAGTCAACATATCACATGACTGTGTGTCTATCTCTTTTTTTGTTTCAAGTTAATGTCCTTATTTTTATGGCAGTAGATAGAGTAAAACAAGTGGAAGTGACCATCTTTAGATGAGAGGACAGAGCCGGGAGGAGCTCCAAGCAGTTTCAGGCGGCAGCACACCGTCATTTCCATGGTGCTGCTGAGATAAATGCTATAGAGGGAAACGGCTCACATGACGACATTGAACAATTATATATTAAACACTGAATATTACATAATAATAAAACATTGTAATTAATTAATAATACGTTTTTGAAAATAACATCTGGAAAAAGAACGATACAAATATAAATAAATGAAGTGCTAAACAGTAACTGAAACAAGAGGAATTTTGTTCAATTTTAACACACTGCAAATATCGCTGAGTCCCCACACTGACCATCCTGGACTGTACTTGGACAGCTAGGATAAAAAGAGTTTCACATTATATCATACATTATATATACACATTACATTATATTGTGAAACAAACGTGAAGCCTTACATCTAATGGCTAATTGATTAGATACCTGTACCTACCTGTACAGTCTAATGCAAACCAACAGCCCTGCTATACAAAGCTTTACAACGTTTATAACGTTATGTTTTTAATGGCAGTCTGAGATCTGTTAATTCAATTATATGTTGAATATTGAGGTGATAGTTATCCTGAGTGAGTTAGTAGCAGTGAGTTACGCCAGCCTGTATCATGTCTTAATTGTATTCTAGATATTATACATTATTGTAAATGTGTTGACATACACTAATGTTAGATATAAGAGTAAATTTGCACTACCTGACGAACGACAGAAAGGTCTAAGGTAACACTGCGAGCCACAGTCAAGCACAGCTGCTTGAGAGGTCTTTAGCTCCGGGTCTGCACCGCAGCAGGTACATCTATCCTCTTATGTCTTGCCGTTTCTTCCAGAACCTAAAAACACACAAACATTAAAAACATCACAACCACTAATACTCACTATCAGCTACTACTGCGCATTGAGCTCAGGCAGAGTCAAAGAACGCGACTCCCTTCTCCTACGTATAATGATGCGTTTGACGTATGATGTTGAAAAAAAAAGTTTTTTTAGAAGCACTGCTCAAAAAAGCCACTTTTACCTCTGATTTAGGCCCACACGTTTTGTAAACCATATAAAATCCTACATTTATGGTATGGTATTTATGGTAATGGTCATTTTCATTGAAAGTTTAAGTGTAAATTTAGTAAAAAAATTAACCTGCAAGTTGCTCTTTAACTGACAGAGCAGCAACTGTCACTGTGACGCCTGTGTTTCCTCTGCAACAAATGTATATCAGTGGGAATCAAAAATCTAAATTGATTAAGTAATTAGTAACTTAAGTTATCCAATAAATGTAGTGGAGTAAAAAAATTAAAATATTTCCCACTGAATTGTAGTGGAGTAGAAGTGTAACTTTGGTACTACTTTCAATATAAAAATAAGGAACATTTCAAACACTGTAAGAACACTGAACAAACAGGGCAACCGGTCACAACCAGCTATTAAACTAAAAATGCAATGCCGTCGAATGTGTGTTAGTATGATGGATGTGTATACATTTACATCCCCTTAAACGGTGGAGCAACCCTGACACACCGCCCTCATCCTATACATAACTCTTTCTCCGGTGCAGTTGTAGAGCTTTTATTCTACAAAACATGCATTAATCTTAATACCTAAATACCTGTGTTCTGCATGTGGCTGTGTCTACAGGCATGAATACACAAACTGTTCCAGCCTAGGTACACACAGATTACCTTAATGTTTGACCATTTGTGGTTTCATCTAAATTGCTTTCTTTGGATTGTCTTCATTGTTAAACAACTTTTGTGTGTGTTGGTGTTGGCAAGGATGAGAAACAGAGGCATTGTCAGCACTAATAGATAAAAATCGTATTACTTTCTTTCAGTCACAAGATGGTGCAAAGCGGCTCAAGTTGAGTGACAGCAGCACAACGTCGGCAGCTGCAGTTCCTGTGACCAACATGACCAAACCAGGTGGAATCAGGAGAAGCACTCGGCACAGGAAACTCAAAAGAGAGAAAGCACTTGTTGTTTCAGCTAATCAGACACTTAAAGAGCTGAAAATCCAGGTGAGGGCTCCAAATGACTGGGTGCAATTATGGGATTGCTGAATACAAGTCTGAAGCATTTAAAATGATTGTGGTTTATGACATCTGGAGGATAGATAGTTTCATAGTTTTTTACAGAATCAGCTGTTTGAAATCCCTTAACCAGACTGTACTCTGTAGGTAATGAATAGTTTGTGTTCACAAAAGTAGCTTTGCTGTGCCTCTGGCCCCATATAGATCATGCATGCCTTCTCCGTGGCTCCATTTGACCAGAACCTCTCTATTGATGGAAAAAGTCTGGCGGACGACTCAGCCACACTGGGTAGTCTGGGCATCATCCCTGAAAGCATCATCTATCTAAAGGTACTTCATACCCTAATTTTGATCAACACAGAAATCTTAATCTTGACTCCTATCAGATCATCTTGATGGTGATTACAGACATTCTCCTTTTAATCTGAAACATTGCTTTTTATTGTTTCCTTACAGGCTGATGAGCCAATAGCAGACTATGCTGCAATGGATGATGCCTATCAGGGTAAATGCTGTTATCTATTCTACATCTCCACTATATTAGAATTACTTTTTTTGGTTTATTTTAAGCTATGATTATGATAATATTGTTTTTCATCTACTTCCTTCACAGTGAGAATGCCTGAAGAGGGATTTAAAGGTGAGAATTGCTTTTCTTTATTTGTTTGGAAACTTTTGTTTTCTTGAATGTTTTCACCCAGTAGGAAATGCACATCTTTATTATCTATATAGATGAGAATTACTCCAATAATAGTACTGAATTCACCTAATTTTTCTGTTTGGATTGCTGATCATTGTTGTTATATCTCATCATAAAATTGTTATTTATTCTTGTGAAGGATTTGACCTTCTCTTGAGAACTTGGTATTGAAGCCAAATACTTTTCAAGTATTTGTACAGCTGAGTTTTATAATAACATAAGCACTGAAAGTTGACTTGATGTTCGGCCTTTTCCGTAAAGCGAGTTCATCAAATAAACCCGACTTGTTTCAGTTGATTCGGTTCCATAAAGCAAGTTCAGAATAGTTTAAGTTCAGTTACTATGGCAACTAATGCTGGCAAAGCAACCTGGTCCGGGGCAGGCTAACTGTCAGGCTAACACTGAGTTGGTGCCTAACAGAAGGTGTTTTATTCAGAAAAGCTCTTACATTGACGGCGAGGCAAAGGCTGTAATTTGACGTCCTGTCTATGTGAAACCGAGGTGTAATATTCCTCTTTTCCCAAAAGACAGCTTTCTGGGATTAAGTTCTTTAATTTGCTGATCACTTGGCAAATTAAGAAGTACTAAGAATGGCTCCAGGGGGGCCTGGAGCCGATCCCAGCTGGCATTGTGTGTAAGGCGAGGTACACCCTGGACAGGACGCCAGTCTATCACAGGGCACACAGAGAGCTGGAGAGCTCAGAATGTGTTTTGTTTTATGTAGTTTTTGTTCTGTCTTATGTGCGTTTGGGCCTCTTTTTTTTTCGTTTGTTCCTTCCCCCCCACTCTCTTCCTCCACTACTACAGATTACTTTAAGGTCATGCAGTTTCATTCTAACTTATTATTATTGTTCCTATGGCTAATGCTGTAAAGAGGGCATGAACAAAGCAATCAAAATCAGTAAGGTCCTAACATAGTTGCAGCACCTTCAGGGGGATGTGATGTGATGTTTCTGCAGGAAACACATCTCAAAGCAGCTGGCACCTCACGTATTAAGAGGGTGTGGATGAGCCACTTATTCCATTCCAAATTAACAGATAGTTAGAGGGGCAGCTATCATCATTCATAAAAGGGTCCTGTTTGAGCCAACAAATATAATTCTAGATACTGATGGCCGCTATGTCATTGTTTCGGGCACACTCCAGAACACACCAGTGGTCTTAGTTTCGGTTTATGCGCCCACCTGGGACAATGAACAGTTTTTTACAAGGCTATTTGCAAAAATCCCAAACGTCATCGCATCATCATAGGCAGAGACTTCAACCTGGTGCAGGATGTGACTCTTGACAGATCTTCTCCTACACAGGTTACGCTATCCACATCAGCACACACAGTAAAAACATATGCATCACAGTTGGGAATTTCTGATCCCTGGAGGTTTAGAAACCCCCATGGGAAAGCTTTCTCCTTTTTTTCCCATGTACACCACACATTCTCCCGAATTGATTTCGTCTTACTCGATAACA
Source organism: Echiichthys vipera (assembly GCF_963691815.1). Taxonomy (NCBI): domain Eukaryota; kingdom Metazoa; phylum Chordata; class Actinopteri; order Perciformes; family Trachinidae; genus Echiichthys; species Echiichthys vipera. The sequence continues at coordinate 5,291,304 of NC_139825.1, read as the reverse complement.
ACCTCTTCAACTGTGTGAATGCATGTGAATAGCACCCAATAGTCACTTCTGACCACGCACCTACCACAGTTGACATTAGTTTTCCACAAGATACATTTCCACGTTCACCATGGAGGTTCAGCTTACCCTTACTGTCGGATGGTAGTAGCGCTAGGTGCTGAGAAAGCCTTCGACCGGGTAGAGTAGGGCTTCCTATTTTATATTTTGGAGTAATTTGTCTTGGGAAATTTTATTTCTTGGGTTAAGCTTCTGTATGTAACCCCCTCTGCATCTGTAAACACTAACTGCGTCTGTTCAGCCCATTTCCCTCTCAAACGTGGGACGTGGCAGGCCCCCACTACAACTACTAGTTTTAGTGTGTTTTTCTTTTCCTTTTTTTATCTGACTTTATCTACTTATGTTACATGTTATTCGATTACTTGTTTTTTTTTTATTGTGACCATGTCTGACGTGGGTTGTTGGGAGGGATAGCGGGATTCATGTTGGGGTTTTTCTGTTTCTGTCTGTGTTTTTCTTTTTCTTTTTTCACCTTAAAGCAGACGTACTATACATGTGTTATACCTGTTTCTGTGTTCCATTCTGTAAAAGTCAACAAAAAATGTTGAAGAAAAAAAAAAAAGAAGAAAACTCAGAAAGCGTTGGTGATTCACTTGTTCAAAGATCGTTTGTTAAATTGTTTTGGAAGAGGCTCTCACTCCTAATGGTAAAAACTAAACTGAAACTTATCAGAGATCCTTCATTATTTAGTTTGAGAAGATGATTCACTTCCACAAAAAAACAAATAAAACAGAATTAAACAAACTGAATTTTTTTGTTGATTTTTGATTTAACTTTGGAATGTTTCTGTTGGAGAACATTATTTGGACCTTTTGGACAATTATTTTAGACAATTTCTGATGCTGACTGTAGCTCATTGTGCAATACACTGAGTTTGCATTGTGGCTCTGATTATTGCTTGTATAATTGGGATCCTTCTGTTTGGTGATTTTTAACACTGTTTCATTTATCCTTGTGGGAAGTTGGTTTTGACTTCATTAGTGCTCTATTGGGTCTTAACGACAGTCGTTGGAGTCACAGGAGGACATTTGTGAACAGTTGTTCTTTGAGGTTAGATTGTTGAATCTCCTGAAGGGATGAAAGGGCTGCATTGTAAATTGCAGATAAGTGCTGTCTCAGACCTCCTCCTCTGTTTAGCGATGGTTTCTCTACTTTTGCATAGATGGCTTCTTTTACTCCTCTTTCAAACCATCTGTCCTCTCTGTCAACATCCTGATAGTTGGACCAGTCCCAGCCTGGTCAGATGCGTACATGAACTGATGAAGCCTCTTGGATGAGAGGTGAAACGTCTTCCTAGACAAATAACCAAGTCCAGTTGCTTTTGACTAAAATTGCTTTGGGGATAACGTTGACCTGGACAAATGCGAACATTCCAAGGCTTATCCAACATTTAAGTGAATTCTTCAATTCTTCATCTTTTTTTCAAAATGTTTGAAAAATGAATAAAAAATGAAGAACTAGAAAAGCAGGGTTGGAAAAGTGACTAATCCCTTTAGAACAACCATTCTAAACATTCTCAGGTATAACCAATCACCTTCCAGATTACACAAGTTAATTGGCCTCCACCTGACATCAACTGTGGTGTTTTTAATTTTACTTCAGAATAAAATCAGCTGTTCCTTGAGGATTCCACTCCTAGTTGTGCAGGGTAACACAAATAATTCACCATGGTTGGAAAGATGCTTTCAAAGGAGGATGCCTCCAGGATGATGTTGTGGATAGGCACAAGTTAGGAGAAGGAAATTAAAAGATTTCAAAGGCTTTAACTCTCCCTCTGAGGACCGTTCAGAGTATTGTCCAGAAGTAGAAGGCATATGGATCCACCCAGACCTTACCTAGATCAGGCCGCCCCTCGAAACTGGATGACCAAGCCAGGAAAAGATTGATCAGGGAAGCTACAAAGAGGCCCATGGTGACCTTGAAGGAGTTACAAGTCTAAATGGTAGAGGTTGGTCGATCTGTGCATGTGACAACAAAGTTCTATGTATGGCTTTGTGGAGAGAAAGAAGCCTCTTCTGAGAAAACGTCACACTGAGTCACATAAAAAACACATATTGAAGATTCTGATGCCATGTGGCAAAACATTATATTGTCAGATGACACTAAAATTTTACTTTTGGGCTGAACTCCAAGCGTTATGTTTGGCAGAAACCAAACACAGCACACCACCCAAAACACCCCATCCCTACAGTGAAGTATGGTGGTGGCAGCATTATGTTGTGGGCTTGTTTCCCATCAGCAGGGAATGGGGAGTTGGCCATGATTGAAGGGAAAATGGATGCTGCCAAGTCCATCAAAATTCTTGAGGAAAACCTGCAGCCCTCTGTTAGACACTTGAAAATGGGCAGGTGGTTCACCTTCCAGCATGACAATGACCTAAAACAGACCTCCATAAAAACAACACAGTGGCTAAAGTATAGGAAGGTGAATGTCCCAGAGTGGCTTAGTCAGAGCCCTGACCTGAATCCTCCAGAACATCTGTGGATGGACTTGAAGAGTGCAGTCCTTCACCGCTCACCACAGAATCTGACTGAACTCCAACAGTTCTGCAGGAAGAATGGGGAAATATTTCCAATCTAGGTTCACAAAGCTGGTAGAGACAGATCCAAACAGACTGATGGCTGTAATAAAAGCAAAAGGTGCCTCCATAAAGTATTACCTCTGGGGACCAAGCCTGCTATTCTAGTTTTTCATTTTTTTATTAATTTTCTTTCTTTTTTATGTATAATCATTTCAGGCTCAGTGACTATTTCAAAAGGGTATCATGACTTTCTATAGGCACTGTATAGAAAGTGCTTTTCGGTGGCTGTGAACACATGGTGTATCCATTTGATCCGTGTTCCACCTCTCAGGGCTTCAGAATTGCGTGCACACGCAGTGATCTTGACTTCTTGAACTTTCTGATTATGTGAGTTGGAACTGATTTAGCCTCGGCTGATTTGTTAGACTTAGGTTCGGACTTTAGTCATGACCTAAAGAACGAGGTCGCGGGTACAAGTGGCTGAAATGGGTTTTCTCAGGAGGGTGGCTGGAGCCTCCCTTAGAGATAGGGTGAGAAGTTCAGCCATCCGTGAGGAACTCGGACTAGAGCCGCTGCTGCTTTGCGTTGAAAGGAGCCAGTTGAGGTGGTTCGGGCATCTAGTAAGGATGCCCCCTGGGCGCCTCCCTAGGGAGGTGTTCCAGGCACGTCCAGCTGGGAGGAGGCCTCGGGGAAGACCCAGGACTAGGTGGAGAGATTATATCTCCACACTGGCCTGGGAACGCCTCGGGATCCCCCAGTTAGAGCTGGTTAATGTGGCCCGGGAAAGGGAAGTTTGGGGTCCCCTGCTAAAGCTGCTGCCCCCGCGACCCGACCCCGGATAAGCGGATGAAGATGAGATGAGATGAGGTTCGGACTTTAAGCCACACTTCTCTTTGGCTCCGTTCACATTGCAGGTCTTAATGCACAATTCCAATTTATTGCTCAAATCAGATTATTTTGTTTGTCTGTTCACATTACATCTTTAAATGTGGCCTTTCTACAGATTGCTGTGTGAACAGCTCACACTCCTGAAGTGAGTTGTGCGCAGTTGATCATTGATCATCACCCTGCAACGGTGATTATGAAAGTGAACATGGCAACTGGTATTGTAGGACTTCATGGCTTGATGCATGTGTCACCCTAAATACTAATGATGTCTAAAACTTCACTCTCCCTCCACTGGCCGCCTGCTTTACTGCTGTCCTTCCTGTTTGTTTTGATTCTGTTCCTGGCTCCTGCCTGTGGCACACTTTATTTTTTTCAATCAACTTTATTTGTCATTCTTTTACAATACAGTGCAGTGAGGGTCATAATGACGTCAAAGTCACATTAAATGTGACCTGGCTGTTCAGATTGCAGTCACATTCACAAAAATCTAATATGTATCAGATTCAGTAGCACATTTAAAAGTGACCCATATCTGATTGGAAAATGTCAGATTCAATGTGACTTGTTCTGTTCACACTGTCAAAAGCAAATCAGATATGGGTCACATATGAGCGAAAACATCAGGCTCAGGTCATGTGGAACTGCGGTGTGAAAAAAGCCTTATAGTCCTTTATGGAGCAGGCCCCTAGATTACTCATTATCATATTATTTAGTAAATGTAATCAGACTTTTATTGATTTTTAATGTTCAATTATTTGGTGGAAAGTGTGTTTTGGTTGTGATTTGTGATTTAGTTATTTCTGTCTCTCTCTGCAGGCACTGGGCTTCTCAGGCACTGAGGAAAGTTGTGCTGTAGCTACGCTTGAATTGGATGGATGACAGAAGGATTTTTTTTTAAAGGATTGAATTTGTCCATATATAAATAAATGCTTTCATTCATTTTGTTTTTAGTAAACAATTTTAGTAGGTTACTTTTATAAAACTGACTATTGTTACATTTATCTCTACATAAAGTTAGCTGGCCTTTGTTATTTAAAATTCTAATCAGCCTAATAGAATCTGGCTGATGATCTGTTGTATTCTGAGGCTTGGCTTCAGTAAATTCCTGTTCTTTCTCAAGTTTGGGCTTAGTTTTAGACAGTTTTTAATCATGGCTAACGAATATTACAAGAGAATGTTCTTTATTTCCATTATGTGGAAGTTTTATGTTCACACTGAAGTTTTAAGGTTTGTCGAAAGAATGCACGGTTAACTGTTAAGAATTACAAATATAACTGCTCTTAAATGTTAGAACATTTTCTGTTAGAACATTTATTACCTCTACAGCAAATCTATATGCATATACTCCATGTGGCATTTAGAGATACATAGCTACACGGTATGTGTAGAGGCTGATTCCTGCAGAAGTTTCAGCAGTGCAAACCTCAAGAGTTGGAGATGAGAAACCGAAAGCAAGCACTGATATGTGCCGGTTTTTTCACTGTTTTTCTTATGGACAATAAAGTTATTTTCAAAGCACCCTGTCCTCACATACTTGTAATCATTCCATCCAACACATTACCAGTATGTGATGGCAGTGGGATTATATCTTGCTCCATAACTGTACCAACAGGTTATTTCCTCCATTGTTAAAACTAGCTTACTAATTACTGGGTAAATGACTACAAATGTTGCTTGTGTTATGACGGAACCAATGCAATTCAATTCAGTTTTATTTACTGTGCCAATTCATAACAAACGTTATCTCAGGATACTTTACATATGGAGTAGGTATAGACCACACTCAACACCCAACAGGTCCTTCATGAGCAGCAACAGCAATCTTGTGCACACAGTGGCGTTGAAAACCTTTCCTTTAACAGGCAGGAATGTGGGACAGACCCAGCTCTATGGAGGACCGTAACTAAGTAACTATGTTATGGCAGTTAATACAGCAGAATAGTAGAAACAAGCACAGCTAAGGTGGCAGTATATGACAATGATAATAATTATGGTGGTAAATATGATCAATGATGAATAGTGGCAATAGCAGCTACGATACAATGAGATCTATCACTGGTGATGTATTATGGCTAAAAATTTTATAATTTATAAGACTAGTGATAGTATATATGAGTAATAGTTATAATAGTAGCAGGAAGCGTCATGCAGGACCACAGCAGCCGGCACCACCATCAACAGCAGAGACCTGCGAGACAACAAAACACAAACAACTCTGGGGAAGAAGTTGAATTAGTAACATGCATTGATGAGACATAAATGATACAGACAGAGAGGAGAGAAGCTCAGAGTATCAGCAGCAGTATTATCCCCGGCAGACTAGGCCTATAGCAGCATCATTAAGCAGAACAAACTCAGTTTAAAAATAACAACATAGCTAAGGGCTGGTAAGCCCTAGCTGTAAGCTTTATCAAAAAGGAAAGTTTTAAGTTTACTCTTAAATATGGGGACAGTGTCTGTCTTCCAAATAACACTTTGGAGACTAGGAACGACAAGTAGCCCTGGATTCTCAGAGCGCAGCGATCTAGTCGGGTAATACGGTACTATGAGCTCTTTAAGATACGATGGAGCCTGACCAATAAGAGCTTTGTAGGTAAGGAGAAGGAACACATTTATTATGCAAACCTGTTCCTCATTACCTAGTGCCCTTTGCTGGTCAATAAAGCGTGTGCTGTAGCAACTGCATGACAGAAGGGAATATTTTAGCAAATTAAAAGTTATTCCTCAAGTGTGAGGGGATCTGATGCAGCAATCATGAAACATATATCATGTCTGGACAGTTTGGATGTAAACTGGCTGTTGGAGGCATACAAGCTCAGGGACACAATTCTAGCTGTCCTATGGACTCAAGTAGGTAAATACAACCATGACTTTATATTCTTTAAAAAAAAGACAGGCTGTAAATTAAGTGAACAGAGGTGTATAATATTTAATTTAGAATAGCATATTTGAAATCAGCTGATATATTATATCAAACTACTTAATTTTTTCTTGTTGTGAAAGCAGATTTTCTTTTTTTGGGGGGGGGGGGGGGGGGTTCAGACAGTCATTTGTTGGACCTAACCTTTCTTAATTATAACTAGAATGAAAAATTAAAAATTAAGAAGTAATCAGAATAAATAAAAACAAGGGGTTATACAAGTTTAGCAGTTTTGATGAATTTCCACTGTTTATTGACTTTTTAAAGCTTTGAGAAAAGGGAGAGATCCTAACAAACTGTATTTGTGCAAGTAAGACTTTGCCAGCAAAATCAAATAGTTTACAATGTATTTATTATGATTGTTCTGCAAATATATCCCCAAAACAATGCCACTATAGGTTATTGGGAAGTTGAGATTAAGTTTTTTTGAGCGCAGCCATAAGTGCAGTTGTTCCAAATAAGCTGAGGAAAATCTACATGTTAAAAATGTTGATTAATTGAATATCAGCCCTGCACAAAATGTGCAAATATTACATTTAATATTAAACGGTTGGTGAAGGAATTTATTACATGGAAATATTTAGTATTTAAGGAACCAAACAATCGTGACCCTTTTATCAAATGAAACGAGTGAGTTGGAATGGACTTATTAATAGCCAATTTAAACCTTGACCTATTCCTTTCTTGTACAAGTTAAACCTTTGGAGCAAGAAGTCCTTCCAAGGGTAAAACTTGTTTATCATTTTAAAATTAACTTTTTGTGCCTTGGGTGGGATTAGAAAAGAGAGGTGGTAACTAACCTTAAACTATAAAATGACTAGTTGATTCTTAGAACATGTTTTCTCTTTAAGAGTGATGGGAAACAAACTGAAGTGAGAATAGTCCTTAGAAATGTATTATTGTAGTTTAAAAAAAACAAACCTGAATCCATCTATAACTAATAATAGTGTGTGTGCAATATTCGCAAAACAGTGCCTTAATTTAAAATTATTTACTGTGGGATTGGCCTAATTACTGTGTTAAAACACCAAGGCTACAAACAAGATATTTTTCAGCGGTTTGCCAAAAGAGGTGCGCTCCTGAAGCTGCTGTCTACCGTCACTGTTGGATAACCAAGCAATGTACAATTATTTTAGATTAGATTAGAAGTTTATTGAGCAGGGACAAACACATTGTTTCATATAAAATATAAAATAGATGCCATGCATACAGGTTTCTAGTCGAGACTAATCCCCCCCACACCCTGTTATGAATTTAATATTAACTTAATACAATTTTATACGCATTTATGCGTATGTATAAAATATAGCCTACAAATATCTTGTTTTTAGGCTACTAAATAAAACAAAACAGTGAAGGCAACAGGATATGGGACCTTAAAAAGATATATAATATATGTGCAAATAAATGATCTGTACTACAGTGCGATGCAACAGGTAAAAGCAGCAACTGAAGGACTAGAAGCACCTTTAGGTAGTCACTTGAACATTAATGGTAGATTTTTCATCTCTGTCACTCTGTCTGAATGCAGCTGCGTCTACTGCACAGATTGAGATCAAGATGCTAGTGTGTTTTGTGCCAGAATGTCCACGAGGACAGAAGAAGGAGTAGCATCCTCTGAGAGACCTCTGTCAAGTGAGGGGCTTGTACTCCGGGTCTGCAGCTGGATGCTATTGAGAAGAAGAGGAGCCAAAGCTTGATGGCGTGACGTCACATATGCGACATGAAATGTAGCCTTTGTCATTAGGCTTTTTTCCAGAGCCTTTCACTGAACAATCCTACAATAAACTGTCAAACTCTTTACATGAAAAATTATACTTTAATTCCAAAAACATCACATGTGTAATCCAGGACATATAATTACAGGGACCAGAAAATAATTGTTTGTCTTTTTCATAGACAAGAATGTACACTTTTCCAGAGTTGAGGTCCCATGGGCTCTGCCGGAAAGGGCGGGACTTACCAGTCCTATATACAGGCGGTTGGTTGTTTGGTTTAGGCCATAGGCGAACTATCAACCGGAAATGACCCATTTGATTGCCGTATCTCATGTCGCCATTTTCAAAATTGCTTATCTTTATTGCGCACAGAAGATTTGTTCAGCAAAGAAGTTTAAATAAAGAAACGGACCGTTTGAATTGTATAAGGTAAAATCATCCATTTACTGGAAGCTGCATGTCGGGTGGGCAGGGTTTTAGCCAGAGTAGATGTAATTACGCTTTCCATTTAATTTCACTGAGCTGACATTAGCATCCGGAGCTAAAGCTAGTGGCGGGCAGTGCTAAAGCTGATTAGCGTGCATTACCCTTGTAGATATTCACTGAAGACACGTGAACCAGGAACATGAGCAAACAGTCGGCTGCTTAGGAAATTGGGACCGCTGTCTTCGCAATATCGCAAAGGCAGAATAGCAAATATTATCTGACTTGCCACTTTTTCATATTCCAAATTTAATTCAAATGTAAAATAAATGCGTGATTGCTTATCGTAGCAAACACTTTACTCAAAAAGCATAACTTGATACTTGTTATCAGGGGTGCATATTCGATGTCAGAATTGGGGGTGACACAATAGTATAATAGTAATGTAGATTTTTTTTTGCCCGTATGTAACTCATACCATGCCACCATAAATCCCAACTTCATAGAGGCTCACCATATAATTAAAAAAGTACTGCACATGGAATCATTGACTGTGTTTAGCTTTCTTGTCTAACTGTTATATTAGTAAATCATCATTTTAAGGGTCTTCATGTAAACTCTCCTCAGCCCTAGTTCTCCTCTCCATCTTCCTTTTCTCCCAGTGTATGGGACTACTTGATGCATGATTCATTGATATGGATGAATATGAAGCCCTAACCAAGTTGTGTTAGCTGACCCCCCCCCCCCCCCCCCCCCCCAAAAGGATCTGCACCCATGCTTATTATGAATGTCTGTGTTCCAACACGGCATGCATCCAATGATCAAAAACTGCACAATAACTTACATAGCAGTGACATAATACATTTACAGTACATGAAGCTGGCACATCATACAAAATGCCGAGCTTTAAATTAAAAGGGCTCCTTTGTGTGTTTGTTAAATGGGAGTTATTCCACCGGTAGATAAACATATGATCAGAATTCTGTCTACGCTGCTGGAAAAAACAGTATTTTTAAATTAAGTTTGACATGATGTGTCCCTCCAGACCATCCATCAAAATGATGGAGTTACCCAACTACAGCAGCCAGCTGATGCAGCAGCTGTGGGCCCTGAGGAAAGAGGGTCACTTCTGTGACTGCACCATCCTGGTGGGAGACAGCCCTCACCGCGCACATAAACTGGTACTGGCTGCTTCCAGCATGCTCTTCAGGTAGTGTGAGCATTGGATTTTAAAATGATCTGCACAGATTTGTTTGCATGTGATTTATTAAAGTGAAATATTTGATGGGTTGGATTTCATGTTCAGCAGGTCTTGATCATTCATCAAATAATATTTTCCTGGGCTGTCCTTGATTAAAGACAACACTTGTAAGATTATGTCGATTAATTGATTAGTGCAGAAGCATCATTTTAAATCTTGTGTTGACCAGAGATGTGCTCTTTAGTTTCCTGGAAATAAGTCTGTCAGCATAAAAAAGTATTGAAAAATTACTTGTAGACTAAAGAAATCTTAGTCCAAAGCCCAAAAGGATAAGTCTACTAGTCGATTAGGAGGGGGCAGCCATAGTAGTGCGACAAAATAATCTTTGAAATCTCAACTTAAGGTCCGCTCATTCGTTTTTTCCTGAACCTTTTAAAAGATTGTAAGTGGACCTTAAGATTATTTTGTCATGTCATAATTACACATTTTAAAAACATATACACTAGAGATTAAAACAAATAGTACGTTCTCATCTAACAAAAAGAAAGTAATTATATTAATTCAGAATCATTTGGTATCTGGATCAATTGTTTTTAAAAACGAATATTTAATATTCAGAGCAGTTCTAAAAAGTGTCATCCAGTCCTTTGTGCTTCAACTATACAGTTCAGTTCAGTCTGTAGCTGCAGTGTTTTGGGGAAAATCTCATGGTCTATTAAAGGAAGTTAAAGTAAAGGTCTCTGCTCCCTGAGGGCATGTCTAAGTCAAGTCTCAAGTCTTGGCACTCCATTACATTGACACTGCATTTTCTTTTCAAAGCTGTGTTAATAGTTCTTTTTCACAGCTGACTCATTTAAATGCCTAGTCCTTTAATCTTTAAGTTGTGTTCCAAAATTTGATCGGGTCAAAATGTCTCATTTTTGCTTTTAAGTCCCAGCGCACATCCTGGTCACATCTAAAGTTGAGTCAAGTCTATGAATTTAATAAGTCTAACTGGAGTCGAAGTGTTACGTTTACAGCTCTCACAGTCACCCCTATTATAATGGCAATTTCTCCTAAGGTTAGTCCCATTGCCCAGTTGCCATTAATACACAGGTGTTTGCAGTGACCTCCTCCACAGCTACAGTTAACAGGTTGTAAAGTATGTGGGTTGTTGATGTGGTTGATGTAGAGATGCACGTACCAGATTCTGTAACTCTTTCCATTGTGGTGTGTTGCTTCTTTGTTGCCGGTCCGGTGAGAACTGTTTGACTCCTACCTGTGTTACCCCTTCCTGTCACCTCTGCTCCCTTTCATACCACCTTGTGCTCCCAATGACCACCACAATGTGTCCAAAGATAATAGTAATTCAATTCAATTCAATTTTATTTATAGTGCCAAATCATAACAAAAGTTATCTCAGGACACTACAGAGTAGGTATAGACCACACTCTATGACTTATTTATGATTTACATAGACCCAACAATTCCCCTGTAGAGTACGGTGGCAACGAAAACCTTCCCTATTACAGGCAGGAACGTCAGACAGACCCAGCTCTCTGGAGGACGGACATCTGTCTTGACTGGTTGGGGAGGAAGAAAAGGAGAGAGAAGGAAAGAAAAGACGGACAGATGGACAGAGAGAGACAAAGACAGAGACAGACACACTTCCAGTAACTATAATAATATCTATAGTAATGTGAATATGACTTATATGTTATGGCAGTTAATATAGCAGAATAGTAGAAACAAGCACATTTAAGGTTATAAATTACAATAGTAGCAGGAAGCGTCATGCAGGACCACGGCAGCAGGCACCACCACGATCAGCAGAGACCTGCGAGACGACAAAGCACAAACAACTCTGGGGAAGAAGTTGAATTGGTAACTTGCATTGATGAGACATGAATGATACAGACAGAGAGGAAAGAAGCTCAGAGTATCTGGAAAAGTATTATCCCCCGGCAGACTAGGCCTATAGCAGCATCATTAAGCAGAACAAAATCAGCTTAAAAATAACAACATTGCTAAGGGCTCGTAAGCCCTAGCTGTAAGCTTTATCGAAAAGGAAAGTTTTAAGTTTACTTTTGTAATATGAGGACAGTGTCTGCCTCCCGAATAATACTTGGGAGTCGGTTCCACAGGAGAGGAGCCTCGCATTCTCGACAGAACCCTGTGGAACTCCGGGACTAACTTTAGTGTACATGGAGGATTTGTCGTTAACATGTACAAACTGAGATCTATCTGATAAATATGACTTAAACCAGCTCAGTGCGGTTCCTTTAATGCCAATTAGATGCTCCAGTCTTTGTAGCAGGATACGATGGTCAATAGTGTCGAAGGCAGCACTGAGGTCTAGTAAAACAAGTACAGAAACAAGTTGTTTGTCTGAAGCTATTAGAAGGTCATTATTAATTTTTATCAGTGCTGTCTCAGTGCTACGATTCATTCTAAATCCTGACTGGAAGTTCTTAAATAACTCATTATTATGTAAAACCTCACACGGATGATTGGAGACTAATTTCTTGAGGATCTTAGAGAGAAAGGAAGGTTAGACATAGGTCTATAGTTGGCTAGTACCTCAGGATCAAGACTGGGCATTTTGAGAAAAGGTTTAATTACAGCTACTTTAAAAGACTGTGGTACATAACCTGCTGATAAAGACATATTAATCATATGTAGTACAGGAGTGCTAATTAAAGGTAACACTTCTTTAAGTACCCTTGTTGGAATAGAGTCTAGGGGCGCACTCGCACTGTCCATCCATACCATGCCTAGGCCACAGCCCCCTATTTCCTAGGGGAAGCATATATAAGGTGAATAGAATCGGTCCAGGGACAAAACCTGTGCTTGCTGGTCACGGCCCGTTTGGGAGAGTGGGCATTTGTAAAGCACGTTTGCACATGTACGAGCACGAGCGTGCGCACGTGTACAAGCACGAAGCCTGCGGCGGTTCTGACCGCATTTTTTGTGCGCCTGTTCAGACATAGAAAAAAAGAAGACCTTCTCATTCGTGCCGTTCGGTTCAACTCAAGTTGTCGCCTTGCAACGTCGACTAAACGGGGTCATGTCACAATGAGTCCAAAAAAACCCACAAAGCCAAAAACTTTACCATGTTTTCTGCGCTGCTTTCTATTATGTGGCTAAAAGACCGCGCGCTTTTGTAAACAAAGCAACGCATCGCAATGAGAATCAATGCGTGTGACGTGTTACGGCGTGATGACGTATAGGCAGAAAGAAGCATTCTGCCGAGCAGCATCATTAACCTGCCGAGGCCCAGGTAGTGTGAGTACAAACGGGCCTGGGCCACGGGGGGAGAGGGAGGGGGGGACAAGTACCCTAAAGCACGGGGCACGGTACGGATGGACAATGTGAGTGCGCCCTAGGAGACAAGTAGAAGGCTCTAATGCTGAAATAGTAGAGGTTAATTTGTTAAGGTCAACTGTAGAAAAGCAGTCCAAGAATATATCAGGTCGTACAGTTGTTTCTAAGGTTCCTTGGTTTGAAAAAAAATTGGTGCCAAGCGAGTTGATTTTCCCTCTAATAGTTATAATTTTGTCATTAAAGAAGGCCATGAAGTCGTTACTACTGAGGTTTATAGGAATACATGGCTTAATAGAGCTGTGGATCTCTGTCAGCCTGGCTACAGTGCTGAAAAGAAATCTAGGATTGTTCTTATTCTTCTCTATTAAAGATGAGTAATAGGCTGCTCTGGCATTACGGAGGGCCTTCCTATATGTTTTTAGACTTTCTTCCCAAACTAAGCGAGATTCCTCTTATTTAGAGGTACGCCATTTACTTTCTAATTTTCGCAATACGTTTTAATTCACGGGTTTGTGAGTTATACCATGGAGCTAACTTCCTCTGTTTCATTATCTTCTTTTTTAAAGGAGCAACAGAGTCGAGTGTTGTTCGTAGTGAGCCTGTAACACTGACAACAAGGTGATCAATATCAGAGAAACTAACGTTAGTGCAGGAATCTTGAATATTAGGATAAGGCATTCAATTAAATGCAGATGGAAACGCTTCCTTAAATTTAGTTTAGCACTATCAGATAAACATCTAGTGTAGAAACTTTTGCCCAGAGGTGAGTAGTCCTGTAATACGAATTCAAAAGTTGTTAAATAATGGTCTGATAAAATAGTTTTCTGTGGAAAGACTATTAAGTCATTGATTTCCACACCATAAGCCAAAACAAGGTCGAGGGTGTGATTAAAACAGTGAGTAGGTTTATGTACACTCTGACTAAAACCAATCGAATCTAATAGAGAGATAAACGCAATACTAAGGCTATTACTAACAACATCCATATGAATATTAAAATCTCCTAAAATGATTACTTTATCAGATTTAAGGACTAAATTTGACAGAAACTCAGTCAGACAGAGCAAATCGATATGGTTATCTGATATCAGATCATTTACTAATACAGCTTTAGATGGCAGAGATCTGATGTTTAAAAGTCCACGTTTTTTTCTGATTTTGTTGCATTTATATATTCTTATAAATCCTCTATAATAGTCTTCAGTAATAGTACACTGAAGACTCAATACTAAAATGCCAACCGTGAACATACAATAGCTCCTACACCTATATTAATGAATTTGATCCTCAATTTCATTTGATGCTGTGACAGGAAAAGCTTAGGCTGTTCATCTATTGGTTTTTACCTGATATCTTCCTTTTCCCAGCTACCTTATGTGGACAGAAGCCAGTTGTCCTACTAATGTATTTGTTGGTCATTTGACAAATTCATATTAATCTTAAAAGTAAAGATGATTTATAGTGGGATAGTTTGGGATATGTAACTTCTGTTTAAATGGGAACTTAAAAAGAAATACATTGATCCTCATCTCTGTCAGGTCTCTCCTGGATGGCACCGACACCATCTCGATTGACACAGCCATGGTTTCCTCGCAGGAGTTTGGCTGTCTGCTGGACATGGTCTACACGGGCAAGCTGCCTCTTGGAAAACACAACGTCAGCCGTATCGTCGCAGCCGCAGACAGCCTGCAGATGTTCGACGTGGCTGTGGGCTTCAAAAATGTCCTCAGCAGTCTGGTCAACCAGCAGAAACCCCAATTCCCAGTTCTTTCTACACAGACCCCAAACATCACAGGGATCAACAAAGCCCAGAGCATGAACCCTGAAGGTTTAGCTTCACCTAACAAGGACAAGTGGGTTTCAGAGAAGACAGAGCAAAAGGCTGAGCTGAAGAAGGAAGAGAGTGACAGTGAAGACGCAAAGGAACCTGCATGTAAAAGACCCTGTGTGAAGCTCTCTGAGTCCTCAGGTGAGTCTCATCTGCTTACCATGTCAAAGGCCTGTTCTGGGGATTTAGAAGCATGTGTTGAAGGCATAAATACACAGAGTGAGCACTTTATTAGGCACGATTGTACAACCTAATTAGTGATAGAGTTGTTCCCATATTGATAACAGTATCGGAAATGCCTCAGATACTGCCTAAAATACTGTTATCGGTTTCAGTGAGTACTTAAGTCTGCACCAATCTGATACCACGTAATTTAGCCCCCGAAAAAAAATATACTTTTAAAAGCTGAATATGTAGAATCTTTATTAAAAGCTACATTTAAAAAAAAAATATATATATATATACACCCACAGGGCTACTGGAGGGGTACAAAATGAAAGAATTGCTTTTCCATAAAAAAAATATATTTAGCCTGAATTAATATTTTAAAACATTTTTGACAGGTTTGACAATGACTTTCTGTCACATTCTGTTTCCATTGTAGCAGCCAATAGGGTTGGGCGTTGTGGGTTGACAGGTTTGTCTGTTGTTGCTACAGAAACAAGAAATCCTTTTGAGTTGAGAGCTAGCTAATGGATTACACACCACTCAAAGACATTTTCAATTTTATTTATAGTGTCAAATCATATCAAAAGTTATCTCAGGACACTTTACTGAGTAGGTAAAGACCACACTATGAGTTATTTATGATTTACATAGACCCAACAATGCCCTCGTAGAGTACGATGGTAAGGACAACCGTCCCTATAACAGGCAGGAACGTCAGACAGACCCAGCTCTGTGGAGGACGGCCATCTGTCTTGACTGGTTGGGGAGGAAGAAAAGGAGAGAGAAAAGATGGACAGAGAGAGACAAAGACAGACACAAAGACTCACTTCCAGAGATGCAAGCAACCACAAAGTAACAGTGACTATAGTGATAGCTAATGCAATGTGAATATGACTTACAAGTTATGGAAGTTAATACAGAAGAACAGCAAGAAACGGGCACAGCTAGAGTGACAGAACATGGCAATGACAAAAATTATGGTGGCAAACATGGAGTTGAAATAGTTACATGCATTGATGAGACATGAATGATACAGACAGAGAGGATAAAAGCTCAGAGAATCAGCAACAGGATTATCCCCCGGCAGACTAGGCCTATAGCAGCATCATTAAGTAGAACAAAATCAGCTTAAAAATAACAACATAGCGAAGGGCTGGTAAGCCCTAGCTGTAAGCTTTATCAAAAAGGAAAGTTTTAAGTTTACTCTTAAATATGGGGACAGTGTCTGCCTCCAGAATAACACCTGGGAGTTGGTTCCACAAGAGAGGAGCTTGGTAGCTGAAGGCTCTGCCTCCCATTCTACTTTTGGAGACTCTAGGAACGACAAGTAGCCCTGCATTCTCAGAGCGCAGCGATCTAGTCGGGTAATAATGTACTATTTGGCTCTTTAAGATACGGTGGAGTCTGACCAATACGAGCTTTATAGGGAAGGAGAAGGATTTTAAATTCTATTCTAGATTTTACAGGTAGCGAGTGCAAAGGAGCCAATACAGGAGAAATAATTTCTCTACGATCTGTTTTAGTTAGTACTCGAGCTGCAGCATTTTGGACCAACTGGAGATTCTTCACAGACTTATTGGAGCAGCCTGATGATAAGGAGTTGCAATAGTCCAGCCTAGAGGTAACAAATGCATGGACTAGTTTTTCTGCATCTTTCTGAGACACAAAGTTCCTAATTTTTGCAATATTACGCAGGTGAAAATATGCAGTCCTTGTTGTAAATTTTATGTGAGAATCTAAGGACATATCCTGATCAAAAATAACACCCAGACTCCTTACTGTGGGGCTGGAGGACAACAAAATATCATCCAGAGTAACAATATCTTTAGCTATTGAGTTTCGGAGGTCTTTGGGGCCAAGTACAATGACTTCAGTTTTTTCTGAGTTAAACATCAGAAAATTTCAGGTCATCCAGCTTTGTATTTCCTTAATGCACATTTGAAGTTTATCTAACTTATTCGGTTTCTTCTGGTTTGATCGACAAATATAATTGTGTATCATCAGCATAACAATGAAAGTTTATGGAGTGCTTCCTTATAATATTTCCTAAGAGAAGCATTTATAAGGTGAGTAGAATCGATCCAAGGACAGAACCCTGTGGGACTCCGTGACTTACTTAGTGTGTATGAAGGATTTGTCGTTAACATGTACAAACTGAGATCTATCTGATAAATATGACTTAAACCAGCTCAGTGCGGTTCCTTTAATGCCAATTAGGTCGCACTCACACTGTCCTTCTGGCCAGGGCCAAAACCGGTTTTCCAGCTAAAGCCTAGTACCTTAAAGCAGTGTGAGTGCACCCTTTCCGCGCATAACTGCGGCCAAGAAGAGGTGGGCTTTAGCGGAGCCGTTTGCACATGTTCGAGCACGAGCGTGCGCACGTGTACGAGCACAAGCCCTACGGCAGTAGCGTTATGTCCGCCTGTTCGGACATGTAAATAGAAGGACGGACCATGCGCGGACATTTCACAACAACAACAATGGCGGTGAAAGGTTCACGTTGATGTGATGCGGAGGTGGAGTGTTTACTGCAGATTTGGTCGGATGAAAATATTCAAAAACAGTCGACAAGACGCACAAAAACTCTGCATTAATAAGCATTGGCCGAGGCCCAGGCAGTGTGAGTACAAACGGGGCTGGGGCGCGGGGGGGAGAGGGAGGGGGGACAAGTACCCTAAAGTCCGGGTCGTGGTCCGGGAGGACAGTGTGATCACGCTCTTAGATGCTCCAGTCTCTGTAGCAGGATGCGATGGTCAATAGTGTCGAAGGCAGCACTGAGATCTAGTAAAACAAGTACAGAAACAAGTCCTTTGTCTGAAGCTATTAGAAGGTAATTATTAATTTTTATCAGTGCTGTCTCAGTGCTACGATTCATTCTAAATCCTGACTGGAAGACCTTAAATAACTCATTATTATGTAAAACCTCACACAGATGATTGGAGACTAATTTCTTGAGGATCTTAGAGAGAAAGGAAGGTTAGATATAGGTCTGTAGTTGGCTGGTACCTAAGGATCAAGACTGGGCATTTTGAGAAAAGGTTTAATTACAGCTACTTTAAAAGACTGTGGTACATAACCTGCTGATAAAGACATATTAATCATATGTAGTACAGGAGTGCTAACTAAAGGTAACACTTCTTTAAGTACCCTTGTTGGAATAGAGTCTAGGGGCGCACTTGCACTGTCCATCCATACCATGCTTAGGCCACGGCCCCCTATTTCCTAGGGGAAGCATATATAAGGTGAATAGAATCAGTCCAGGGACAAAACCTGTGCTTGCTGGTCACGGCCCGTTTGGGAGAGGAGGGCTTTTGTAAAGCACGTTTGCACATGTACGAGCACGAGCGTGCGCACGTGTACAAGCACGAAAGCTGCGGCGGTTCTGACCGCATTTTTTGTGCGCCTGTTCAGACATAGAAAAAAGAAGACCTTCTCATTCGTGCCGTTCGGTTCAACTCAAGTTGTCGCCTTGCAACGTCGACTAAACGGGGTCATGTCACAATGCGTCCAAAAAAACCCACAAAGCCAAAAACGTTACCATGTTTTCTGCGCTGCTTTCTATTATGTGGCTAAAAGACCGCGCGCTTTTGTAAACAAAGCGACGCATCGGAATGAGAATCAATGCGTGTGACGTGTTACGGCGTGATGACGTATAGGCAGAAAGAAGCATTCTGCCGAGCAGCATCATTAACCTGCCGAGGCCCAGGTAGTGTGAGTACAAACGGGCCTGGGCCACGGGGGGAGAGGGAGGGGGGGACAAGTACCCTAAAGCACGGGGCACGGTACGGATGGACAATGTGAGTGCGCCCTAGGAGACAAGTAGAAGGCTCTAATGCTGAAATAGTAGAGGTTAATTTGTTAAGGTCAACTGTAGAAAAGCAGTCCAAGAATATATCAGGTCGTACAGTTGTTTCTAAGGTTCCTTGGTTTGAAAAAAAATTGGTGCCAAGCGAGTTGATTTTCCCTCTAATAATTTTGTCATTAAAGAAGGCCATGAAGTCGTTACTACTGAGGTTTATAGGAATACATGGCTCAATAGAGCTGTGGATCTCTGTCAGCCTGGCTACAGTGCTGAAAAGAAATCTAGGATTGTTCTTATTCTTCTCTATTAAAGATGAGTAATAGGCTGCTCTGGCATTACGGAGGGCCTTCCTATATGTTTTTAGACTTTCTTCCCAAACTAAGCGAGATTCCTCTTATTTAGAGGTACGCCATTTACTTTCTAATTTTCGCAGTACGTTTTAATTCACGGGTTTGTGAGTTATACCATGGAGCTAACTTCCTCTGTTTCATTATCTTCTTTTTTAAAGGAGCAACAGAGTCGAGTGTTGTTCGTAGTGAGCGTGTAACACTGACAACAAGGGGATCAATTTCAGAGAAACTAACGTTAGTGCAGGAGTCTTGAATATTAGGATATGGCATTCAATTAAATGCAGATGGAAACGCTTCCTTAAATTTAGTTTAGCACTATCAGATAAACATCTAGTGTAGAAACTTTTGCCCAGAGGTGAGTAGTCCTGTAATACGAATTCAAAAGTTATTAAATAATGGTCTGATAAAATAGTTTTCTGTGGAAAGACTATTAAGTCATTGATTTCCACACCATAAGCCAAAACAAGGTTGAGGGTATGATTAAAACAGTGAGTAGGTTTATGTACACTCTGACTAAAACCAATCGAATCTAATAGAGATAAACGCAATACTAAGGCTATTATTATCAACGTCCACGTGAATATTTAAATCTCCTACAATGATTACTTTTTTAGATTTAAGGGAGAAATTTGACAGAAACTCTGAGAATTCAGATAGAAATTCATAGTACGGACCAGGAGCACGGTACACTATAACAAGTATAATTGGCTGCACAGTTTTCCAGGCTGAATGTGAAAGACAAGAACAAGACTTTCAAATTAATTATAATATAGTTTAGGTTTAGGGTTGATAAATAGGCCTGAGTCATAAATAGCTGCAACGCCTCCTCCTCGACCATTGCCTCGAGGAATATGAGTATTAATATCACTGGGAGAAGTGGATTCATTAGGCTAACATATTCTTCATGACACAGCCAGGTTTCAGTCAGACAGAGTAAATCAATATGGTTATCTGATATCAGATCATTTACTAATACAGCTTTAGATGGCAGAGACCTGATATTTAAAAGTCCACATTTTATTTTCTGATTTTGTTGCATTATCGCAGATTTGGTGTTGATTTGTATCAAGTTTTTCTGTATGGCTCCTCTTCTGTTCATTTTTGATTTATTTAATATAGATGACCGTTAGGCACACAGCGTTTGTATATGATACTGAGCTGGATACTGCTCCACAGGGAGCGCAGAGAGGTGTGTAAGACTGCAACTCGGCTTCCTGTGAGTCTGTGGTAAGGGCAGCGCATAGAGGTGTATTAAACTGTGACTATGCATCCTGATCCCAACGCTGGGTTGTTGTCAGGAGGTGGTGGTGGTGGTACAGGACTGGACAGTCAGGCCAGTGTTGACAAATGAAAGTCTTGACCCATCCTGGTTAGGGTGCAGGCCATCTTGTTTAGAAAGTCTGGGTCTGTTTAAAAAGGCCCTAAAGTTGTCCACAAATGGAGTACTATTCACCAGGCAGTATCCTCTCTAAGCCACAGGTGCAGCTGGCGGAGGCGATTTGTCATGACGTCACCAAAGCGCGGCAGGGGAAGCGGGCCGGAAATAATCAGTTGCTTCCCCGTGTCTAGCAGGCGGTTCACCATGGACCTGAAGTCCTGCTCATTGGTACCAGTCTGTAGGACCTGCATGGGGGCCGAGTTGTGCTGCGAACACAGCAGGAGGGCGGAGGACTCCCTGACGTCGGCTCCTTGGTGGCAGAAGGTCTGGCCGCCCTGTTCCATCCCATGCCTGACCATCGAGGTCCTGGCAACCAACACGGAGGGAAAGCTCTTCTCCACGGGCTGTTTGGAGGTGTGCCTGCCCGCCGCTGCTCCTAACGGAGACGGAGGGGAGGGATCTGGTTGGGCGAGTGGACCCTGGCTCCTTGGTCGGCGAAAGCCACAACCGGCTGGATGGAAGGATCTCGGGGACGAGCTGGATCCAGTGGTAGATCTGGAGGCGGAGGAGGGAGAGATGGACGAGCCCCAGTGCTCCTGTTCACCACTGACCAGGGTTCACTCGGCTTGAGTGGAGTTGAGCTCAACAGACCCGGAGCCACCACTCCATCCTCCCTGATAGAGCACTGCCACTCTGCGTGGCGAATGCAGGAGGTGAGCTGTGCCGAAGACTTGGGCTTGGCTTCCTGGTGGTTCTAGCGGGACTCGGTGAGTGCTGGTGCCGGAAAACCGGTGGTGATGGAGCCAGTCCACGGCAGGGTGGTGTTGTCGGTGGCAGTCATGGTCCGGTCACCAGCGCTGAAAGCCCTAAGATGGCCGACGAGCTTCGCCTGGGTCGTGGCGACGGTTGAGAGATCCAGGAGGATTTCGTCCCTCTCCATGAGGTCAGCCTTCAGGCCAGAGACGTTCTCCCTCAGTGTTGAGAGCATGGGAAGACAGGACTCGCACACGGCCATCATGTCGTAGTTTGTGCTGGGGATCCGTCACCCCGGGACACAGAACCAAGACAGGGAGGTGAGTTTAATTCCGGTCCTGGAGTCGAAATGTTCAGGGAGACCTTCTTCACTCCTAGGCAGGCAGCCCACTTCACCAGCTGCTTTTAGATCCCACTGAGTTGAAGAAGTTCTTTAAAAATTGGTGCCTCACAGGCCTGATGGTTAAACGCTTCGGTCCATGGTTTGAAGAAATAAATACAATAAAAGTTGGGCACGAGTGATTCCAAATCGAAAAACGATAAACTTAAAGTTAAAACAATATTTTCTGGAGCCGAAATGGCGGGAAATCCAGTGAAATCTAGCGACGCTGCGCATGCGTAAGCGTAGATGACGTAGAC
This sequence comes from Echiichthys vipera, assembly GCF_963691815.1. NCBI lineage: Eukaryota > Metazoa > Chordata > Actinopteri > Perciformes > Trachinidae > Echiichthys > Echiichthys vipera. The sequence goes on along the minus strand of NC_139825.1, from coordinate 5,269,355 downwards.
ATAGTGCAATACAATACAGTAGTCAGTACAGAGTAGTACAGAGTAAAGTAGTAAAGACTTCCAGTTGAAGACTGGCTAATAGGGGTGGAACAGTTCACAAAATCCACTGTTCGGTTCATATCACGGTTTTCGGGTCACGGTTTTTTGGTTCAGTTCGGTTGTTTTTTTCTATTTCTATTAGATTCTAAAAATACCATGTACCAGAACTATAGCCTAATAATAAGATTATTTTTTAAGGACATGTCATGCAATCATGCAAAAACTGAAATAATAAGGCAGCTTGTTTAGGGATTACTGTAACAATCTTAAATGAAAGTGAAGTGAGATTTTGAAACAGTAGGAGAAACATTGCTGCATTTACGCGTTTATATATTTAGTTGGCAAAAAGGTAAACAATTGTTTGCCTTCTAGGTAAGAATATAAACACATTAAATCTTAAAAAAAAAGAAGAAAATAGGTTTTCTTTCACTAAAATATGCACAAACAGCAATCACTGAACTGACTGAAATAGGCTACATGTTTCTCTGACAAACGTTGTTTCCCTTTAAAGTAGAAAGAGGAAAATTAAAGCTCTGACTGAGAAAAATGTAACTTTCCTATTTTTATGGTCACATTACAGGCAAAGGGCATCAACATAAAGTGAAGAATAACTCAGCCAGCACTAGACTTTCTTTTCTTTAAAATGAACACAAAAAACAATGTCAATAATATTTTCATTCCCTGATTGTCAGTTCTTAGAATCATTAGTTTTTTCCACTTGGACTTAAAGTGCAGTATCTGGTATACAATCATATAATATGGCTGGATTTCTTATCAAAAGTTAAGGTGTCACAGTTTGGCATCAAAATAAAATGCAATATAAATCAAACCAACAAACACACTGCACTGTTTCAAAACAACACTTATCTATTGTCAAGTTCTTTTGCAAGAAGATCAGTTGGTCCACATTTTCTGCCGCAAGACGAGATCTACTTGCAGTAACAATATTCCCTGCTGTTGAGAAAACTCTCACTTGGTACATATGTACCTTGAACAGTGAAGTAACGTTGTGCCAACCTGGCAATGTAAGGATATTTATGTTTGTTTCTTTTCCACCATGCAAGTGGATCTGCATTCACAGGAATGCAGCCTGTGGCTTTGTAGGAGGCGACTTCTTCCTGAGTGATGCTGGACATAGTGGTGGTTCTTTCCTGTGTAGTAAAGAACTCTCCAAACAGCTCTGCCATGGCAGATTCTTTCTGGGGAGGTGATGTATCTAATGCTCCTGGACCTGCTGCTGAGGATGAACAGGCCACCTGGGCTTCACTGGGTTGACCCTGTAGAGGCATAGTAATAGATATAATAGCTAATAATAGTAGTTTTGAAAATATTAATAACAACAAAAAGCTTCCATGGCAGAAAAGAAACTAAAATTATTCTCTACTGGGCAGTGGGGAAAATATATTCTTAAGGCACAAATATGCTTGATTTCATAAAAAATATGATTATGATAATTGATGACAAATTACATTAAATGTAGTTATATACAAAATTAAATTACAATACGTGCTCTTCATTTTCCTCAATGTCTGTGATATCACTGAAGATTTCCTGACGAGATGCTTCCTCCAGGTAAGGCAGGGACTTGAACCTTGGTCTTTGGTGACGGCTGCCCTAGCATCTCTGATGGAGAGACTGTCCTCATCACTTGGTGTCATGGATTTTATTATCATCTTTTGCAGAGGGATGACCATGGACACTGAGGGTGATGTTTCTTTGCTCATGAGGGTGGTCACCTTCTTCAGAGGTTTGAGAATCTTAATGAGGTCGTCTGCGAGTTTGGCCTCACTATCAGTCAAGATGGACACGTCCTTGACATTCTTTTTTACATCCTTGTCCATTAGGGCAGAATAGATGGCAGCCTGCGGTTGTACATCATGTCATAGACGGTGTTCCAACAAGTTGGTACATCATGTATTAGTTTGTGAACAGCTAATTCCAGCATCTCCTGCTTCGTTTTCAGGACACAGGCAGCTGTTGTGCTCCGGTGAAAACAACTAACCACCTTCCTCATCTTCCCGAGGAGTCTTGAAACTTGATTTAATGAGACTGCATTTTTGGCTGCAAGGTTAACAGTATGTGCAAAGCACCATATCTGTGGTCCCAGTCCAGCTGTTGCATTGACTGCATTCACCATATTTCGGTAGTAACAGGGATTGTGCTATTGGCTCTTTCTAGTTTCCATTCTGTTACTGCTTGTGTCAGTGCTTCAGAAAGATGCTCACCTGTGTGGCATTCATAACGCGGATGGGTCTGCAAAATGGAGCTTTTCATCTCCCACTCCGAGTTAATGTAATGAGCAGTCACAGTTAGAAAACTTTCAGTGGCCCTAGAGATCCATCCATCTGTAGTAAGAGCCACGTAAGCTGTGTCGGACAATTATTTCACAATTCCTCGACGTGTTTCTTCATAAAGTTCAGGAATTACTGTGTTGCTGAAGTGACGGCGGGACGGAATATTATACGGCGGCTCAAGTACTTCAATCATATGCTGAAATCCTGCATCATCCACCACGGCATAAGGCTGCATATCTTTCGCTATAAACACCCCCATTGCTTTCCTGATTGCTTTTGCCCCGTTTGACGGGACGATTTTTTTCGATAAACCGTTCCACCCCTACTGGTTAACGTTAAATACTGTTGTCAAATGAATTGATAAGTCCAAATTAGTGGTTACCCTGAATGATTCATCACTGACATGGAGCAGGCTGATGACTGACACATTCACAACGAACCTAACAACATGACTGCTGGAATTATGTTTTGTTGCGACTACGATCTTGAGACACTAAATGGTGGTGTTCTGCTCATTCTACATATTAAACCTTTAAGAATTGTATTTATGTTCGTTTTCAGTTATGACTGACTCAATACTAGATATTAAAGATAAAGTTCTGTGGCATTCATCTCTGTACATATTTGTTAATGTTTTACAAATGGTTTACCCTGAGCTGGGACATATGGCAATGATAGCAATCATATTATATCCATACTAACAAAACAAATAATAATCAGAACTTGTATCTGGAAAGAAAAATGGGATTGGAACATCTCTAAATAGTGATAGACCGATCGGTCAATTAATGCCATGCTGAGATTATTGGCATCGGTGCATGACAGGCCAATTAACAAAAAATGTCTGCAGACACATTAGCAGGCAGCCTGTTAGTGTGGCTGCTAAGGAAAACAGTGGTCTCTCCCCCTTTGGTCAATTTCGCCATTCTATGGACAGACATCAGCGCCACAGTAGCAAGCCTTTAACCAGCTAACATAGGTTACAGGGCTCCAAAAACTATTGTATGGACATCCCCAGCCCCCACTCCTACTCCTGACAAGTAAAACATGTATCAGATTTGTAAGCAAGTGTAACACAGACTAAACAGATACAAAGCAGGCAGTAACCGCATGAAATAAATGTTCATTAAGTTCAGCAATTTTGTGAATCATTTGTTATTATTAAATTATTGTATGTTATCAGATGCAAAAAACAACAACAAGATATGGGCATTATATATCGGCCGCCCTGCTTTCTAAAGCCCTTGTTACACACAGATTCTGCAACAGTGCTGAAATTAATCACAACGCCTGTTTTTTGTTCGTTCACACAGACAGTCAGTGTGTGTGAGCCGACTCGCATCATTAATCGACCACTTGTAGCCAGCCCAACCCGCAAACTGCCAACTTTATAGATTATACTAAAGGCTCATTTATGCTCTACATTAGATACGCATACGGATACGGACAGAGCCTTCTGTCCATACTCTGCAGTGAATAGCAGGAGCGAGCAAGTCATTAAAAGTCCCATCGGACATCCTGAAATACTGAAAGTGACAATTTCTCTTATCTGTCAAACCATTGTGTGTAATTCTCCGTCCACACTCCAGGATGTCTTTAGTGTCTCACAGACCACCACTGTCTACAACGCTGCCCGCCATTTTGCCTCCTTCTCAACAGACGCAGGATCGTTATCTCCTCCATCATTGCCATGTTTGTTGTTGTCTTAAACTTTTTTTTTTCCAAACTTTATTGGTGTAACTTTTTAATCTGAGCGATGCCCTCTAGAGGATGTTTTGCTCAATATCCATTCAACGTAAAGGACGCATGAGAGCAGCGACTTATAGAACGTTGATAACGTACGTCTCTATTCACGCACAAAATGGGAGCAGAAATGAGCCTTGACATGTTGTCAGCGGCAAGGACAGAGACGTATGCTGCAGCACCTGCGTGTGTTTGAGAGAGGGAGAGAGAGAAAAGAGATGGGAAGAGAAGGTTACAATGCTTCTGTAAGTTATTAATAACTTAGTCTACTCAGTACAATGCTTTGACACTTTATGGCCCTCTTTTGTGTCGTTCACCCCTGCTGGCTGTCCCTTTCACACAGACGTTGGTTTGGCGCTGTTGCAGCTCTGTGACTACCTCCACTTCCAGCTCAGAGGCACAACAGACCTGTTCTCTATTCTGTTTCTGTACCTTTCACAAAGACAGCAGAGCGTAATAAAAATGAACAGCCCCGCAATAAAAGGCTGTGTGAACAGGGCTTAAATAATGGCATTGTACATTGAAAAGCCCATATCGGTCGACCACTAAACCTAATGCAATACAACTCTCTCTCTGTCTAAAGCCAAATCTGCAGAAAGTCCAGTGGAAGAAAACAACACAGACGTATTGAACAGGCCTGCCACTGGTTTTCTGGAACATTCCTCTCAGCTTGTGGAGCTCCTCACCAATATGTCATCTGTCCTGGAGCTGCTGAGCCAGGCAGCACAGAAAGGACTGGAAGAACAGGAGAGACAGGTAGAACAGCAATGAGCTTTTTTTCCAAATAAAGGGCCGGATCTCTCTGTAGTTGAGGAAAACAAAGGTGTATTTCTGCTCCTGCCAGGTTGTGTGTCAGTGCTGTGAGGAGGCAGATGCCAGCTCGGCGCTTGAGAATCTGATGAGCAAAGTGAAGGTGGGGCAGCTCACTGAGGGTGCCCTTTTCAGGCTGCTCCGGACTGTTCAAAAGGAAGCTCCCCCCTCCTTCCCCGCACCACTGCTGTCTCTGCTGGAAGAGGCGGAGAAAAACACACAGGAGCCAGAAGGTAAAAAAACAAGAAAGTTGTGACTTTAGATATCTTCTCTTGTTGCTGGGAAAAATGGTAATACTTAAAAATATTTTCTAATCTTTTTCACATATTTTACAGTTGACTCAGAACAGCAGAACGGCACCAGAAGTGAAGAAAAGCAGGTGGGAGAGGAAGAAAAATGTAAGGAGGAGACAGAAGAGGATGAGAGTCTTCTGAATGTTAGTACAGACTCCTCCTCCCCTCCCCTCTCCTGCTCTTCTTCCTCCCCCTCTAAGCCCTACTCCTGTCGCTGGTGTAAGAAGGGCTTTGCCTACAAGTGTCGAATGCTGGCCCATGTTAAGCGCTGCTCCATGTCCCAGGAATGCAAGCAGAAGTGCCCACAGTGCCCAGAGAAGCTGGCCAACCTGAGGGCCCTGCAGCGTCACCGGGCCGAGGCTCACTGCAACACCACACGAGTGAAGAAGAAGGTGGCCTGTGACCTCTGCGGTCGAACATTTGCCCACCCATCAGGTGAGAGTCGGTGGGGAGGGTAATGTCGGGTTTTACACTCAGCTCTGACACCTGAACTTGCTGGTCATGCATGAGTCAAGTTAAGATTTCACATGATGCCAAGCCAAATTAAACGATCTACACTGCAGGGAGGTCACAGTTGAAAGCAGGTTTCAGCTGGCATATTTACAAACCCAGCAACCAAAGTAAAAACAGCGTAGCATTGCTGGCTCTGGGTTTTATGTTGCATGTCAAATTACTGTTAGAGTAACGTCTAATTTCACAATTTTACAATTAAACTTTGAGATGTTTTTCAGATTAAGCAAAGACAGGCTTCCCATGCATCCTGGAAAATCTGGAACACAGTTGTCCAATTTTTTTAGTCATGAAAACACATGGAAAATGAGAGGAAAAGTCAGATGTCCTGAAAAAGTATTTCAACATTCTCAGATTTTCCTTTAGCTGAGAATGAACTACTAGTCTATTCGTCAGAGCTCCTTAAAGAGGATGGCATTGACATCAGAATGTTCACATTAAAGTGAAATCATCCAATGGTCTTTTTCGGCACTTCATAAAATAAGTCATGGACTGTTTTTTGTGTGTATGAATTATTAACGGAGAAATCCTGGAGAGTCGCTAACAGCCAGACATGGCTAACACTGATTAGCTCGGGGCAGTATGGTGAAGGCCTTAAAACGTTTTTTTAACCACTAATACTGCTCAAAATAACACCAAACCTCTGCAGCACTATGAAAACAAAGCACCAACAACGTAGTTGGTGAACCCGAGTTTATTAAAAGAGTGTTTTGAAGACTTACCTACTGGCCCCTGTACCAGCTCCTCTCATCGTAAAGTCCACTCAAGTGGATTACCAAAGTCAATCCCAAAGGAAGGAGCCCATTGGTGCTTTGTTTTCTGTGTAAGGACTCTTCTCCTGCTGCTGCAGAGGTTTGCTGTTATTTTGAGCAGTATTAGTGGTTAAAAAAGACGTTTAAATGCCTTCACCGTACTGCCCCGAGCTACTCAGTGTTAGCCACGTACGGTTGTTAGCGACTCTACTCGATTTCTCCTTTACCAGTTGTTACAGGAAATAAAAACTGTCTCGATGGCTCATTTGATGTGTGCAAGTGCCGAAAAAGACCATGGGATGATTTTATGCTGGAATTAGACTTTTAATGGTGACATTTCTGGTCCCATCCAAAAGCTGGTATGCTGGGGAAACCTGAAGTGTAAGCCACTGTGTTTGAGTGGAGATTAATTAGTTTCTTCGAGAACAGAACATTATCTGAGTGAAACTTCTTTAAAGTTGTTTTTTCTAATTAGGGGATATTTGATCAGTTTATAGACTTGCCGATACCTGATCCAGCATTACATATACACATTCAGTATTGCAACAACTCTAGCCAAAATACACAGCCAAACTGCACATCAAAAATGCCTTTTATGTATTATTTTTATACTTTTACTTAACTTAATTTTTAGTTTTTTAAGTAAGAGACAGGAGAAAAGGTTAGAGACAATATAGCTAAGTTCCCCAAACTATCACTGTAACTCAGTTACACTAATGAAAGTGAAATCATCATTACTTTCCAAGCATATCATAAGTGATTAGTTATTAATTAATTATACCTTGGAAAATTCCTGGAAATTATGTCAAGAAAGAGTGGGAACCCTGAATGAATATCACTCCATCCTGAGTTTTGTATTTACTTATGATCTTGTTTTTTACATTCTGAAAAAGATGCTTGTTGCAGGTCTCTCTAAACTTAGTGTGTTAACTACAGTAGATGTTTAGATGAGCAGGCAGGAGTAGGCACTTTTTTCATATATAAGGCGCACTGCATTATAAGGCGCATAGAATAGACACTACGGTCGAGGCTGGGGTTACGTTATGCATCCATTAGATGGAGCTGCGCTAAAGGGAATGTCAACAAAACAGTCAGACAGGTCAGTCAAACTTTATTACCGTAATAGATTACCGGTACAAACCAGCCTTCTGACAACTCCGTTCACTCCCAAAATGAACAGCTGTTTTATTATTTTCCCCGAGGTAAAGTCAGTAACGTAGTATTTTCGTGACAGTTTAACTTTTAACAACAGCAAGGTATAACATGTAGTGCAACATTTATATCACATAGTCGAGGGGAACTTTTCCTCGATTCAGTAAACACGTAAAAAACGTCCTTAAAAAAGTCTGATACTGTTACGGTAAATCAAACGTTAGTGCAATCACAATATAGTAACACTCGAAATAGTGCAAAGCAATAAAAATATAACAATAACAACGTTGTTCAAACGTTAATGTCCATATTCACAACACACAAAATAAACATGTAAAGCTCACTTTATTACGGTAATTTATTCCTCATCCACGAATCCCTCAAATTCTTCTTCTTCAGTGTCCGAATTAAAGTTGGGCGAGTACGGCATCCAACATGCCCGGCTCCGTCTCGTCAACGTCGTCGTTAATAGAGTCAGTGTCGCTGCTGTTGTCTGGCAGTTCAGAGATGATTCCTGCCTTCCTGAAAGCTCGGACCACAGTTGAGACAGATATGTCAGCCCAGGCATTAACGATCCACTGGCAGATAGTGGCGTATGTCGTCCGGCGCTGTCTCCCCGTCTTGGTGAACGTGTGTTCGCCTTCTGTCATCCACTGCTCCCACGCAGTTCGCAGTCTAGCTTTCAATGCCCTGTTGACACCAATATTTAGCGGCTGGAGTTCTTTTGTCAATCCACCCGGAATGACGGCGAGTATTGAATTAGTGTGCTTCACTTGTTTTTTGACACCATCGGTGATATGGGAGTCGCGCATGTAGTCGTAGATCAAAAGGGAAGGAGCTGTGTTAAAAGCCACCCGGTCTCTTCACGTAAATTGCTCTTAACCACTCACTCATCTTTTCTTCATCCATCCATCCCTTCGAGTTAGCTTTGATGACAACGCCGGCTGGAAAGTTTTCTTTTGGCAAGGTCTTCCTCTTGAAAATAACCATGGGTGGAAGCTTCTGACCATTAGCCTGGCAGGCGAGAACTACAGTGCAGGATGACTTCTCATTCCCTGTGGTGCGAACATTAACCGTACGTCCTCCCGTTTTATCCACAGTGCGGTTCACAGGAATGTCAAAGGTGAGTGGAACCTCGTCCATGTTGATGATGTGCTCTGGCTGGATCTTTTTTTCGGAAATCTCTTTTTTGCAGTATTTGCGGGAAGTGGCCAGCTTTTCTTGGTAGTCTTTTGGCAGTTGCTGTGAAACAGTAGTTCGTGTGCGGATGGATAGATGACGTCTTTTCATAAACCGAAAGCACCAAGAAGGACCGCCTCTAAATTCATTGATGTTAAGTTCGCGTGCTAGCGCTGTTGCCTTCATTCGAATAGTGATTGTACTGACACTTCTACTCGCTGCTCTCTGTTCAACAACCCACTGTTTGAGTTTGTCCTCCAACTGTGGCCATCTTGCATTGTTCCCTCGGAAACTCTGTTTAGTCTTCTTTACTTGGCGCAGGTCATCTTGTTGCTTCCTCCACTTCCGCACCATTGATTCGTTAATGTTAAATTCTCTGGCTGCTGCTCTATTACCGTGTTCTACTGCGTGACTAATGGCCTTGAGTTTAAACTCTGCGTCGTAGGCGTGTCTCTTAATAGGAGCCATTTTGGGGTCTTTAAACACCAATGGAAATGAAACGGCCCCCCTCGCGCAGTCATATATCCCAGCGTGCACCGCGCGTTACTTCTTCTACGGGGGAAAATAGAGTCAGCGGCTGCTTACCGTAGTTGCGAGAGCTGTTGCGGCTCAATATTGATCCATATATAAGGCGTACCGGATTATAAGGCGCACTGTCGGCTTTTGAGAAAATTGAAGGTTTTTAGGTGCGCCTTATAGTGCGGAAAATACGGTACTTTATATTTAGAATATTTTCACAGCTTTACCTTGCTGTCAGACAGCTCATTTCTCCAGTTTCTACTGGATCCTGCATGTCTCCCGCATGTCTAACATGTAATGGCAAGCTGTTCCAGAGTTAGGGAGCAGCCACAGAGAAGGCACGATCGCCCTTGGTCTTCAATTTTGATCTAGGTACATCCAGCAACAACTCACTGGATGACCATAGTTCTCTGGCTGGATTGTGGACTTGTATGGTTAGTTCAGATATCGAGGAGCCAGACCAGTTAAAATCTTAAAAACAATTAATAACACTTTAAAATCAATCCTAAAACGAATGGCAAGCAAGTGCAGTGTTTCCCCTAGGTTTACAGCGTTGTCTTATTCTGTTTTAGTTGTTTGTTGTAGGAGTGAATCTTCTTCCCAAACAATTTAACAAACAGTCTTTGAACAAGTGAATCTCCAGAACAGGGGTGATGTGTTGACGTTTTTTAGTGGCAGTCAAAAGGGAAGCAGCCATGTTCTGCACCAGCCACAGGTGGCGGAACGAGCCCTGGTCAAGACCAACATAATAAGAATTACAATAATCGAGCCTGCATGATGTAAACGCATGGATGACTCTTTCAGAGGCATTAAAACATAAATAAGGCTTGACTTTTGATAAAATTCGAATTTGGTGAAAAGACCCTTTAACCATTGTATTGATTTGTTTCATAATAATCAAGGTTGCAATTAAAAGTTACACCAAGACTCTTGATAAATGGAGTGATTTTAAAAGCAAAGAATGTAGGCAGCATTCTGGAAGGCCAAATATAGTGAACTCGGTTTTATTTTCATTAAGGTTAAGTGGCTTAATAAAGATTTGGGAGGATCCTTAGAGGACAACTGAAGAGGGAGGTAGATCTGCACATCATCCACATTACAATGGAAGGATATGTCGTGCTTACGGAAGATAGATCCCAGAGGCAGCATGTACGATGAAAATTACAGGGGGCCTAGAATTGACTACACAGACTGTTACAGGTCTTTTTAACTGTGCTATATAAATACTTGAACTTCTCTGTTTCAGCTGTTCAGTCTCATTCTGCAGAAGTTCTTGTTCTCTTTACTCCATCTCACAAAGGGATTCTGATGTCTCCACAGTGAACGGCATTTCATAGTAATTTTATTTTATTGTATTTGTTTATTCCATAAACCACAGAAAGTCAGACTAAAACAGCTGATCTGCCCAGTGTGCTTATTATGAATGTATTGAGAAAATGTAGTGCCAAAGGAAAGAGCTGTCTGACAGTAAGGGAAAGCTTTAAAAATGTTCTAAATATAGCTGTAGGAGAGTAAGCCTACCTTTATTATGGCTAGAATATATTAGTCGCTGAATTAATTATGAATTAACTCGACTCGTTAAAATTTAGGATTTATTTTACCTCGGAGTAGGGCACCACACCAAAATAAGACAGGATGTTTATTAAACTTTGGTGAAGGTTTAATACCTAGTAATTTAAAGTAATTGATTGTTTAAAATCAGAATTTAACTGTCACCAACGTTTCAACCAAGAGTTGCATTAAAAGGCCAACCTTTCTTTGCCGCTGATATTACAGTGGCCCTGGCGTCTTACAGTACCGATGCAGGTTTCGTAAGTCCGCGTCCCGGTGTTTGGCGGTCCTGAGTTCTGGTCTGTAGACTGGGTCGGCGGGGCTTGTCTGCTCCCGTCCCGGCTTGGAGTCAGCTCATCAGGTTGGTTGACAAAAAGGTTCTGATCGGTTCCGTGGACTGGTTTCGAGAGTTCGATGCAAATTGCCAGCCGGACAAAAAGGCAAAGACAGCACGAGGGGTTTTACTATACTTCGTCGTAGAAAACTAAGAAATTCACGCGATAAAAATAGGTTAATACGAAACGAAAATACTTTAGTAAGAAAACTAAATATAAAGTAATGTCTCTTGCTAACTTTGGGTTAACAAAGTTGAACAAAAGAAACAAAACGCAGGAAGCGCAGAAGAGGGGGAGAAGAGATGCAGTAAAAGTTAAGGTGAAGTGAGAAGAGGTCAGAGGTGTGAAGAGAGGAGAAGAGGGTGAGAGACAGCAGTCCCTTCCTTATCTACGGAAGAAAAGGGGGAGTCTTGGCATAACCCAACCCTTTGGCTCTGAGTGAATTAACTGCTTTTTATGCCGGAATTTTAACAGGGAAGATTAAACTATCTCTGGTTGATTTTTTGTTATTAATCTTTCTGATATCCAATTAAACCAAAATCTTTAGGCAGACAGTTTTAACAGATACTGAGTGACTATTATTTAATCTAATAATCTCCAGTTCGAATTGCGGTCAGATTTGACGTTGATTTAGGATAAAAGGGTCCTTCATCCTGAAATTCTGGGTTTTAATTACCCTAGGAGGGTTTGAGGTTGTAAAACACACCTTATCTCATTTTGAAACAAGTATAAAAACGTCTTATCTCCCGCTCCCTTCCTGTGACGCTGAGCAGAAAAACCAGACACAAAGAACTCATTAAACAGCACTTCCTCTTGGGGTCCTTGTGACGGAGCGCCTTTGAATGCCGTCACTCCCTGAATGGCGCGCTCTCTCTCTCAGAGAGTGCCGGTGCTGGGAGCGCACGCGGTGCTCTCATTGTTCCGGCGGAGCCAAGCTCCATCAAAACTGTCTTCTCACAGACCACATCTTGCGGTCCAACAGTGACACAAACTTTCGCCCATTTCCCTGAACTCTGTTTTCCCACCGTAGGTCGTCGAGGGTGCACACTCGGCACCTACGCAACACACATACACACACACACATACACAGACGCTCACCTGCTGTTGCTGTAGAGGTCTATCTCGGGTTCACGGGCCGAAGCGAGGCAGTTCCGGATCCTGATCTAAATAGCACTGGTTGGCGCGCTTCAATGGGTCAGCTGACCACGGACTATACTAAAAATATTATTAATGATATATGTATGGGGAATTAAGGTGTTCTGTGTGAACAATGGCACAGCCATATATGCAACATTGTAAAGTTAAAGATTATGGGGTTTTTGTGTTTAGGTATTCTGTTTTCCCTGTTTATGTGTTGAAACCCCTGTGTTGGGATAATTGGTTTGCCCGTGGGAGGGGCAAAGGGGGTATATACGGGAAGCTCAGCTCACTTGAGGGGAGCATTCGGCTGAGAGGCATGTGGGTCCTAATTGCTGCTGTAAAATCCTGTCGTGGATATTTTTCTCTGTGTGCTGTTGTAAATATTTTTCCTCTGTGTCCTGTTGTAAATAATCCTGCTACTTTTGATTTGCCACCTGTGGATATTTTTTGGGGTTTTTTTGTGGTGTCAATAAAAAATCACCACACTGAAGTTTGCCGACTGGGTCATCACCTATCCATCGCGAAGTCCGAACCCCGACATTCCTACATAGCGTACTATTAAACTGAAATAGATTTATTTAAATGTGTATTTATGGGGTAACTGCTGCCTGTGTCTGCTTCTACAAACTGTCATCTACTGTAGGTAACACACTCATACAACCGCACCTCAAAAGATAATAATAGTTTTTTTTATAGCGCTTTTCTCAGTACTCAAAGATGCTTTACAGGTAATACACATTTAAAATTGACAGTCAAACAGAAAGCAATTTAAACAACACTAGGACAAAAGAACATCACATTAATAGAAAACAGAGGGTGGAAGATGGCAGACTTTTTTAGAGCGTGATCACACTATCCTTTTGGCCGCGGCCAAAACCGGTTTTTCAGCTAAAGTCTAGTACCTTTAAGTAGTGTGAGCGCACCCGCTCCGCGCTCAACTGGGGCCAGCTGGGCCGCCACGGCCCGCTTGAAATAGGTGGGCTTTAGCAGAGCCGTTTGCACATGTACGAGCACGAGCGTGCGCACGTGTACGCGCACGAGCACGAGCCCTACGGCAGTAGCGTTATGTCCGCCTGTTCGGACATAGAAAATAGAAGGACGGACCATGCGCGGATATTTAACAACAACAACAATGGTGGGGAAAGGTTCACGTTGGTGTGGTGCGGAGGTGGAGTGTTTACTGCAGATTTGGTCGGATGAAAATATTCAAAAACAGTCGACAAGACGCACAAAAACTCTGAGGTCTATGGAAAGATTTGTAAACAAAGCCACACACGCGATCAATGCGTGTGACGTGTTACGGCTTGAAGGCGTATGGACAGCAAGAAGTATTGGCCGAGGCCCTGGTAGTGTGAGTACAAACGGGGCTGGGGCGCGGGGGGTAGAGGGAGGGGGGACAAGTACCCTAAAGTCGGGGTCTCGGTCCGGGAGGATAGTGTGAGCGCGCCCTTAGTTTGTAGGTGATCCTGAAGAGATGGGATTTAAGCTGACTCTTGAATGAAGGGAGTGTTTCTAAGATCTGAACTATCCCTTGGATTGTAATGTTTCTGCTCCCTCTTGTCATGATCCAGGCATGATTTATCACAAGCGCACAGAGCACTTTGAAGAGAAACCGTTTGCTTGTGAAGACTGCGGAGCAAAGTTCGGCGCCAACTCGTCTCTAAAGAATCACATGAGGCTACACACAGGAGAGAAACCATACCACTGCAAACACTGTGACATGAGCTTCAGCGTGGCTGCTGCACTCGCATACCACACTAAGAAGAAACACTCCGAGGGTAAGACACACACTAACACACACACACACACACACACGTGCAGTAATAAAGAAAATGTTGTTCTGCTGCTGACCATCTTTATAGTTTTCATTTTTACAGTTGGCTTAAATTCTTTCATTTAAACTACAATTTTTTGTTGAACACTGCATGATATACCATATAATTATGATATACCCTAATAAATCCCATGATAAATGATCGTATTAAATGTCTTCAATCCAATCATTTGTTTGTGTGTGAGGTAATGATGCAGTTTGAGAAGTTAGCCTAACCTTTTCTACTGTGATTGGAGGAATCGCTTCTCAGTGATGTCTTTGCAGGTCCAGTCAGTTCATTCTGTGAAGCTTCAGTGTGTCTTTTCTGTGTTTAGGAAAAATGTACGTGTGTCATTATTGTAAGGCCGTCTTCGCCCAGTCCATTGAACTGACGCGTCACGTGCGAACACACACTGGCGACCGGCCTTATGTGTGCAGAGAATGTGGCAAAGGTTACAGCCAGGCCAGCGGACTCACCGTCCACCTGCACACCTTCCACAGTAAGAAAACACTCTGTCATGCCGCAGTGTGAAGACAAGTTTTATGTGTGTACAAATTAGAAAAGATGAAAATAAATATTCAGCTCTAATATTTTCCTTAAATCCCAACCTTTTGTATTGTTATGCTCACTTTCACAGCAATATAAACACATTTCTAGAATAAATGATGTACCGAAAGCAAGCAATTGGCTCATTGTTAAAAAAATAATGTAATAACTATGTATTTGCTGTCACTCCCTATCAGAATTGTCAGGACCTCATGACTGTCAGAAGTGTTGTCTCAGCTTCTCCTCGCTGGAGGAGCATCGCCAGCACATCCAGGAGTTCCACCCAAAGGAGTTCCACAAGTGTCCCACCTGTAACAAGGTGTTCACCAGCGCCGCCCTGCTTGACAAACACAAGGGCACACACATCGGAACCAAGCCCTTCAGCTGTGACCTCTGCAACAAGTCTTACCAGGTAGGTTGAGGCTCAGTTATAGGTGCAGGATGTTGATGGCCAGTATAATGTGCTGTGTATTTAATGCATGTGTCTCTCTGGTGCTGTAGCAACTGTCAGGCCTGTGGTACCATAACAGGACCAACCACCCTGATGTGTTTGCAAACCACACCCGGCAGCTCAAGACTCTGGTCCAGTGTGATGTCTGCTTCAAGTTCTTTCCCAGCACTGCCAGTGTGGCCAAACACCAGGCTGCTGAGCACCAGGGTGAGAACTGCACAAATAGTTTGAGAGCCAAAGTCTCAAAGGCTCAATAAAATGTGTTGAAACTGACATGGCCTGCCATACTTTTTATAGTTGTATTTTTTCTGTTAACTTTGACCCTAAGAACTAATAATTGGAGGGTCTACTCTGAAAAAAAATGGTGGCCATTGCCAGTACATGCATCCTTTATTTTTCATCAGAAAAATGTGAAAAATTATTTTTTTCCTCAAACCTTCAGTTGGTTGGTTAGGCTGTCAATAATTGCATTCCAGATACACAGAACACATATGCTGACAAAATTCACTGAAAAACATCTATTAAAACACATTTTATGATTTTGCATCAATTTAATGTACTTACTTTTTTCCAATATTTTCATCTTTACTTCACTCGCAACCAACTATTCCCACAAGTTATGACTTCAGTCAGTATGCCATTCAATTCAATTTTATTTATAGTGCCAAATCATAACAAAAAGTCATCTCAGGACACTTTACTGAGTAGGTAAAGACCACACTCTATGACTTATTCAGGATTTACATAGACCCAACAATTCCCCCGTAGAGCACGGTGGCAACAAAAACCCTCCCTATAACAGGCAGGAACGTCAGACAGACCCAGCTCTGTGGAGGACGGTCTTGACTGGTTGGGGAGGAAGAAAAGGAGAGAGAAAAGATGGACAGAGAGAGACAAAGACAGACACAAAGACTCACTTCCAGAGATGCAAGCAACCACAAAGTAACAGTGACTATAGTGATAGCTAATGCAATGTGAATATGACTTACAAGTTATGGAAGTTAATACAGAAGAACAGCAAGAAACAGGCACAGCTAGAGTGACAGAACATGGCAATGATAATAATTTTGGTGGCAAACATGGAGTTGAAATAGTTATATGCATTGATGAGATATGAATGATACAGACAGAGAGGATAAAAGCTCAGAGAATCAGCAACAGGATTATCCCCCAGCAGACTAGGCCTATAGCAGCATTATTAAGCAGAACAAATTCAGCTTAAAAATAAAAACATAGCTAAGGGCTGGTAAGCCCTAGCTGTAAGCTTTATCAAAAAGGAAAGTTTTAAGTTTACTCTTAAATATTGGGACAGTGTCTGTCTTCCGAATAACACTTGGGAGTTGGTTCCACAGGAGAGGAGCTTGGTAGCTGAAAGCTCTGCCTCCCATTCTACTTTTGGAGACTAGGAACGACAAGTAGCCCTGCATTCTCAGAGCGCAGCGATCTAGTCGGGTAATACGGTACTATGAGCTCTTTAAGATACGACGGAGCCTGACCAATAAGAGCTATTCTAGATTTTACAGGTAGCCAGTGCAAAGAAGCTAATACAGGAGAAATATGTTGTCTTCGATTTGTTTTAGTCAGTACTCGAGCTGCAGCATTTTGGACCAACTGGAGACTCTTCACAGACTTATTGGAGCAGCCTGATAATAAGGAGTTGCAATAGTCCAGCCTAGAAGTAACAAATGCATGGACTAGTTTTTCTGCATCTTTCTGAGACAATGTTCCTAATTTTTGCAATATTACGCAGGTGAAAATATGCATTCCTTGTTGTTAGTTTTATGTGAGAATTGAAGGACATATCCTGATCAAAAATAACACCCAGATTCCTTACTGTGGTGCTGGAGGACAACACAACATCATACACAATAACAATGTCTTTAGCTATTGAGTTTCGGAGGCCTTTGGGGCCAAGTACAATGACTTCAGTTTTTTCTGAGTTTAACATCAGATTGCAGGTCATCCAGCTTTTTATTTCCTTAATGCACATTTGAAGTTTAGCTAACTGATCGGTTTCGTCTGGTTTGATCGACAAATATAATTCATCAGCATAACAATGAAAGTTTATGGAGTGCTTCCTTATAATATTTCCTAAGGGAAGCATATATAAGGTGAAAAGAATCGGTCCAAGGACAGAACCTTGTGGAACTCCGTGACTCACTTTAGTGTGCATGGAGGATTTGTCATTAACATGTACAAACTGAGATCTATCTGATAAATATGACTTAAACCAGCTCAGTGCGGTTCCTTTAATGCCAATTAGATGCTCCAGTCTTTGTAGCAGGATGTGATGGTCAATAGTGTCGAAGGCAGCACTAAGATCTAGTAAGACAAGTACAGAGACAAGTCCTTTGTCTGAAGCTATTAGAAGGTCGTTAGTCATTTTTTACCAGTGCTGTCTCAGTGCTATGATTCATTCTAAATCCTGACTGCAAGTCCTCAAATAACTCATTATTATGTAAAAAGTCACACAGCTGATTGGCGACTAATTTCTCGAGGATCTTAGAGGGAAAAGGAAGGTTAGATATAGGTCTATAGTTGGCTAGAATCCTAGATCAAGACCAAAACAGTATACTCATTCCACAGAAGAAATTATAAAAATCCAATCAAAATCAATGGATCTGTGATGATTTC
The DNA here is from genome assembly GCF_963691815.1 of Echiichthys vipera. Classification (NCBI taxonomy): domain Eukaryota; kingdom Metazoa; phylum Chordata; class Actinopteri; order Perciformes; family Trachinidae; genus Echiichthys; species Echiichthys vipera. The sequence continues at coordinate 5,251,593 of NC_139825.1, read as the reverse complement.
ACTACTAGTTGGCGATCAACAGGCTCAGAACCTCAATACAATTTTAGAATACTTACCCAGGGGGCAAACTCCCCTTTTTTTTAAAACTGGCATGTGAAGTTGTAAAAGGTTGTTCACCTTAAATGATATCTTGGACATTCCAGGATCCCAACCTAAAATTGCAGGTCAATTGGGGATTTTTTTTTAATTTATAGATTACATTATTAAACGTTGCAAGTTGAATGTCATGTATGTCAGTATTTTCCTAGACATTGGGAAAAAACAATCAACATATACAGTGGGTATGGAAATTATTCAGACCCCCCTAAATTTTTCACTCTTTGTTAATTTGCAGCCATTTGTTAAAATAATGTAAATTGTTTATTTTCCTCATTAATGCACACACCGCATCCTATTTTCATAGATAAACACGTTTATTAAAAAACAAAAACTGAAAAATTACATGTCCATAAGTATTCAGAGCCTTTGCTGTGACACTTGTATATTTAACTCAGGTGCTGTCCATTTCTTCTGATCATCCTTGAGATGGTTCTACACCTTTATTGGAGTCCAGCTGTGTTTAATTAAATTGACTGGACTTGATTAGGAAAGGCACACACCTGTCTATATAAGACCTTACAGCTCACAGTGCATGTCAGAGCAAATGAGAATCATGAGGTCGAAGGAACGGCCTTTAATACAAACTTGCTTTATATGGTAGGCAGTGTGTGTGCAACACAACTGTTTAGAAATCTTGTGCTACATCTCAACTTGAAGGTATGTTTCAGAAACTGCATACACATACTGCAGATGTTATCATTGGAATACTAATAACATCAATTTGTAATAATCACAAACTCATGTGCAGGGGTGCATTAAGGCGGTCACAGGCCCCTAGTCTTTGTTTGGTGCCCTGTCTTAAATGCTTTTCCAGAAAAGTATTTTAGTGACATGCTTGTGTGTTAGGAATATTACATAGCCCACACTCCTGCTCACACTGTGGCTGCACTAACATACACACACATTGAGACACTTTACTGTAAACAGTAAACCAACATGTACAACAAGTGTAGCAAAGCAGAGCTCCCTGATGTGATGTCAAGAATTTTCTTTAGTAGTTCTTTCTGCTGCTTTTTGTGCTCCACAGCCATATTTTTGTATTTAATTATTTTGCTGTCCAGTAGCAGTGACTTATTGTAAAAAAAACAGTCTGAAAACTGCATGCAAGGATTTGCTGCGGTTTCTGAGTTGAAAGACATGTTTCCTCAAAACGATGGAGAAAGGTCAAGCTTCACACACTATTGAAAAAGGGTCCAACAGCCTTGAGTTACTGGGTGCGCTTCTTTTCCTACAGCCGGGGCACAGTCCTGTGAGAAGTGATGACAAGCGGCGAGGGCAAAGCATAGCTCTCAAATGGAGGGGAAAACATTTGATATCCATCCTCTGAATGCTCTAGGTCTCTGGATTGTGGTTGTAAAGTTTCATGAGGTTTTGATTATCCTAGAGGTCGCAAAAGCTCAATTTATACAATGAAATGCTCTCACCACAATGAAATGTCTCCTATGAGGACAGACATCATCACACATGAAGACAGCTGGACTCACTGAATCCAAAAGAGTATCATCTTTACAGTCAGACCCAATTTATGACATTCAACACTGTTTATGGACCCCAGGATGCAGAAATATTACAATTACACATTTGTACTGCATAATACAAACTGCATATTCTTGCCCTAAACTGTCTGGATTATCATAAAGTGAACATCTCTGTAAAGGAGAGAGTCTTGGGTACCATAGACTGTATAAAAAGTGGGCATAGCCTCTCTGTTGAGGTCCATTCTCTCAGCTTGATCTCCATTTTGTCAGACTCTGACTCGGCCTCATTTCCTCTTACCAAAAAAGGGCATGTATGTGACGTTGGGGGGAGGGAGTTACGTCCATCTGGCTGACGTTTACCTCTGAGGAGGAGCGAGGGCCAGAGGCTAACTTTCACTCAAGAGGCCACGCCCCTAATTATTAATTAACTTTAACCTCCAATAAAATAAAAACTAGCCTGTTGTCATGGAGATATGAGCTAAACATACAGACTAGAATGTTTTTTGTACCAGGCCTTAAATTGGTTTAATGATGCTGTGAAAACAGCCTGTTAAACATGGGGGTCAAATTATGAAATCTGCCCCTAGTGGACACTCAGAACTGTTGTTTTTGGCACTTTCTGATTGGATCAACGAGGAAGTCGCTTTGGTGGGGGGTTGGTGTGTACCCACATAAGCCATTTACATTCAGTTATCTTGTGGTCAGAGGTCAACGGACTCCTTTGAAAATGCTAAAGCTTTAAACTGACCACTACAGTCTCTTAAAGACAGAATGTCAGCAGGCCATCAGATCATTAAAGGGTTAAAGCAATGTGACAATGTGTGATAATTGCTCCTTCATTTGAATGCCATTTGTCTATTTGTTCTTTGTAGTTAAGAAGAACCACTGGTGTGGTCATTTAACAGGGTTCTGTATTTAGTCTTTTTATTATCAGTCTTGATCCTCTAGTTGTGCCAGACAACATGGGTTTTGAAAATGAAAGACATTTCTATTGTCTGCTTTTGACGATTTTTAAGAGAGATTGTTCATCCCTGACAGGTTTATCCTTTACTTTAAAGTAATTGTATTCAAGGAATAAGAGCATCACTGCCTCTGTTTGACAGCTTGTTTCTAGCACCTGCAAGTATTTACATAATCAGCGTTCACTGCTGTGACTTAAAAGAAAGCAATACAAATGAAGGAAGATTAGCTGTCTTTACTAATCCTGTCTGTCTGTTCCCCAGGTTCAGCGGCGTCGACGTTGCACTGTCCGTACTGCCCGTCTGTGTTGGGCGGTGAGGAGGAGATGCAGGAGCACATCAGCAGCCAACACGGGAGCCAGAGCAGCGAGGCGTTCAGCTGCCCCCTCTGCTCCCTGGTCTACTCCGCCCAGCTGGAGCTGCAGGAGCACCTGCTCTCCTTCCACATGGGCCCACAGGAGGAGCAGGCCTCCACCTCCCACACAGTAAGAAGCAGACAGGAAATGTGGTGCACACTTGTGCAGTCTCAGCTCCTAGCTGTTACTCATTAGTGCTGTCAGTCAGTGTTGTCTCAGCTCAGAAGATAAATAGTTGAACTTTAGTGGATCAACAAAAAAAACAAACAGGGCAATAGATAATTAAAGGTTGAATATATAGAATGAGCAGAACACCACCATCTAGTGTCTCAAGATTGTAGTGGCAACAACAAAAAGTCGGGTTGTCACGTTCGTTGTGAGTGTGTCAGTGATCAGCCTGCTCCATGTCAGTGATGAATCATTCGGGGTAACGCATAATTTGGACTAATCAATTCATTTGACAACAGTATTTAACGTTAGCCAGTCTTCAACTGGAAGTCTTTCTTTGAGTGGTGTGGAATCCATTAACTAGCTCTCAACTCTAAATGATTCTTGTTTCTGTAACAACAACAGACAAACCTGGCAACCCACGGAAACCCATGAATAATTTTTTAAAATATTAATTCAGACTGAATATATACTTTTTTTTATGAAAAAAGCAATACTTTCATTCTGTATCCCTTAAAACGCCCCGTGGTTGTGTATAAATATATATATATATATATATATATATATTATTATTTTTTTTTATTTTTTTTTTAATACAGCTTTTAATAAAGACTCTTCATATTCAACCTTTAATTGATCAGTTACATTGTCAATCATTAGTAGTTGTTTTACATCATTATTCAAAAAAAATATTATGCTTTATTATTTTAGTTGAAATACCTAAGTTCTTCTAAAATTGTTCTTGCATAGTAAACAATTTGAAGACGTAACTTTGGCCTCAGGGAATAGAGCATTTGTTGTTGTTCTTCTGTGAATCCAGGCACATTAATATTTCTGGGATTCCACTGTCATGGAAAGGCTGGAAAACATTTAATTTCAAAATGTAATTTTCCAGACCTGTGTTCCATGGAAACTTGAAAGTTTTAAAAATCATATAATTTTGTTCTGTTTAATGAAATTAATTGTTACTTCCGTGGATAACCTTTCGGGCAATGTAACATAACGGTGAATTTATGTTTTGTAGCTGTTTACAGAACACACGCACCAAATGTTTTGTTTAGCATCATCGTTCTTTTCTTTATTTTCTCTCTAGTCTGTTTCTCCCTCCTTTTAGGCAAAGCCAGCAGAAATTATGTTTGAATACACTTTGACTCTGATATGTTTAAATGCCATCAAGTGTATATTTAATATTTCATTGCTCTCTAATGACATGGATACAATTTGACAAATACATTGTCATGAAATATATTGTAGTATGTAGGTTACATGGACTTGTATTACTGCATTGATAGAAGTGCTTGTAAAGCATTAAAAAATGATAGAAAACAAAACTATTGACTGCCTTTAGTTTGACATATTTGAAGTCAATAAGAACCAACATAACCAACTATTAAGAGATTGTAATGGGCCACTGTGTATCTTCATACAATAACTAACATTTGGAGTAAAGTATATGATACAGTTCTGTCCGTGTTATAAATTATAAATGGTCATGGAAATTTGATTATGGGTCATGAAAAGTCATGGAAAAGTTTGACATTTTTTCCACTAAAATATGTGGGATCCCTGATATTTGCACTCAAGCGTGTACAAGATGTTGTATATTTTGCCTTAAAACTGAAGCCACGCAACAAAAGTGAAACCAGATCTTCTGTGTTTATTAACCATTTTTAGAAGTGCAATGCAAACTCTTTTACATATTAAATCAACACTGAAATAAACAGCAGAAAACTGCTGCAGAAACTTTCAAGCTGCTGGCCACACCCCAATTAGTGATGTCACTACAGATGTGTTTCCTCTGACAGCTGATGGAAAACTTCAGCTATGATGTCACTGACTGGAGTGTGGACAACACTGTTTCAACCAACAGAGCAGAGCCGTTTGGTCTTTTCAAATTAATATAATCTTTAATATGCTACTTCTCTGTCCAATCAGGTGAACCCAGCAGATCCAACAGGAAATGAAGAGGCGGAGTCAGTCATCTCTGAGGAGCAAGCCCAGCTGGCAGCTGCCCAGCAAGTGTTTGTGGCTCTGGCAGGTGGAAGAGAGGATGCATCATCAGCAGAAGTGGTTGAGGTCAACATGTACGACCTGCTGAATAACTCGGTCACCTTCATCTGTGAGGACAAACCGTCAGACTCTTAACCATGAACTTTGACCTCTGGAGGATCACTCTGGACAGTTTTTAAGATTTTATCTAGGGGTGGGTGATTTTTTTTTTTATCGATTTTATCCCGGTTTTTAAAAATCATTGATTTTTATTATTTTGCAAGTTACTGAACAGTGCAACCAAAGTATTTCCCTATGTAAAAACATAGCCCTAAAAGAAGAAATATCTTTTGGCATTTATGCCAAAGAACCTTCCTGAACAGATTTGAATCAGTTTGTGCAATTTAGCAAATTTGTGCCACATTTAACATTTAGCAAAAAGCGGCCTAAAGCACCTGTTGCCTCTGCTGGCTGTGGTGTGGTCTTCTCACTGTTTCACTCTCTACATTCTGTTTAGGATGAAGAATCTTTAGGTGGATAAAGGGTTTGTTGTGTTACCATCCGATGTGCGCACCTTATGAAACTGTGTGTGTGGCGTAGAAGTGACGGCGGTGCCGCCTTGTTAAACACAGGAGTTTACTTAGGCCTATCTGTTTTCAGGTGCATATTTTACAGCTTGTTCCACAAATTCTATGAAAAAGTGTGGATGGATAGCGTTGATGCAACGCGACAGTCTGTCGTTGGGACACGGTAGTTTGATTTACTTCCCGCTACTCTCCGAATCAAACATGATGGTGAATGAGAAATCCCTTTCACTGCCTGTAGTTCCCTATTTTTGGTTGATCATCGTGTCTTTAGGGCAGTGCATGAGGCGGACTAGCCAATAGTGTGATTTGGCTGAGGAAGAGAACAGCGGTGTATAATATGTGCTCTACAGGCGATACTACGATCTCTCATCAGCAAGCTTTAATCCTTTACCGTCTAATATCGTAATATCGCCCACCCCTAATTTAAGCATTACCATGGCAACGAAGAATGAAAGTGACATCATTCACAAGCCAAGTGTTTTTTTTTTTGCATTTGAAATGAAATGCGAAAAATGTTTGTGTGACTAGGGTTTATGTACAGAAATCCATGGGGAATGGATGTGCAGCGTACGTAGGCGGGCACAGCAGGGTTTTTACCAGCTACACAGACTTCATCAGTAGTGTGTGGCTGCTGCCAGCTTCACTGTGTGTCAGTTCAATACAGTTGGTTCTGCAGGTTTGGATGTTGTGCTGTCTTACATTACCCTCTGGTACAATGAGGTCTGTATCTTTATTAATTAAAATACTTTACTCAGTTGTATGCAGTTTTTCACCTGTTGGAGGGAGAAATAGACTAGCTGTGTAAAAATAGAGCCATGTAGTTTGGTCATTATAATGGAGCACAGAAAGTCAAACGGCAAACACAATGACACATGACAATGATGAGATGCATGTGAGAATACAAATGTGGGAATCAGTTGGACTGAACATCAAACAGAATTTTTTACTCTGCCAGCTCACAAGTAGTGATGTCCAAATGAAGCTTCATGAAGCATTCTCATGATTTTCTGAGTCTTCTAGATGAAGCTCTCTGTTCAACAAAGGGTTGAAAACATACTGAATCACCATTCATTGAGCCATTTTCTTTAAACCAAGAGCTCCATCTAGTGGACTCAACAAACACAACTAATGCTTCATTTGGACACTACTACTGTGGGGCCTTCTCAACAAGCTCTGTATACAAGTAGGAAATGGTAAAATTGATGGTTGGAGTTGGGTGAGATTTTATTTACTAGTTTGGGGCAATATCCTGAGGATTACTGTCCACTCTGCCCTTTGATGTTTATTCTTAAGAGACCCAGCTTTGATTTCTTTAACCTTGGATCATAAAAGCATTACTTAAAGCTTTCGCAAGTATGATGGGATCGGTTTAATTTGTGTCCCTTTGGTTCCTGGAGGGACTGATTGATGAAATCTTTTAGAAGAACATGTGACTTTTATTCTTGTATGACAAAGCAGCATGTGTGAATGCATGTTTATTTCTTCTATCAGTGCTGTAGGAAAGAGTCCTAAAACTGAAGTAAGTTCACATTTTGCACTTCAGGTTCCCTGGTCTCAAAGTCAATGGTGATTTTTAACATTTTGTTCTACAACATAAAATACATCAGTACATTTTGAAGCTTGTACATGTGTTCAAAAAGGAGGTTGCTAAAAGGTGGCTAAATGAGAGTACAAACGTCAACAAGCTAGTGGCTGGTATAGTTCATTTACAGTCGAACGTTATAAAACTGGTGTTGATTTGCTAAGATTATCTTGCTGAACAAAACGTGTAAGTATCAAACTTTTGTTCACAGAGCTTCTGCAACAGTCCAAAATCCAATGGAAGAATCCTGTTGTCTTTTTGTTGAGGGACCAGGGCAATCATAAATTCAGGGTCGGCCTATAAAAATACGTCCTGCCTGAGTTGGAAGAGAATTGTCCATGTGTACTAATATTTTTGGACTGTTTTAGACCATAGGAATATCATGTTTGAATTTTGAAAGTGGGTGTAGTGCCCCTTTAAAAGACGGGGTCACATATACACACAGACAAAAAAAAATAGTGCTGCATGTAGTTTTTAACATGTGTCATTGTCAAGATATTAAGAGATTGTAATGGGCCACTGTGTATCTTCATACAATAACTAACATTTGGAGTAAAGTATATGATACAGTTCTGTCCGTGTTATAAATTATAAATGGTCATGGAAATTTTATTATGGGTCATGAAAAGTCATGGAAAAGTTTGAAATTTTTTCCACTAAAATGTGTGGGATCCCTGATATTTGCACTCAAGCGTGTACAAGATGTTGTATATTTTGCCTTACAACTATAACATTTTACATTTTCATACACTGAAAATTGCACAGCACACCCACACACTGGACACCAAACACTGCTTTTTTTACACGTGTCATTGTCAGGTTATCAATGCTAACATTTTTATAATCAATTGAGGACCCAAAGAAACCATTTCCTAAAAAAGAAAAGAAAGAAAAAATACACAAACCTTTTGCTCCCTGTCCTGATAAAAATGTGACGACTACCCTCCAAAATCTAAAGTGGCTCAGTGTAATATGCAATATTGTTCGAAGTACATATATATTTATACTAAAGATATATATATACACAGTATATCTATATACTGTATATATAGTATAAAGGTGCCATTTATCTCATTTGTTTACAACTATTCTAGTAATGTCTCTAAATTATTTTGGCCATGCTCTATTAAAGCTTCACTGCAACGTTATGGCTACTGTGTTAGTAGCGACTGTGTAACAGCGCCCAATTCACACATCCAGCAGATACAGAGAAACACTGGCATTCAGTTGTGTCCGTGTCCACCTGAATAATGTCAGTCTGCTATTCACTCTCTGTTGGTTTTGGTTTGGTCTCCACCATAGACTGAAATAACGGACGGCTCCACCGCAAGGTAGACAAGGGAAACTTTTACTGATTTTCAACCAGCTAACACAGGTTGTACTGACTAAGCCCTAATCTTAGTAGTACTGGCTGTTGATTTGCTTTATAAGTTTCCGACGTGCGCCCAGCGCGCTCCTTATGCCGCAAAAACGAAAAGCGTTCAGTTTGTTTGCTGGTTTATTTTCCTTTTATAACACACAGCCGCAATAATTTTAACTCAAAATGCATGTAACAAAATAATAAATCGAATCCCTCACTAAAGTATACATATACATAAACACACGAGCACACGAGCACAAGAGCACACGAGCACACGAGCACAAGAGCACACGAGCACAGTCGAAAAACTGTTTGCTCCCTCGAAATCAACAGCACCTGTGATCAGGTTCAATCAGGTAAAAAAGGTCTCACTCTGCTGACCTGAGGTCAACTGAACCACACCGCCCCCTAGTGGCACGGGGTAAAATTACACAGACAAAGCACATTTGATATGGCTCCTACACACCAGCCCCTAATTGCATCTGCCCGAGCAATTACACCAACAATTTTAAATGAGCCATGATGAGCCAAAAAATAAATAAATAAAAATTTAAATATATATGTGTATATAAAGCTCATTTTTAAATGGGAACCAATTATTCCTTAGCTTCATTAAGCAAGCATATTTTGGTTATGGGTCGTTCAATGATATTTGTCTTGGTTTTTAAACAAACCACACGTACTAGACCTCTTTTATCAGGGAAGGTTTCCAGTTTTCTCTGACAGGAAGACCACGTCAACATGGGGTGACTCCTGTTCGTCTTCCACCTCCTCTTTAATCTTCTTCTTCTTCTTCGGCTCTAATCCTCTACTTCGCTGACCTCCACAGAGGCTTTTCTACCCTTTTGTTTAGTTCCTTTTTTCTTTAGCCCCATCTCCGCTTGTTCTACAATCACAATCTCACTCTTTGTGTCTTTTTTCTTGTTGGGCATATCCTCTTTCTCCACCTTTTTGTTCGACGATGCTTTGCTAATTTTGTTGTTGCCTTTGATCTTAGGCATTCCCGACTCATTTCCACCTTCTTCAGCACTGGCTTCCTTTTTTTTCTTCTTTTTCACCTTGACCTCTTCGACCTCAGCAGTCTCTCCCTCTGGTGTTTCTGACTTCACTTCATTCTCAGAAACTTTCATTTTGGCAGAAGTTTCCTTTTTTGTTACACTCACTCCATCCATCACTTCTGTGGTTTCATCATCAATGGTTTTCTTCTTCTTCTTTTTCTTTTTGTTGCCATTTGGTGCCATTTTCTTTGCATTTACATTATTGACCACATGCCCTTTAGAATCAGTCACAGATTCAGAGACAACTTTCCTCTTCCTTGGATGGTACACACCGTGGTGCGGGATATACCACACCTTCCCTGTTGGTGCTTCTAACTGATGCTGCGGCACTTCTTCGGCGTAGCCATTGCTAATGACATCAGTAAGAAAGTTTCTGTACTCCTCATGAAAGTTTACATCTTTCTGAAGTTTTCTTTTCAGACCACGGGCACGTTGCACGGCAACCCTGAGGTTGTTCGGCATCAAAACATCTTTCTCTTTGAAAGGCAATTGAAATGTGTAGTGTCCGTTCTGGAGCTGAGCAGAGCTTTCCATTATCTCCATAAACTTCTTTTCTTCTCTTGACATTTCTTCCTGTTCTGCAGAAGCTCTGTCATTGAAGTCATAGTTATATTGGCTAATTAACAGTTCTGCAATATGGTCAATGGCAATTCTATTTGCATAAAATGAAGGATGGTCACTTCCACAGTCGTCACTTCCCCGTAACGGGCCATTTATTACCCACCCCAGTAGGGTTCTGATCGCGTAGGGTCCATTTTCACCACTGTTAATGACCTCCCAAGGCTCCATCAACTTGGAGGCGTTTGTGCCAATTAACAGATCCACGTCAGCGTTTATGTGTGGAATGTTTACGTTGTCTAAATAACGCCATTTTCTCAGCTCCCTTTCACTGATTATGTTGGCTGTAGAGACGGGCATTTCTTTCTGGGTAAACACTTTGGGAAGTGGGTAGAAGCTTTCACCAGACAATCCGGAAATCTCCAGACTGTCAACTGCAGAACTTTCTATTGAGTTGTTATGGCCCAAGGTGCGGATATGAATTTTGAATTTGCGTCCTTTCATGTTCAACCTGTCAACAAGCTTCCTGGTGCAGAAAGTTCCTGTACTCCCTGGATCCAGAAAAGCGTAGGTTTCAATAACCCTGTTTCCCTTTGCGCACTTCACCTTAACAGGCAAGATGGGAAGAACTCCATTGCAGTGTCCAGCCCCTGTAAGACCACAAGCGGAGGATGTTGTGCAGCTCTCAGATGTTTTTGACCGCTCACTATTCTTCTCATCCTTCGAAGAAACCCTTTCTTTCTCTTCAATGTGCAAAACACTGGGGTGCGTTTGGTTGCACTTTTTGCAAGTGATGCGCCTGTCGCAATTCCTGCTCAAGTGTCCTGTGCACAAACAACTGAAACACAGACCTTTCTCCTTAAGATAGTCCAGTTTCTCCCTGTGTGGTTTTCTTCCCAGTTTAAAACATTGATCTAAAACATGACCACCAGCAGCACAATACTGGCAGAAGACAGAAGTAGTTTTAGTGAAGGTGGTCACTTTGCTGAGAGCCTTTTCCCTCTGGTCACCATCTGGTCTGCTGCATCCATCCTCATTCTTGTGAGTGTCTGCTTTACATCCATCCTCGATGAACACCTGTGTTGCAAAGCTGTTTCTTCTCAGCTGTGGCTTCACCTGTATCTTGCTCACTTTTGTAGCTCCTTTGAGAACAGGTGAAGTGTCCTGTATGTCACCAAAGACCGGATCTGAAATGATTCTGACCTGGCGCTCAATGAACTTGACAAGGTCTGAGAATCGTGCCCTTCGACAAGTTTTCTCCAGTACGTCACATGCCTTTGCTCTCCACTTGTCCCTTAGTTTATAAGGAAGCTTCTGACTAAGAATCTTCATGTTCGCTGGCATGTTAAGTTCCTCCAAGTATTGAAGATCTTCCATAGCGTTGGAACACTCACGGAGGAAAAGCCCATAAGCTGTGAGCGCTTTGGTGTCTTCAGCTTTGATGCTTGGCCATCCTGTGACCTTTTCCATGTAGGCCGCTGTTATTTTGAACTCATTTCCAAAGTGCTCCTTTAGTAACTTTTTAGCGACAGCAAATCCTTTGTCTGCAGTCATGTGAAGGCAGCTGCGTACAATATCTCTAGGCTGCCCCCTAGTGAATTGTTCGAGATAATACAAACAGTCTCCTTTACAGCCAGTCTTTGCTTCCACGCAGTGCTCAAATGCCCTCATAAATGTGTTGAACTGCAAAGGGTCTCCATCATAAGTTGGAATTTCTCTGCGCGGCAGCAGATGTGATGTTTGCATTTGAACAAGGAGAGCCGTTATGTCATTCTGTTGTTGCAGCAGATTGTAAAGACCTGCTGTCTGATTTTCGTTTTGCAGGGGTTGCTGCACTTGTTGGCCTTGAGTGGGTAGAAAGCTTTGACTGAATGTTGGCATTGATTGCAAGTGAGGCAGTTGAGAGCCATGACTGACAGTTGGCTGTGGTTGTGATGCAAAATGCGTGGACAAAGATGCTGAAACGGCAACTTGATTTTTTCCCAAATTTGGCATGCTAGTTGGCATTACCGATGGTGAAGCATTGCGTTGTTGTGGTAAAGCTTCATGCTGCTGTGCGGGTGGAGCTACACATATTGAGGCCTGTGGATTGGGAGAGGTGAGCTTAGATCTAGCCCCTTTTCTGAAGTAGGAAGCCATTCCATCAGATTGCCTTGAATGGATGCTGCTCCCCATCTGTAGCACTGCTAGCTTAGCAGCTGTTGCAGCTATTTCAGTGTCCAGCTCAAGCTTCTCCCTTTTTCTCCTCAAGAGAAGTTCCTGCTCCTCCAAAGCATGTTTAGCCTTTAAAGCAGCAGCTCGGGCCGAGAGTGCGGCCTGTTCCGCCTCTGCCCTGCGTCTGGCTGATGAAGTGGACGATCTGCTGCTTGACGATCTGTTTGAGCCATGGTGTCTTGACTGCAAATTTGAAATGCTGTCTTGAGGTCCAATCTGATCCTCCTCCTCCTCCTCCTCATCCTTTTCAACAGCAGCTCCATTTCCATTTCCATCATTGACATCAGCAGTTTGAGGATCATCCCTTTCATGTTCCTTAAAAGTGTTGTCAACAACCGTGTGTGCTTCTGTTGGTCCAATTTCATTTTCACTTTGGACAGTTTGAGATTGTTCAGTTTGACCCAGCAAATCATCATTAACCTCATCATCATGATCATCACCCACTTTAGTAGCTGTACGAGCAGTAATGTCAGACAACCATTGATTTGTACCCACAAGAAACTCCTTTACATTCAACATTTTAGCTTGATACCATATTTCATGTTTGCTTACTTCCTCAGCAGGCAATAAACCCAATAAAGACGAATGCACCTGCTGTGTTGTGTTACACAACTCATTAAAAACGGTTAACTCATTTTCAACCTTATTCACATGTTCTTTGTCACCCATGAATTTAAGAATAGATTGTTTTACTTTAGACAGTTTACCAAAGTTAGACTTTCTTTCCTTTTCTAAAATGCTTATTTTTTCCAACATAGCTTTAAGTGTTAATTTACCCACACGTTTTTCGGTTACAGATTTTACCTCTGCACCCGCAAGTTCAGTCTCAAGGCCCAGTTGGCCTGTTCCCTCTTCAGCCATAATGACGACACAAAGTCAGTTGGTTTTATTAGTCCGCAAAATAGTTTGTGTTGCGCAAACGACTCGTCTCGACGAGAAAGTTATTTTTAGTCGGTTGCGAGTCTGCTACCAATGCATTGGGTTTACGCGAATGTGTGCACACAAATTACCATGGCCATTCATAAAATCAGCGCTGATCCACACATACCCCAATCGTGCGTTGGCCGGCTTTGATGAATGATGACCCGGTGAGATGATGCTGTCGCTGGCTCACTCCGCTAGGCTCCAGCTCCGTTAGCGATCGGCAACTCCAAACATTTGCCCACCTCACATCCGTGGTTTCCAAAGAAGACGTGAATCGTTGATGAAGTCAATGAAGTCGCGTCCTCTTGGTGAACGTTCTCCCAATCGAAGCAGTTTTTCGACCTAATGTACTGACTAAGCCCTAATCTTAGTAGTACTGGCTGTTGATTTGCTTTATAAGTTTCCGACGTGCGCCCAGCGCGCTCCTTATGCCGCAAAAACGAAAAGCGTTCAGTTTGTTTGCTGGTTTATTTTCCTTTTATAACACACAGCCGCAATAATTTTAACTCAAAATGCATGTAACAAAATAATAAATCGAATCCCTCACTAAAGTATACATATACATAAACACACGAGCACACGAGCACAAGAGCACACGAGCACACGAGCACAAGAGCACACGAGCACAGTCGAAAAACTGTTTGCTCCCTCGAAATCAACAGCACCTGTGATCAGGTTCAATCAGGTAAAAAAGGTCTCACTCTGCTGACCTGAGGTCAACTGAACCACACCGCCCCCTAGTGGCACGGGGTAAAATTACACAGACAAAGCACATTTGATATGGCTCCTACACAGGTAATTAGGAAAATGTTTACTGAGGTAATAAATCAAGTGAGAAGTAGGCTCATTTTCTCATTGACTTCTATACAATCTGACTTCTATTTGGAGCCAGTGGAGTCGCCCCCGGCTGGACATTAGAAATAATGCAGGTTTAAAGTACTTCGACATTGGCTTCACTTTTCAGGCCCAGGAGGCTACGTCCATCTCTATTACAGTCTATGGTCTCTACCAACTCCAGAGAGAAATATCTGTTTCTTTAGCTGAATGCTCCACTGTGTTCTTCCCTGTATCTGGGGCATGGTAGAGGACAGTGGGTTGCTTAGAGCGTTTAATTTGGAAAAAAATATTGATTAATGGAACCTAAATGCTAAAATGCATCATGTAGCACCTGTAAGCAGCCAAGACGGACACTAAACGAAATATCATTAATGAATAAATAAATAAAATTTATAGGCTGGTATATACCGTAATCATCCACTGCATCTTCATTGTTGAAGCCACAGGTGCTTTGTATCCCTTCAGAAATAAGTCTATATACACAGTCTTTGAGACTTTTGTTCAATTTGTTGAACTTTGTTCTCATTGCATATGTAGTGCAAATATTCCTCTGTATATGCAACAGAAGAAAGACATTCAGGTGTCCACCAGCTCCAACTCTGAGACTATTTTTTGTCAGGATGACCATACCTATCCTGTTCCATGTGTGTATACATTTGGCATGGTAATCTACATATTGTGCATAGTGTCGTTTAGTTTCTTTAAAAATGTCCTCTCACTTTTGAAAGATGCTGAAGTTCTTCTACTGGTGTGAGTCAAAGAAAATATGTGTGAGTCCAGAAAAGATCAAGGGTAAATTCTTTCAATGCATACTGTTCAGTTAATAGTTTCTGGCAAAATGCTGGTTTCTGCACTGAATACAACAAACTGTGAATTCTATTCATACTGGGCAGCTGTGAGTCAAGAGGTAGTGGGTCGTCAATTAACTGGAAGATTATCGATCCCCGGTTCTTCCATACCTTGTGTCAGAGTGTCCTTGGGCACTCATCAGAACACACACACACACACACACACACACACACACACACACACACACACACACACACACGATACTGAACCACAAATTACTCCCAAAGGCCATCAGTGTATGAAAGGTTGAATGTGACATGTAAAGTAGAAAAAGGCGTTATATATCATTTACTGCTACAATGACTTCACACATTCATTTGATGGGAGTAATTAAATCATTTGTCTGCAAATCATTCAATTTAAGGGAGAAATTTGAACTTTAGTGAGCACAAATGATTAAATGTGGTGGTTTTGGATGTCTAATCTTCCGCCAGATTCTGCACCTTTGCCAAATTAAGATAGTCTGGCTCCAGTAACAAGGATAGCAGTAACACTAGAGACGAGGCTTTGAAACTCTTCTTCAGATACCTGCCGTGTAAGAACCATGTTTTTATGTTCTTCTAATGTATGTGGGACTACCAGCCATTTTAGTTGTTTTATCTACAAACGGTGCTTTATTCTCTGGGCCAATGAGTACAATGTAAATCGAATATGGCCATAGGCACTGAGTGAATAGAGCATTCTGCCTTGTCCTGTGTGCTTCCTAGCTGGTGACCTTCTTGCGGGGCAGGTAGGAATTGGTGATCTGGTTCATCACCACCAAGGCAGGGAAGAGGGGAAGCAGGAGGAAGGCCCACCAGGCCACCCCTTTCACCATGGCCTGGAACCAGTCTGAGAACATGGCCGACACCATGGTCACCGTGGCCAGCAGGTAGACCACCAGGCCGAAGGTGGCGTGGTACAGCTTCAGTTTCAGCCTCAGCAGAGAGGAGGACAGACACAGCAGATTGGGAAAGCTCAAGCAGAAACCACAAGCTGCTTGGAGCATGGTGGCAGCCAAGGTGCCCATGCCCAGCAAACTGTGCCAGGTGACCAGGTGGGGGAGCTCTGACACATTCTTGCTGGCCACGATAAAGCCCAGCCCAGTGGCCGCAGCTATCAGTCCCAGAGACTGACAGAACCAGTGGAGACGGACTTTACCCTTCCGAGATTTGAAGCAAAAGGGGGATCCTTCAGCCGAGAAGAGGAGGATGCCTTCAGTGATACACAGGCAGTACTGCAGAAGGGGAGAAAAGAAAGATATTTATTGACCTAATCTATTTTCTGTTTTTAAAAGCATGCAGACATTGTGTGTGTAAGAACCCCAAAAGAGATGTTTTCCTGATGTAAGAAAATTAAGCATTAGATGGAGGACCCATCCTGTGCATTATGGCAGTTACATACAATGGCCACTTATCAAAGGAGAAAATAGATACTGTGTTTAAATCATGGTGCATTTTTGTTGTAGTAACTTCTGCTCATATTTAGGTTACTATAACCCAACTGAATTCATGAATAATTTGCCAGTTTATTACAACCTGGCTCTTGTTTTCTAATTTTTTTCTTGTTTGTAATTTATATCGGTTATGATAAAATACCGTTCCCACTAAAGTATTAATAAGATCTGGGATATGCTGCAACAAAGACTGATAGAAAGTGCAGACAGGTTGTTCACAAACCAGTTTATCCAGATGATCTAATCCACTTTATTTTGAGGTCAAACTGAGTGCAACTAAAATGTAGGTAATAATCCCTTGTACAGGAAAACTATGGTAAGTAAGTTAGGTCATAGTTGAACCAGGAGAAACGAAGCACCAACAGCGTAGTTAACAAATGCAGAGTTTACTAAAAGAGTGTTTTTAAAGACTACACGAAAAAAACTGTCTCGATGGCTTATTTGATGTGTGTAAGATGCCGCTGCGTGAGTGGCAGCCTGTTACAGCAGCTCTCGCTCACTTTTGAGCTTTTTCCTCTTTTTATATTTCTTTTGCATTTTGTTTAACTATTCTTTCTTAACACCCTTTTGAGCTCTCTCTTGGGCAGTATGGAGACCAGACTAGCGTACTTCGTTCTGGTCTCAATACTTATTTTTTCAACTTTTTCCGTTGTGTCCGGGGAGCCTGTACGCAGCCCTGTTGTTTACAGTAGGGATCAGCTGTTGGCCCTCAGTAGCGCTGCGGTGCAGACGCACGAGCGGCCTGATGTCTCCCGCGAGCTGAGGAGGAGGAGACGCGGGGGCCGTTCCGGAGCCGCTCGCCTTCGCAGGGAGACACACTACAGACCTGTCCTCCCGTCTGTCATCATGGGGAATATACGATCTCTTCCCAACAAGATGGACGAGCTAACGGCGCTGACCCGGCATCAGAGGGACTACCGCGAGTGCAGCATCATAGTGCTCACTGAGACGTGGCTAACGGAGCAGACCCCCGACACGGACGCTAACCTGGACGGGTTATGATTATGGCGGGCAGACAGGACGGCAGAGAGCAGTAAGAGGAAAGGAGGAGGGCTGGCTGTGTTTGTTAATGACAGTTGGTGCAACTCTGGGCACATCACTGTTAAAGAGCAAGTCTGCAATAAGGACATCGAACTTTTAGCTGTTAGCATGAGGCCGTACTACCTCCCGAGGGAGTTCACACAGGTGATTGTGTTAGCTGTGTACATCCCCCCCTCTGCTAACGCTGATGCAGCTTGTGATGTTCTTCATTCAGTCTCAAGCTCACTGCAGACACAGCACCCACAGGCCCTCTTACTCATCTCTGGGGACTTTAATCATGCCTCTCTGTCCTCTACTCTGCCCACATTCACACAGTATGTCACCTGCCACACCAGAGACAATAAAACGCTGGACTTATTGTACGTCAACATCAAGGAGGCATACAATTCATCCCCCCTAGCTCCCCTGGGAAGATCTGACCACAACCTGGTGCATCTTCTGCCTGTGTACAAGCCCCTCGTAAACAGGCAACCAGTGGAAGTCCGCACAGTTAAAGCATGGACTAAGGAGTCTGAGGAGGCTCTGAGGGACTGCTTTGACTCAACTGTGCGGGAAGAACTGTGTGTTTCTCATGGGGAGGACATTGACAGCTTAACAGACTGCATAACGGACTACATAAACTTTTTGTGTTGATAACACTGTACCACTACCTCATCAAGGCCGTGCCCCAGGGCAAACAGGGAGCATGGATTCGCTGGTAGGATACCATCAACAGAGTCATAACCTGGGCCGACATCTGGCGAACCCCACAGTCACGGCTCAGTTTCCTCGTAAGGGCTGCGTATGACACCCTACCATGCCCTCGAAACCTCGCCCAATGGTTCGGAAGCAAGGGCAAGTACTTCCTGTGCAGCAAAGACAATGCAGGTCTCCAACACATGCTGTCAGGGTGCAACATCGCGCTGTCGCAGGGGCGCTTCCGGTGGCGACACAATCAGGTGCTGAGGAAGCTGGCTGAGCAGCTGGAGAGATGCAGAGTCGGGGCGAACAACTCCTCGGATCCCCGTCGCCAAAACATCACCTTCATCAAACCAGGGGAGGCAGCGCAGAAGACAAAGGCGGGGAGGTCGGCACGTCTGCTTACCCCTGGGAAGAGCTGGGACATGTGCGTCGACCTGGACAAGAGATCACACAGACAACCCTAAGGCCAGACGTTGTGATGTGGTCCACAGCTGCCAAGAAAGTTCTAATCATCAAACTGACTGTGCCCTGGGAGGAGGGAATACCAGCAGCACATGAGTTCAAGCAGGCGAAGTACAGCGACCTGGCGGAGGAGTGCAGAGGTGGAGGCTGGTCTGCGACCATTCACCCGGTGGAGGTCGAATGCAGGGGCTTCGTGGGGGGGTCTGCGATCCGTCTCCTCCGTGCTGCGGGAATGACCGGATGCAGCCTGAAAAAGGCCATAAAGGAGTTGGCGGAGGAGGCCGAGAAAGCAAGTTTCTGGATGTGGTTAAGGAGGAGGGACAGTACTTGGGGCTCAACACCCCACTGAGGCCAGTTGCAGGGAGTGGCGTGGGGAGACGTCCCCACAGTGCCACTGCCCCCCTTCCGCGAGGTGTCCTGGCTTTGTCCCAGTGTTGGGATCAGGAAGCAGAGTCGCAGTTTAATACACCTCTCTGCGCTGCCCTTATCGCAGGTGCCCAGGAAGCAGAGTGGCAGTCTTACACACCTCTCTGCGCTCCCTGTGGAGCATTTTCCAGCTCAGTTTAGTATACTAACACTGTCTGCCCCACGATCATTTAAATTAAACAGATCAAAAATGAACAGAAGAGGAGCTATAAAGAAAAACTTGATACAAATCAACGCAAAATCTGCGACAATGCAACAATATCAGAAAATAAAATGTGGACTTTTAAACATTAGATCTCTGTCATCTAAAGCTGTATTAGTAAACGATCTGATATCAGATAACCATATTGATTTACTCTGTCTGACTGAAACCTGGCAGTGTCCTGAAGAATATGTTAGCCTAAATGAATCCACTCCTCCCAGTCATATTAATACTCATATTCCTCGAGGCAGTGGTCGAGGAGGAGGCGTTGCAGCTATTTATGATTCAGGCCTATTAATAAACCCTAAACCTAAACTAAATTATAATTCATTTGAAAGTCTTGTTCTTAGTCTTTCACATTCAACCTGGAAAACTGTGCAGCCAATTATACTTGTTATAGTGTACTGTGCTCCTGGTCCGTACTCTGAATTTCTGTCTGAATTCTCAGAGTTTCTGTCAAATTTAGTCCTTAAATCTGACAAAGTAATCATTGTAGGTGATTTTAATATTCATGTGGACAGCGATAATAATAGTCTCAGTATCGCGTTTATCTCTCTATTAGATTCGATTGGTTTTAGTCAGAGTATACATAAACCTACTCACTGTTTTAATCACACCCTCGACCTTATTTTGGTTTATGGTGTGGAAATTGATGACTTAATAGTCTTTCCACAGAATCCTATTTTATCAGACCATTTTTTAATAACTTTTGAATTCATATTACAGGACTACTCACCTCTGGGCAAAAGTGTCTACACTAGATGTTTATCTGATAGTGCTATAACTAAATTTAAGGAAGCGATTCCATCTGCATTTACTTTAATGCCTCATCCTAATATTCAAGACTCCTGCACTAACGTTAGTTTCTCTGAAATTGATCACCTTGTTGAAAGTGTTGCAGGCTCTCTAAGAACAACACTCGACTCTGTTGCTCCTTTAAAAAAGAAGATAATGAAACAGAGGAAGTTAGCTCCATGGTATAACTCACAAACCCGTGAATTAAAACAAACATCGCGAAAGTTGGAAAGTAAATGGTGCTCTACTAAAACGGAGGAATCTTACTTAGTTTGGCAAGAAAGTCTTAAAACCTATAGGAAGGACCTCCGTAATGCCAGAGCAGCATATTACTCATCTTTAATAGAGGAGAATAAGAACAATCCTAGATTTCTTTTCAGCACTGTAGCCAGGCTGACAGAGAGCCACAGCTCTATTGAGCCATGTATTCCTATAACCCTGAGTAGTAACGACTTCATGACCTTCTTTAATGAAAAAATTATAACTATTAGAGACAAAATCAACTCGCTTGGCACTATTTTTTCATCAAACCCAGGAACCTTACAAACTGTACGACCTGATATATTCTTGGACTGCTTTTCTACAGTCGACCTTAACAAATTAACCTCTACTATTTCAGCATCAAAACCTTCTACTTGTCTCCTAGACTCTATTCCAACTAGGTTACTTAAAGAAGTGTTACCTTTAATTAGCACTCCTGTATTAGATATGATTAACATGTCTTTATCAGCAGGTTATGTACCACAGTCTTTTAAAGTAGATGTAATTAAACCTCTTCTTAAAAAGCCCAGTCTTGATCCTGAGGTACTAGCCAACTATAGACCTATATCTAACCTTCCTTTTCTCTCTGAGATCCTCAAGAAATTAGTTGCCAATCAGCTGTGTGACGTTTTACATAATAATGAGTTATTTGAGGATTTCCAGTCAGGATTTAGAGCAAATCATAGCACTGAGACAGCACTGGTGAAAATTACTAACGACCTTCTAATAGCTTCAGACAAAGGACTTGTCTCTGTACTTGTCTTACTAGATCTTAGTGCTGCCTTCGACACTATTGACCATCACATCCTGCTACAGAGACTGGAGCATCTAATTGGCATTAAAGGAACCGCACTGAGCTGGTTTAAGTCATATTTATCAGATAGATCTCAGTTTGTACATGTTAATGACAAATCCTCCATGCACACAAAAGTTAGTCACGGAGTCCCACAGGGTTCTGTCCTTGGACCGATTCTTTTCACCTTATATATGCTTCCCTTAGGAAATATAAGGAAGCACTCCATAAATTTTAATTGTTATGCTGATGATACACAATTATATTTGTCGATCAAACCAGAAGAAACCCATCAGTTAGATAAACTTCAAATGTGCATTAAGGAAATAAAAAGCTGGATGACCTGCAATTTCCTGAAGTTAAACTCAGACAAAACTGAAGTTATTGTACTTGGCCCCAAAGGCCTCCGAAACTCAATAGCTAAAGACATTGTTACTCCGGATGATGTTGTGTTGTCCTCCAGCACCACAGTAAGGAATCTGGGTGTTATTTTTGATCAGGATATGTCCTTCGGTTCTCACATAAAACTAATAACAAGGACTGCATATTTTCACCTGCGTAATATTGCAAAAATTAGGAACATTGTGTCTCAGAAAGATGCAGAGAAACTTGTTCATGCATTTGTTACTTCTAGGCTGGACTATTGCAATTCCTTATTACCAGGCTGCTCCAATAAGTCTGTTAAGAGTCTCCAGTTTGTCCAAAATGCTGCAGCTCGTGTACTAACTAAAACAAATAGAATGTGAGGTGTTGGTTCACCCCTGGTCGGTCTCACACTGTCCTCCCGGACCGAGACCCGGACTTTAGGGTACTTGTCCCCCCTCCCTCTCCCCCCCGCGCCCCAGCCCCGTTTGTACTCACACTGCCAGGGCCTCGGCCAATACTTTTTGCTGTCCATACGCCATCACGCCGTAACACGTCACACGCATTGATCGCGTGTGTGTGGCTTTGTTTACAAATCTTTCAATAGACTGTTTTTGAATATTTTCATCCGACCAAATCTGCAGTAAACACTCCACCTCCGCACCACACCAACGTGAACCTTTCACCACCATTGTTGTTGTTGTTAAATGTCCGCGCATGGTCCGTCCTTCTATTTACATGTCCGAACAGGCGGACATAACGCTACTGCCGTAGGGCTCGTGCTCGTGCTCGTACACGTGCGCACGCTCGTGCTCGTACATGTGCAAACGGCTCCGCTAAAGCCCACCTCTTTCAAGCGGGCCGTGGACGGTCCGTTGGCCGCAGTTGAGCGCGGAGCGGGTGCACTCACATGGCTTAAAGGTACTAGACTTTAGCTGAAATACCGGTTTTGGCCGCGGCCAAAAGGACAGTGTGATCACGCCCTAAGGGCAGAGGACACCAGGCTCCCAGGCTGCGGGGGATCAGACGTGGGTGAACAACGTGAACCTGTTTTTCAACAGGTTTGATCAGACAAGGGCCACCCCTCCCCCGGCCCAGCCATCTCTGCTACCCCCCACCACCTCTCCCATCCCTCCTGTTTATTGCCCCGTTATCACCTCTACCTCCCTCTCCACGGCTTTCATGCCACAGCCTCCCCCCACCGCCCCCAATGAAATTCATCCTCCCCCCATATCCGACACTCACTGCCCCGTTATCACCTCTACACCTCTATCCCTCTCCACGGCTCTCATGCCACAGACTTCCCCCACCGCCCCCCCTGACATTCACCCTCCCCCCATACCCGACACTCAGCCCCCCTGCTCCACTCTGTCCCTCTCGTCTCTCCAGGTGAGGAATGACCTGAGGAAGATGAAGGTGAAGAAGGCTACGGGTCCAGGTGGGATCAGCTCCAGGCTGCTCAAGTCCTGTGCAGACCAGCTGTGCAGGATTGTAGAGCACATCTTTAACATGAGCCTGAAGCTGGGAAAAGTGCCACTGCTGTGGAAAACCTCCTGTGTGGTACCTGTACCAAAGATCCCTCACCCAAAAGACTTCAACAGCTACAGACCAGTTGCTCTCACTTCACACCTGATGAAGACCCTGGAGCGGCTGGTCATCATCCATCTCCGTCCTCTGGTGGGCCCCTTTTGGACCCTCTCCAGTTCGCATATCAACCCAGCATTGGAGTGGACGACGCCATCATCTTCTTCCTGGACAGATCACTGTCTCACCTGGAGAAGGCTGGAAACACTGTGAGGATTATGTTCTTTGATTTCTCCAGTGCCTTTAACACCATCCACCCTGCACTTCTGGGGGAGAAGCTGGAGCTGGCAGGGGTGAACCAACACCTCACATCCTGGATCCTGGATTACCTCACTAACTGGCCACAGTATGTGAGGACTCGGGACTATGTGTCGGACACAATAATCTGCAGTACGGGGGCCCCACAGGGAACGGTCCTGGCTCCTTTCCTGTTCACCCTGTACACCGCAGACTTCTACCACCAATCCCCTCACTGCCGTCTACAAAAGTTCTCTGACGACTCTGCTATCATCGGCCTCATCAGGGACGGTGACGACGGAGCCTACAGAGAACTTATTCAGGACTTTGTGGACCGGTGCCGGCGGAACCACCTCCAGCTCAATGCCGGGAAGACCAAAGAGCTGGTGGTGGATTTCCGCAGGCTCAAACAACCCTGCACACAGATGAACATCCGGGGAATGGACATTGAGATGGTGACATCTTACAAGTACCTGGGAGTTCACCTGAACAATAAACTGGACTGGTCTGACCACACTGCAGCAACATATAAGAAAGGTCAGAGCAGACTGTACCTTCTGAGGAAGCTCAGGTCCTTTGGAGTGCAAGGGGCACTCCTGACCTCCTTCTATGACTCTGTGGTGGCATCAGCCATTTTCTATGGAGTAGTCTGCTGGAGCAGCAGCATATCAGCCGCAGACAGGAGGAGACTTGATAAACTTATCAAGAAGGCCGGCTCCATCCTGGGATGCCCTGTGGACTGCAGGTGGTGGGAGAGAGCAGGATGCTGGACAAGCTGTCATCCCTGCTGGTACAGGAGTCCCACCCCCTGCAGGTCACTCTCACAGCACTGGGCAGCTCCTTCAGCAACAGACTGACTCACCCTAAGTGTGCGAAGGAGAGGTATCGCAGGTCCTTCCTTCCTGCTGCTGTCAGACTTTACAATCAGCACTGCTCCCAATAGACTATTGACCTCATCCTGTACCCTGTACCCTGCACTGTGCAATATGCCTGTACTATGGGCACTTCTGTTTTTTGCACTATTTGAACATATTTAATCATATTTATTCACTCCATATTACATTATTACAAACAAACAAAACAAGAACAACTGCACTATATCATGTGAATATGTATATATGTCTATTTCCATTTCTTCCCTTTTTAAATTTAACTTTATTGCTTATTTTTGCTATTTTTTTATCTTATTTTGTCATATTCTGTTGCTGCTGTGACAAAAGAATTTCACCGTCTGCGGGACATTAAAGGTTTTCTGATTCTGATTCTAAATGCTGAAAAAGACCATGGGCTGATTTTGCGCCAAAATTACACTTTAAGTTTAAAGTAAATCATTCCAGTCAATCATAGTACTGACTGCACATTATGATGGAACAACATAACAGTTCAAAACTCGATAAGAGTAGCTGGTTGTAGTCTGGGGAGGTCTCAAAAAGCATGCCTGAAGTCAGACAGCTCAGAGTTGGCTTGCCTTGACTTGCAGTGGTGGAAGTATTGATCTTCGTTGCAGTTGAACAGGCGAGAGCAAACTATTAGAGTCCCTTCACATCTGCAAACATGAAAGGCAAACTGTCAACACATTGTACCAATGAGCTTTACTGACTAGTGACACACCAGAAGTCTACTAGTTGCACTGTTCAGAATTGACTGCTGCATATCTCCTTGACAAAACAACAGTCTATGGTAGGTGTTTTTCAATGTCAATTGAAAAACATTTTCATATTGAAGAGGGCAGTTAACATTGCTGACCAGACGTAATGTTTCGAGTCTGACATCAGGCTGAACAACACTTTAATCACACTTCATACTTCTGAGTTGACAACACCTACTTAAGGAATTGAGCTCCAGAGTTGTAGATGTGGCTGGAATAAAGTAACATCCTATGCAGGCCTGAGAAGACACCAAGACTTGAAAAATGCTTGATGTCAGAGCAACAGGGAACTCGCATTGACTGCTTATTCTTACGTAGCAGATCGAGTAAGTCAAGTGAAGTTCCACTTCACGTAAAGGAGCACAACCAAAGTCTGCAGAGCGTCAATCCCCCTGTTTGAGAAGAAGAGGATGATCCAAGCATTGCTGTGCCTCACAAGCCCAACCAGTCACAGCCTGCAACCGAGAACAAGATCCAAGGGCAAAACCACAAATCAGGTGGCCAAAAGCCTGTTAGAAAAAGGAGTGGGAGACGAGTGACACAGACATCAGCAAACTCCTGGGACAACTGAGGGGAACTGCAGTCAAGAAGTTGGAGAGAATGGGAGATCTGATTTACAACTATGGTGCAGAGTGCTTTGGAACTGCAGAAAGGAGGAAGACATCATTAATCATTGAAGTCCAGGAGACAGCGGAAGATTTAATGGTTAGTGAAGCAAAGACGGCGGCTCAAAAAACAATGGAGAAAAGCTCCAGAGGAGGAGAAGGAGGGAATTAACCTGCTACAGGCAGAAATCAAGAACTGACTGTTAACCTTGAGAATCTGAGAAAGAGGCGTAAAAGGCAGGAGCAAACAAGATCAAACTTCTTCAAAATTCAATTCAAGTTCAAGTTTGCAAAAAGCCTTTCCACAAAGGACAAAAACGCACATAATAACAGAAAGATCTCGAAGCTTACCTTAAACGGAACCACACTGACAGCGGTGCGGACTGACAACTCTTCCACATAATATGCCACCAATACAGTCCCCAGAACATCAGCTGGACACCAGTCCCCCCCAAGTGGAGCGAAGTTAAGAGAATTGTAAGTGGGGCAAGAGCTTCACCCTCCCCTGGGCCCAGTGGAGTCCCATATCGGCTTAAAAGAACACAACAGAGGTGTTACGCTTTCTAAGAGGTTAATGAAGGTGGTGTGGCAGAAACAAGCAATTCCAACTGCATGGCAGAGGGCAGGAGGCATCTTAATCCCCAAGAAAAGGACTCCATGGACGTCAACCAGTTTGGCCAAATCCGCCTCCTAAACGTTGAAGGCAAAATCTTTGTCAGTGTAGTGGCTCACAGGCTGGCAGTCTACTTTGAAAAGAGCCACTACATTGATACCATGGTGCAGAAAGATGGGATTCGAGGCTTCTCTGGTTGTTGGAGCACACGGACATGAAGGATGGAACAGATGTCCAAGTTGTGTCCCTGGACCTCGCGAATGCCTTTGGGTCAGTTCTGCACAATCTCCTCTGGACGTCATTCCACTATTTCAGTGTTCCAGAATCAATCACCAGCCTCCTCGGAACCGACTTCCAAGACCTACAGCTCTGCGTAACAGCCATAGACTGTATAATGAATGGAAGGAGCTACAGTGACGTCACTCAGATTTGCGAACCACCGAAAAGAAACCTACTCGGACGCTGCCATCTTCTTTTTTCTATGTCCACGGGCACTGCCATCTTTAAAGTTTCAGGAAAGAGAGGAACTTGGGGGGACGAGGGTGCATCGATTGGATCCTGAGTTGAACCTCACGAGGGGTCCATGTGCACGCCCACTTCTATCAGCAACCTGACGTGTCTGAGCCGCTGCTGCTGCTAACAACATTAGCTTGGATAATCAGAGGTAAGCTCTGCTGCTAACTCAACCTTCATTACTGAAGTAGAACTACTTACTACTCACCATGGCATGTAATTCCGCTCTATGTGAGTAATAAGTTACTTTTCTATTGCTATTTAATGTAAAACAGTACAGCAGACATTTTACTTTTTATAACTAAGGCTTTTCCTCTACAGCCTACAATATGATCCATTTGTCACCATTACAATGTTTTCCATCCATCCAGCCAGTGTGTGGATTATAGGAGACTATGTCCGGTGATGGGCTGACAGAGCTACAGAGAACAGGGGAACAGCCTTGGCATTGAGGGAGCTGACATACTGCATATTGTATTTACTGTATGTATTTTTACATAGATACACTTGAATGTAAATTTTGCACTGAATTTATTATTTATTATATTCTTCTGTACACATTTAAGTATGATCTTTACAGGGCTTACATGGATAATATACTGTAATTGTTGAAATTAATTCAGATTTTAATGTCTAATAAAAGTTCTTATGAAGGTCTTGCCAAAAGTTTGTTGATGTTTTTTTATGGTGCAGATCTGGTATGAATTGTAACATTAGCAACATGTACGGTATTGTAATCAGACAAGAACACATTGATCAAAGTTTTTGCCACAACTTGTAATCAGTTACAATGCTCTTTATACAGTATGTTAGCTTTTATCAACATTATAGAAAAGTGTCTTGTGATTAACCAAGCAAGAATATTCTGCAGTTCATGTTAATACACTCAGTACTGTAAAATCACAGCAGGAAAACAGAAAACTAGGATCATCATTTATTACATTTTTCATTTACAATAACTGTGGATATGAATAAAAGTATTGTGCACATTAAGGACAGAGAATAATAAATAAATTGCAATAACTGCAGTGGGTGATTTAAAGGGTTAAACATTAACAGAGCCTGGTGAGCATCAGTGATTTGGTGATAAACCTCCTTCACAATAAAAAATATTTTCTCTTGTGTAGCATAAAACGAATACAATTTGCATTTAATTGTGCAACCCTGTGTCATAGAATCACATATAAATGACCATCCATTCATCATAACCACACATTTGAGAACTAAAAATGTTGTCCATGCAGTCGCCCTTCTCTACAACCAGATGACTGACACCAAATCTGCTCCTCCACAGATGAGCTTTTCCTTCTGTTGGCACCAGTCACTCTCTGTGTGGAGACTCTTTACAGATGTAGCAAAAAGACATTAAATCAATAAATTAAACCATAATAATTAAAGAGAAAACCTCAAACATTACCAGATGTTAGTTTTTACATTAACCACTAAGTATTGATACATTTACTGTGTGATCAGTGCATCATAAAGCATCTGTCTACCTTCTTGTCTAAGGAGCACTCATCCTCCTCAGAGTGTGTATTGCACAGACCTGACGTGTCTGATGGGTCCAGTTGTCTCCTCATGTTCACCAACCACTCCATCAGCCTGCCACCATCACCTGAAGGAAATCTGTTTGAAAAAACATCTTTACTGTTGGGCTTTCAGACTCTTCATTATAGTATAACGTGTATATTCACATTAGGTTTTCCCACTAACATGACCACATCTGCAATATGCATCTGCAATGAATATGAGGATTGTTTATGACAGCTGCATTTTACAAAAACATGTGCAAATAAAATGTATAAACTAACAACTTACTTATCTGCAATATGCATCTGCTATTAAACTGAACTTGTTTATGTTTATTTAAGACGTGAAAATTCATATCTGTAAATTTGTTTAAGCACTTGAATAAATCATATAGATGTGAGAGATTCAGCTATACAGGCTAATTTTAATTTGCAAAACATTAACAGCGCATACTCACAGAGAAACAGCAAAACTATGCTACTAAGCGTTACTGGCAACAAGCAGCTATTGGCACATAAATGACGAAGCTAATATCTAGTTGACATTAATGTGCTTCCATGTTAACTGTGATATTAGCTGACATGCTAACTTCGGTTAGCGAGAGTTAAGGCTTAAAATAATATGTAACGTTACTTACCGGATAAACTGCTTGGAGTGTCTTTAGTTCAACCGGTTAAACTGAAAACAAACTGCGAACACTGAAGAACAACATCACAGCTGCAGGTTTCCACAGCTGATGGAACTTTAGGTTTGAGTGTCAAGATCTCTGAGACCTGTCAATCACAAGTAAGCCACGCCCACAGTGCATCCCCTGCTTTATCGTCTATTTGTCTCGAACTGGGACTGAATTTGAAAAAACGAACACCAGTGAGTATTGTAAAAGGCATTAAACTAATGATAGAGACAATAAAAACCTCTGTAACTGGCTTACCGTAGCCACGGAGCAAGTTAGAAGTATCTCCCCCTGCTGGCCACTGGCTAGAATACAGGCTTAAGGCACTTCCGCGTTAGTTAGTTTCCTTTTTCCGACCCGGTCGCTCCGTCCATTCATTTATACTGTCTATTGTAACAACTGGAAATAGGAATAATGGCAGGATGCACCATCTGGCCGCTAGCTTTCATGATGGCTATGGAGGTCATTATCCGGGCCTCTCGTGGGTGGTAGGAGGTCAGTTGCTGAAATCTGGTTTTCGTCTCCCTCCCATCAGAGCCTATATGAACGATATGACCATTCTTACCACAACCAAAGCGTGTATCAGGCGGCTGCCGAACAAGCTGCAGGAGACCATCCAGTGGGCCCAGATGGAAGTAAAGGTGAGCAAGTCCAGGAGCATTTCAGTCGTTAAGGGGAAGCTGTCGGAATATCGGTTTTACATAGGCAAGGAGTCTATACCAACAGTATCAGAGAAGCCAGTCAAGAGTCGTTGAGGACGTCTGCCGCAGGCAACGTGGTGTGCAAAGGCTGTTTCACAAGGACAGTGAATGAGATTGGAGGGAGTTGAGGGGAGAAAGTTCTCTTGGAGGAGGTTGTTGGGCATGGAGGCATTTCACGGTTTGTTGCTGGTGAACTACCGAACACAATAAACACAGACATGATGGGGATCGCCATCTTTACTTCTCATTCACATCCTCTGTTCACCTCATCTTCTCTGTTATGAACACAACATTTTCCCCTTTTTAGTAAAGCTAACTTCTTCCATAACATAACATTTCAAAACTACTCATTCAGAATAACAACATTCTCAATGCTGCACTGGGCCTAACACAGTAAATAGTTTAACCAGCCTTTTGAATCAAGAGCATACATGAACATCTATCAGGAGTAAGGAGTTATGTAATAGCTGTCAACAACTGAGCAAAGCTAATGCATAAATAATAACAATATTAGTAACCAACAGTATCAATATGTAAAATTATCTTCTGTTCTTTTTTTCTCCAACATTTCAACTGAAACAGCTCTTGGCCTATGTAGGCAGGTGGCCCCTGTTAGGTCTACCCCAGAACATAGTCTTTGGTCCAAGCAGGGGAATTTCTATCTCTGTCAGGTCTACATTGTTCAGTAATCTCTAGGCGAGCATGGGCGACCTGCTGGGGATTTCCCTTGTCTCTGTCCATGCTCACTGCAGTGTCTAACGCTGGTATTGCTACGCATTCCACGTCCTCCCATCATCAAGCAGATATGTGTTAGGGCCTTTCTGTCTCACCAAAGTTCGTGGATGTGTGAACTTTTGTTCTCCTTTCCTTACTTCCCAGGGTTTTCTGACCCGAACCTGGTCACCTGGGTAAAAGTGCTGGTGTTTTGCACTTCTCTTCACATCGGTGTATTGTTTCGATTGTCTCGAAGGGCTGACTCCTGTAGTTGCATGAGGGGTTGCTCTGTAATCCATAAGAAAGGATTGTAAGAATGATTTCCAAGGTGAATCTTATATTGAAGCAGTCTGCAAAAAAGTCTTTCAGCACTCTGTTGAACAGTTCCACTCCATTAGCACGGGGATAGTACACAGATGTTCTGGAGTGCACAATTTCTCTTTGCTTGAGAAATTCCTTGAATTCAGCAGAGGTTAACTATGTACCATTGTCACTCTCTAGCTCCCTTGGGTTCCCATCTTGTGAAAATATGGCTGTCAGAAACTGGATAATTGTTGTTGTATCAATGTGTGTGGCAAAAGCAACTTCTGGCCATTTGCTGTAGTAATCCACTAGTGTGACCATAAACCTGAAGTGTCTCGGTGCTGTCTCAAAAGGACCAACGATGTCAATGCCAACCTTCTCCCAAGCAGCTACTGGTAATGGAATTGGTAGTAGTGGTGCATTGTGGGTCACAGCTGACTTATCATTATTTCTACATGTAGCACACACCTTGATGAGAGCTTCCACCTGACTGCCCATTCCTGGCCACCAGTACAGTTCTCTCAGGCGTTGTTTGGTGCAAGCAATTCCCTGATGGGTCTCATGAGCAATGTCAATCAGGTGTCTCTGGAGGGACTTTGGTACAACAAGACAGTAAGTGCCTCTGACAACACACTCATCCACAATAGACAGTTCATCACGCATCATGTAATAAGGCTGTAAGTCAGGATCAACAGCAGTCTTTTTCACTGGCCATGTTTTTGGAATTTGTGCACGGAGCTTGGTAAGAACAGGGCAGGAGTGGCATTCAGCTTCAAAGTGTTCCATAGAAATTGCATTGGTGTCTGTCATTATTGCTGCAACTGACTCCACAGTTTCTGTGTAATCCATGACAGGTGGTGTGGGGGCATCCAGGATTGCTTTGAGATGGAAATCATTAGGCTCCAAGCCATCAGGTGAGAGTCTATAGCCAAGGGAGTCCAGTGTAGTCTGGCGGAAGAGGCATTTTTCTGTATTTAATTTCAGACCAGCATCCTGAACGCGGCGTAGGACAGCCTCCAGATTGACATCATGATCTGCTTGTGAGGAGCCATATGCGATGACGTCGTCCAAGTAGCATCTTTTGGAATGCAGCAGGGGTGGAGCTTAGACCATAGGGCACTCTGCGGTACTGATATAGACCTTCATGCGTAATTAAAGCTGTGAGCCCTCTACTTTCCTTGTGCAATTCCAGTTGATGGTAGGCACTCTTCGGGTCCAAAGTGGCGTACATTCCAGATCCACACAGCTCTGACAGCAAGTCCTCAATCAGTGGCAGGGGGTGGCTGTCAGGCACCACTGCTTTGTTAGGTTCCCTCATATCCCCGCACATGCAGATCTTTCCATTTCTCCTACTGGTGACAACATTGGGGGACACCCATTCAGAAGAGTCAATTTTATCAATGATGCTCTCTTGCTCTTCTAGTTCATTCAGTTCTTTGGTTACAGCCTCCCTCACTGAAAGGGGCAAGCGCCGGAGCTTTTGCTGTACAATTGTCACCTCTGGCTGGATTTGTACTTTATGCACAAAGTTCTTGGCGTGTCCAATTTCCTCCTCCACTCTGCGAGCTGTTGATGAGAACAGTGGTTCTGGTGGGGAAATCATTGCACAATCCATTATGGAGTCAGGTGGAGGTCCCACCAAACGTCCTCCTTTTATCTCAATGTCAAGGGCTTCACACAAATCCAGCCCAATAAGTGGTATGCCAGACTTGACAACATTGAAAAATCCAGTGACACGTTTATTGTGGTAAGTGACTGTAGCTTTAAGGCGTCCAAGTACTCACAGTCTGTGTTTTGAGTATGTCTGCAGTTGTGGGTGGGCTGAGTTCGCTTTTCTTGAAGTGTGCCATGTATATGTGTTTGGGAATTATTGAAGCACCAGATCCAGTGTCAACTAGCACATTACAAGTATAGCTTTGAGACTGTAATGTGGCTTCAGTGAAATTTCCACACAATTTCCTTTTAACTGCCTTTCTGTTGACACATAGTACTGTCACTTCAGGTAAATCCACTTAATTTACCGATATAGTAGATGATTTGCAAATATGAGCAAAATGGCCTGTTTTCCCACACTTTTTGCATTTGACATTCCTTGCAGGGCAAGACTGGTCATTAGCAAGGTGACTAGGTGAGCCACATCTGTAACACTGGCTGTTCTCCCTTTGTTTGTCCTCCTTCTGTTTCACAGGCATCTTATTCCCTTGTCTGTACACTGCATTAACATGCTTCGTTTCAGCATCCATGAACGTTTTGGCATCAATCAGGGCAGTTTCTATCATTCTGGCCACGGCAAGTGTTAATTCAGGTTCTATTAACATTCTTTCATGTATACAAGGTGTGCATGTCTTCTCAACTATTTGGCCACGCAGCATATTACCTTCCATAGCGCCAAAGTTGCATGTTTTGGCAAGCTCACACAGCGCTGCCAAATAGTGATCAATTTACTCACCCACAGCTTGAGCATGCTGCCTAAAACGGTACATCTCAGCAACGACGTTGACTTTTGGAGTGAAAAAAGGTCTCTAGAGCCAGTACGGATCCATCGTACGTATCAGCAGGAAGGGGTAAAGTATTATAAAGTATCTGTCCCTCTGTTCCCAGACAGTGAATTAGGAGCCCTCTTTTCCTCTCTGCAGAAAAGGCAGATCCACCGATAGCGAGCAGGTAGTTATCAAACAACTTTTTCCAAGCGCCGAACGCTACTTTCGGCTCTCCCGGGCACTCAAGGAACGCATGAGGGGGTTGTAGTCGGAGCAGAGCCATCTTCGCTTGCTTTAAAAAAAAATGTTTTATCCTCGTCGCCACTTGTTATGCTGGTGACTTACCGAATACAATAAACACGACACGTACGGGGATCGCCATCTTCACTTCTCATTCACATCCTCTGTTCACCTCTTTTTCTCCTTTTCTCCCTTCACCGTCCCTCTAGCGCCTCTAACGGCCGGATGTTATAACTATTGATCACATTCTGTTTGTTATGAACACAACACCAATGGCTGCAAGACGAGCCTGTCACAAGGCCGTTACACCTGGCAGCACAACCACTTCCTGAAGTGCCTAGCAGCTTCTTTGAAGACCAGACAGGTAGAGATCAATGGCCTGCTTACTCCATCATTCCATCCTACAGCTGCATCCGAGAAGGTGCAAAGTCAGCCAAAGTCCATACAACATTGGACATCGGCCAGCTCGGAGGGGCTTGTGACTGGAAGCTGGCTGGATCTGAACCAAAGGCTCTGCTTTCCTTCTGAGATTGCTACAACAAACGTCAGACCAGACCTTGTGCTTTGGTCCTCCTCACTCCATACCATGTAAATCATAGAGCTTACCATTCCCTGGGAGGCTGCTGTGGAGAAGGCATTAGAACGTAAGAGCTTTAAGTACACTGAGTTGGCAGCGGATGCTTGGCAGCGGATGCTAGGCAACGCGGAGGGAGAGCCCTGGTTTGCCCAGTGGAAGTTTGCTGCAGAGGCTTTGTAGGCAAGTCAACCATCAGGCTGCTTAAGGACTTGGGAGTTCGAGGCCAATCCATCAAAGCCCTCTCGGGTGCAGCAGGAGAAGCAAGTCGGTAGTTATGAGTGAAGAGGCGAGACAACACCTGGAGCGCTACTAACACCTGCAGAACATAGGGGTTGGAAAGCAGAGGGGGGCACCCCCCATCTAACTCAATCAGACCCGTCACCATCACATTGCTGAAACAGCTTGATGGATGCATCTCACCATCATGTTGTTATTGGCATTCAATTTCTCTTAGGGCGTACTCACACTGTCCTTCTGGCCGGGGCCAAAACCGGTTTTTCAGCTAAAGCCTAGTACCTTTAAGCAGTGTGAGTGCACCCGTTCCGCGCATAACTGCGGCCAGCTGGCCGTCCACGGCCCGCTTGAAAGAGGTGGGCTTTAGCGGAGCCGTTTGCACATGTACGAGCACGAGCGTGCGCACGTGTACGAGCACGAGCACGAGCCCTACGGAAGTAGCGTCATGTCCGCCTGTTCGGACATGTAAATAGAAGGACGGACCATGCGCGGACATTTAACAACAACAACAATGGCGGTGAAAGTTTCACGTTGGTGTGATGCGGAGGTGGAGTGTTTACTGCAGATTTGGTCGGATGAAAAGATTCAAAAACAGTCGACAAGACGCACAAAAACTCAGAGGTCTGTGGAAAGATTTGTAAACAAAGCCACACACACGCGATCAATGCGTGTGACGTGCTACGGCGTAATGGCGTATGGACAGCAAGAAGCAATGGCCGGCCCTGGCAGTGTGAGTACAAACGGGGCTGGGGCGCGGGGGGGAGAGGGAGGGGGGACAAGTACCCTAAAGCCCGGGTCGCGGTCTGGAAGGACAGTGTGAGTACGCCCTTAGAGCCTCCATGTCCGGGGCCTAAGCTGATTTTGCTATGCTTACTTCTGCTGCTATAGGCCTAGTCTGCCAGGGGGTGGGCCAATCATTGAAACACCAGTGAAGGAGGGTGCCCACCTGATGACCCCAATGAAGCTGCCAACCACCCTATCTAATTCAATGAGACCCGTCACCATCACATTGCTGAAACCGCTTGATGGATTTATCGCCATCATTCGTATCTCAGGGTTAATTTTTTAAAAGGGGATTGTTTCATCTAGTCCTAAAATCTAACTTACTAACCTAATTACCACATCAATCAAAGATTTACAGCTCAAAGGGAAGGGTTGTTTCTCGAGTTTGTACAGTAAGTTCATAGCTGACAGATGGTGATGATGCATCCACATGCTGTACTGCCATTTGCCGTGACGAAGAAAACCTAAATATCAATCTGTAAACTGTTCTCACCTACATATTCTAGGTCAGTCTGTAACAAAATAGCTGAGGCAGTGATGTAACACAGTTGTTTGTGTTAGCATTTCCTCCTCCCAACCCTGTTATCTATTATTCACAGTGGAAAGAAGATGGAGACACAAAGACAAGCGCATGTGAGGATAAAGGTATGTTGAGTGTTTATAGGAGGTTAATATTCAATTTACACTAGTTCAATAATTTACTGTATTCATTCATTGCATCCAAAAAACTCAACTAATTTGAAAAATAATATTATGATTTGATTAAAAGAATAGCCTAGAGTAGGTCCTAACTTGCTGATTTAAAAAATAAGAGGCGATTCACTCCTAATTTTAGGAATCCTAACTTTAAGATAAATGTAATTCATAAAGCATTTCAGCGCTTAAAGTAGTCTGAAACACATTTGTTTTGGTTTATAAAAAATAGAAACAGTGCTTAGTACGATATATTCAAGAACAGTGGAAACCTAACATTGCAAAAATAATTAGAATAATATCTTTGGCATAAAATAAACAGTTTAACATAGAGTGCTTTTTCTCCATGTTTTCAAAAACAAAGAAACAAGGAGCAGGAGCTTTGTCTGTGCTAACGTTAGCTGCAGTCTGTGCTAACTTTAGCTGCAGCATGTTCAGCCTTGTCTGTGCTAACATTAGCTGCAGCCTGTGCTAACTTTAGCTGCAGCATCTTCAGCGTTGCCTGTACTAATGTTAGCTGCAGCATGGTCAGCATTGTCTGTGCTAACATTAGCTGCAGCATGTTCTGTGTTGTCTGTGCTAACTTTAGCTGCAGCATGTTCAGCGTTGTCTGTGCTAAAGTTAGCTGCAGCATGTTCAGTGTTGTCTGTGCTAACTTTAGCTGCAGCATGTTCAGTGTTGTCTGTGCTAACTTTGGCTTCAGCATGTTCAGCGTTGTCTGTGCTAACGTTAGCTGCAGCATGTTCAGCGTTGGAGTGGAGCGGAGGCTGAAGAGCTCCGGTGGGAGGTGGATTTTTACACAGCCGTGCTCTTGTCCATGTTTCCACTTGGTTGTTTCTTGATATACACCTTAATTAATGAATACACAATGATTTTAAACAACAAAATGCCTTCATTTTTTATCAGTGAGCACTAACTTTTTGTAACAGTGTTCTATACTTAGTCTGTAGTGAAGTGTCCTGAGATAACTTTTGTTATGATTTGGCACTATAAATAAAATTGAATTGAATTAAACTTTAACGTCTGAAACACATTTGTTTTGGTTTATAAAAAATAGACAGTGTGCTATATTGTGATATATTTCATTATTGGGATATGCAATGATTTTGGTCATATCACCCAGCCCTACGGTGGAATCAGGAGTGACTAGAAGGTGACAAAAAATTTTGAAGTCTTGCGAATGTTTAGGTTTAGGGACCTCAAATGTTGAAGATTAGATGGATTGGGTTAGGCATCGAACTCAAATAGTTGTGGTTAGACAAGGTTAGCCATCAAAATTGAATGGTTAAGGTCTGTATAGGTGGTTGGGAAGAAGGTTTTTTCGAGTTTTCGATAATCTTGGGTTACCATCTACACACAACCCCTCTTCCCCCATCACCTTCAACAGGATGCTGACTAGTTCACTAATGGCCACCAATGTCACAAATAACAAACCTTTAATGGACCACAGTGAGGTCAGAATCGTCCAACCCATTACCATGGTCATTTCGCAAATAAAAATAAATGAAGACCATTTATTTATATTTTCATGCTTTTTTTGCAATCAAAATCTACATTTTTTTTAACAGTAACTTTGTGAAGGTTTGACTAATACCTGGAACAATCATTCACATTCCATAAGGTTCTTATACAATACAAATGCTGTTCACTGCTCCAGTAAATAGGACATACCTTAGATTGGACTTGGCAACAGGAGATATTTCTATTTGGCCATTTTCACAGCATTTTCCATATGAAGATATGACCTAAACATACAGACTAGAATGTTTTTATACCAAAACAAGGTATTTGATGACACTGAAAAGAAATGTCACAGAGTCGGTTGGAAGTTGGAACTGGTGAAGAAATAAGACGTCACTGATAGAAGCTGCACACATAAATACACCATCATGCTTATTACAGTGAAGAATGAAAGGGCAGCCAACTGCATGCAAGCTGAGACAATCTTAACTCATGATCAGATCACACTAATGAAGAAAGACTTTTCACTGTGTGTGTGTGTGTGTGTGTGTGTGTGTGTGTGTGTGTGTGTGTGTGTGTGTGTGTGTGTCTGTGTGTGTGTGTGTGTTTGTGTGTGTGTTTAGGAAAGAAGGGGAAGTCAATATGGACTGCAAACTTACTGCAACGGACATACACACTGGATGCCAAGAAAAGAGACCTGGAAGAAGACAGAGAAACAGCCGTGAGCATCGTACTACTCAAAACTATCCAGAGATAATTAATGGATGTTGGAAGTTTATTCATGTAAAAACTGTGGAGCAAGTAGTAGGCTTCAAGTTGGCCCAGCTATAACCTTAGTTAGTTTGTATCCAGTCTCTATTGCTTCCATGCAAAGTGATTATATATTAAACTGAAAATTATCCAATATTCAGAATCTGAGGACACAGCTGAAGGAAACAGCAGGAGCAGATACTACTCAACTGAAATTAACTGGATGACAGTGCTGATCGTTAAATTGTTTGTGAGGATTTCAGAAGCTGTTTCACCTCATTTCAAATATCACAGTGAGCATTTATCATTAGACATTTTTGAGATGGAACAATCATTCCGTTTGAAAAATTCATAGATTTATTTGTTAAAACATCACTATGTGCTACCCTAGTATATATTTCAATAGTAATATTACACAAATACACAAATGTAGTAGTATAAGTATTTTAACTTCTGTAATATTTACAGAACATACACTGCTCCGGTAATCCTTAAAATCGTTTAGGTATCAGGAGAGTACATTCATTTTACATTGTTCTTTAAGAATGACCCCTTATGTTCAGGTCGGACACTTGACAAATAAAAGCCGTGTTACATATTTTAAAATGCTCCTGGTCTTTTCCCTAAATTATAAAACATTAGTACATGCATTTACATTAGTAACCCAAATAACCAAACAGAAAGCAATGAATTACTCGAGCGTCGGGCCCCAACATACTCACTGGTTCCGGGTCTTGACAGCAGGGAGATGACGAGGGTCAGGCCCAGGCCGGTGACATGAGCCGCTATCACCGCCGCCCTCCGCAGCCACACATACAGCCAGAACTCCCGCATTCCCAGCCCCTCTCCCACCGGGCTGTATTCCACATCGGACGACATACCCGTGAAGTACCTGTCCGGCTACCTGCCGACCGCGGCGGGTGTAAACGGTGCGCTGAAACGGAGAGAAGTGTTGGGTGTACTCTCTGAAGATTGAACGAGCTCCATAACCATTTAGTTGAGGACGATGAAGCGGACAGCGACAGTTCAGACGTGAGAGCCGATAAACGCAGTCAAGCGACTCTATTGGTACTTCCGGTATGCAGATTTTCAAAGTCCGTGTCCAAGTAAAGCAACTGCGGTCAAGCCAGCCGACCCAGGTTTTTGCTGTACGTGTACATACTAGTTATTACGGTTATAGCGTCTTAGAACTGATTTCAAAATAAAAGCATTCCTCGACCGAAAGACGGTCAATAAAAGAAAATACTGTCGAAGGCAATGTACGGACGTTGTGATATGTACTTTCAAAATAAAAGGGCAACTAAATGACAAATGTAAGCTAACGCCAATAGACTTTATTGGAATTTTAACAATGCTCTGTTTCCAGACATTAATTCAAAATCAGGGTTATATAACACAACCCAATAGTGTCACCCAGGAACTTTCGATATTTTCAAAATAAAAGCCCACCAAAGATTAAAATATGAGTTGTATTCATAGAATTTGGGATTTAAAAAAAAGTGAAATATTTAATTGTTAAAGGGTGTAATGCTGAAGTTAATAGGGAAATTGCCGTCGCTCAAGGCCAGATTAACTATATGTTGCAGCAGTTGCCCAGGGGCCCACGACCTCTAAAGGGCCCAGGGCAGTGGGGGCACAAGCCAAAGATCTGGTTATATCTCGCTTAAAGGGTAAACTGTCCACCGGAACTGTTGCGCTGGTCTTATACGGTCTATGTGCTGCTCATAATCTCTGCCCCTGGCTGACTGTGAGCTGAGACCCTCCCCTTATTGGTCAGTCCACGAGGCAGGCATAGGCAGGTGAAGGGTGACTCCAATCCACGTGCCCTGAGCAGGTCGCGTGACGTCCAGCGCCGCTACACAACACAACTCAAAAAATACAAACATGGAGAAGCTAAGTGGGAGCGCTAAACGGAAATTAAAAAAGGAGACGGATATCAGGAACGCAGAAAATTTTAAATATTTACTTAAAAAAGAGAATTTCTTCACGCTACTAAACGTGAGCAACGGTTCAGCTGAGGCAGCATCTGTCAACAAGGACAGCTCAGCTAGCCAGGCGCTAGCTATGTTCACAGGCCCGAGAGCGAAGAGCCCCCGGCAGTCAACTGACGGCCCGGATTTTACTGTCAGTGCGACTGTTGAGGTAAGCGGTGATGGGTCTCCAGTCTCACCGCCATCTGAACCGCTCGTCCAGTCTGCTAGCAGCCCCTGTACCTCAACGCCTCTAACGTTACTCCCTGGGGATCCTGCACTGTGGGGGCCAGTTACGGAGCAGCTCCGGGAAGAGGTGATCTTCCAAGGGCCTGCAGCTTCGCTGTCATCCCCAGACTTGTCGTCTACAAATACCGCTCTGCACTTTCTCTCTTGGCCATTGAACATGAACTTGTTAGTGCCCTTGATTTTGAAGATATTGTACACCAGTTTTCCCATTCAAAGTCCAGAAAAATGCCAGTGTAACATGTGTTTGCCAAATTAAATAAGCAATTCAAATTTTAACATGCACTTTCCAGTTATTTAGGACTTAAATTGTGTATTTTTTTTCCAGATTTCAGCATTTATTCTTGTCTTGTCTAATTGAGAGAAATTGACAGATTTCCAAATGTTTATCTTGCACTAAAATGTTTACCCCTTGCTTGTCTTGTTGAACTGTGATGTGACGGGTTGTTTCTGTTTTAAAAAAAGTTTAAAATGAGTGTAAGAGCAGATGATACTGCATTTTATTTATTTTTCCTTGTGGTGGCTCCATGAACATGCTGTACATTGTTTATTGTTGTTGAGAGAAAACAGCAGATTTCCAAATGTATATATTGCACTATAACTTGATTGTCCTGTTGAATTTTGTTTGAAATGAGCTGAGGACCAAAATGCTACTTGATTCTTGGAGATTTTGGATTTTATGGAGTTTGTGTCTTGTCTGTGGACTTCTCTCAATTATAAATAGGTGTTGTTAAATATCGGATCCTTTAAAAGTGGCTGCTTTTGTGAAAATGGACACCGCCTTCCCTCTCTATGTAGTTAGTCAATTTTGCCAGATTATACTGTTGCCGATTCCTTTATTTTTTTTCCCATAACATCATATGTGAGTAAGCGGCCTTGACAAAAGAACATAATAGTTCATTTGTAGTTCTATGAGAATTTCAACACCTGTACATTCAAAAATGCATTTGACAGTTATTGAAATATTGAGTATATTTACTGTATAGTACTGTAATTTATTCTGTATTTAGCCAGATTATGGTGATCCTGGGGTCGTGATGATGGGGCCCTTGAAAATTGTTGCCCAGGGTACAGTGAAGCGTTAATCTGGCCTTTCCTTTGTTGTGTAGTTTGTTGTCCTGCCCAAGGAGGTTGCGTTTGTCTATCAAAAGCCGGTTTTGCATTAGATGTCCATTTTACTGTTCAGTGCACTTAAAGAGTTGTTTTGAAGGAGTCCTAGTTTTCACCGATTTAGCGAAGCAAAATAATATGGAGCTGTAATCCCTCTGAGGCAAATAGGTGCATTTAAAACTAGGTTATAAATATCATCAGGATGTGTCCTCAGGTTTCATGTACGCACGCACGCACACACACACGCTTTTTTTTAATCACATCCCGGTTTGCACGCCGCAGAAGAGTAAGAAAGAAGTGGGATGAGTCCCCTCCATTTCCTGCTTTTCAAGTCAGTCCTGTTTTTAAGACAGATGGTCTGGTCTTCAAGGACAATCTGTGGTATGGTTACCTCTTCACAGCATGCTCAAAACTGCCAATAGCATTTACTCCAAGTGTGTACCTCTCATGTCTATAATGAATGATAATGCGTCAGGTATTATCACAGTGATTGACACTAGGGCTTCATTTTAACCATGTCAAAGCTGCAATAGTCAGCTATATCCTATTCAGAGGTTTGAGTTTTATTTTTAAAAGTCTAATTGTTTTCCCTACCATTTAAAAAAAATAGATCACTCCTGTTGTTGCACAAAACAACTCATCACACTGAACAAACAGTTTTAAAACATAACTCCAACAGAAGCAAGTTGGGGTATATTACATTAACAACATAACATAAAATCAAAGAATCAGAAATCAGCTGCAACACCACAGCAGTAATGATAATTTAATTTAATAGATGTTACAGCAGGTTGGGGGCATTGAACCGGAGTGGGCAATGTTCAAAGCTTCCATTGTTGAAGCTGCAGCGGTGAGCTGTGGCCTCAAGGTCTTAGGTGCCTCAAGGTGCGGTAACCCTCGAACACTGTGGTGGACACCGGTGGTCAGGGAAGCTGTCCGACTGAAGAAGGAGGCCTTCCGGGATGTGCTTTCCCAGAAGACTCCGGAGGCAGTCGCAAGGTACCGACAGGCCAGAAGGGCTGCAGCCTCTGCTGTGTCAGAGGCAAAGCAGCGGGTGTGGGAGGAGTTCAGAGAAGCCATGGAAAAGGACTTTCGGGCGGCACCAAGGTGCTTCTGGAAAACCATTCGACATCTCAGGAGGGGGAAGCGGGGAACCGTCCAAGCTGTTTACAGTAAGGACGGGACGCTGGTGACCTCAGCCGATGAGGTAATCGGGCGGTGGAAGGAGCACTTTGAGGAACTCATTAATCCGACTAACAAGCCCTCTTTTGTAGAGGCAGAGCTGGAGGCTGATGGGGAATCATTGTCAATATCCAAGGTGGAAGTCACTGAGGTAGTCAAACAACTCCACAGTGGCAAAGCCCCAGGGGTTGATGAGATTCGTCCAGAAATGCTGAAAGCTTTGGGTTGGGAGGGGCGGTTGACACGCCTCTTCAACATTGCGTGGAAGTCTGGGACAGTGCCAAGGGAGTGGAAGACCGGGGTGGTGGTTCCTCTTTTTAAAAAGGGGGACCAGAGGGTGTGTGCCAATTACAGGGGTATCACACTACTCAGCCTCCCTGGTAAAGTCTAATCCAAGGTGCTGGAAAGGAGGGTTCGTCCTATAGTCGAACCTCAGATTGAAGAGGAACAATGTGGATTCCGTCCTGGACGTGGAACAACAGACCAGCTCTTCATTCTCGCAAGGATCCTGGAGGGGGCCTGGGAGTATGCTCATCCAGTCTACATGTGTTTTGTGGAGCTGGAGAAGGCATATGACCGGGTTCCTCGGGAGATGCTACGGGAGTATGGGGTGAGGGGGTCACTTCTGTGGGCCATCCAATCTCTGTACACCCAAAGCGAGAGCTGTGTCCGGATCCTCGGCAGTAAGTCGGATTCGTTTCCGGTGGGGGTTGACCTCCGCCAGGGGTGCGCTTTGTCACCAATCCTGTTCGTGATTTTCATGGACAGGATATCAAGGCGTAGTCGTGGTGAGAAAGGGGTTGCAGTTCGGTGGGCTAAGGATCTCGTCTCTGCTTTTCGCAGATGATGTGGTCCTGATGGCATCGTTGGTCAGTGACCTTCAGCACTCACTGGATCGGTTCGCAGCCGAGTGTGAAACGGCTGGGATGAGGATCAGCATCTCTAAATCTGAGGCCATGGCTCTTAGCAGGAAACCGGTGGATTGCTTACTCCAGGTAGGGAATGAGTCCTTACCCCAAGTGAAGGAGTTCAAGTACCTCGGGATCATGTTCATGAGTGAGGGGACGATGGAGCGTGAGTTTGGCGGGAGAATCGGAGCAGTGGGGGGCGGTGTTGCAGTCGCTCTACCGCACCGTTGTGACGAAAAGAGAACTGAGCCGGAAGGCAAAGCTCTCGATCTACCGGTCAATCTTCGTTCCTACCCTCACCTATGGTCATGAAAGCTAGGTCATGACCGAAAGAACGAGGTCGCGGGTACAAGCGGCCGAAATGGGTTTTCTCAGGAGGGTGGCTGGAGTCTCCCTTAGAGATAGGGTGAGAAGTTCAGCCATCCGTGAGGAACTCGGAGTAGAGCCGCTGCTCCTTAGTGTTGAAAGGAGCCAGTTGAGGTGGTTTGGGCGTCTAGTAAGGATGCCCCCTGGGCGCCTCCCTAGGGAGGTGTTCCAGGCACGTCCAGCTGGGAGGCGGCCTCGGGGAAGACCCAGGACTAGGTGGAGAGATTATATCTCCACACTGGCCTGGGAATGCCTCGGGATCCCCCAGTGAGAGCTGGTTAATGTGGCCTGGGAAAGGGAAGTTTGGGGTCCCCTGCTAAAGCTGCTGCCCCCGCGACCCGACCCCGGATAAGCGGATGAAGATGAGATGA
This sequence comes from Echiichthys vipera, assembly GCF_963691815.1. Lineage (NCBI taxonomy): Eukaryota > Metazoa > Chordata > Actinopteri > Perciformes > Trachinidae > Echiichthys > Echiichthys vipera. The sequence continues at coordinate 5,207,624 of NC_139825.1, read as the reverse complement.
GATGCTACAGCAGTAGTGGGGTTCCATTATTCCAAGCTCATGTTGTGTATCAAGAACTGTTCAAAGCTAAAGTGAAAATATTTTTAAAGTGTGCATAGTCTGCTCATTTTCTGGTTCATACTTTTCTGTGTTTCTACTAGAACATGTTTACATGCATCAATGTTCAAAAAAACCTTTTTAATTTTCTCATCCTGTATGAATATAACTGTCTGTAACACTTTGTTTTAGCACCTGTCTCCTTAAGAAAAGCCCAGTGTGCTCTGGTTGGCTTGCAAGACAAATCAAGGAGCACCTTTGCAAAGGTAGGTGTCGAGCATTGGGTGTAGATACTCAGATGGGGCTGCGGTATATTCTCATGAGCCTGCATGTGACAGGAAGTGGAGCCAAATCAGAATTCTGATCTAGGCAGCTCACTTAAAACTGACTGGTAGTCGCATTTCACAGTATGGGGGTGGGTGGACACTCCACATACTCAAATGTCTAATTTCTTATCATGTGTCATTATGTCCCCTTTAAGTTCTACTGGGGATCCAAAAGCTTCCAGATGCTAAATATGTCAGGCTGAATTTGGGGGTAATCTGAAATTAAATGATACCCAAGAAGTGTCACATACGTGAGCATCATATAGAGTCAATGAAGTGTTGTAACCAGCAGATACAGATCATTCTTTAGATACCCCCAAACACTGTGGAGAGTTTACTAAATGTGGAGGAAATGGGAAGTTTAAGAGGAAAATATTATCGAGCTGAAATATAACAGCCTTTAAAAATAAGTCACAGAAACCAAGTGTAAAGGACATTTTTAATACATTTTCATAAACTGAAATATTTAATTTAGCAGCATAACCAGATGGTCTTGAGGTATTTCTAAATCCATACTCTGAATTTCACCCCCCCAGTTCTCCCTCAAACATTCACACTCACCCAGCTGTGATTCACACAACACATCCATACTGCACTGACCACACACGCACACACGCACATGCTTGAGTCCTGTTGCCTCAGTTTTAGACTGAGCAGAGCTGGCTCCCCTCTTAGTGGCTTGTAAGGCAGGCACACTTAATGGTGCAGTTTTTGCTGTGGAACAGAAGAAAAATGGGAAATTGTTACTTTCATTTTTTTGATACCAGTCTGATATTTACTTCAGAACTGTACAAAATGGGGTCAAATAAATTTAATTTGGGGGATTTAGAGCTACAGTAGAGTACTGCACCAAAATCAAGGAGTGTACCGTTAAATATGACCAAGTGCTCTGTATTTCTGGGTAGTTTTCCATTTAAAATACATACTTGTTTAAGCTTCAGCTTAGCGCTGCTAACTTCAGTTACACCGTTAACTCCAACAGAGTATGGCCCTGACAGAGAGAGTCCAAACACAAGGTGCACCGCACTGCCTTTTTTATTGAAGATGCCCTTTTAAAAACATTTTTTGCTACTAGTCCACCACCGAATCACTCGTCCTCAGTCTTTATCTTGCTGTGAATCTACGTATATAACGTTTGACACTTTTCTGTTCAGAGTGGAACTCTTTTCAACTGGAGGTCTTCAGGGTGCTCTTGTAAAAACGTGAGGCGCTCAGCAACACAAAAACAGGGAGCACAATGTTTTACTCTCATTGAAACAATTACAAAAAAATCACCCAAGGCTGCTAAAATGCACTCTGTCAGTTCGGACAGTTACTCAGGCTTTTTAAACGGAAGATAAACATCTCAAGATGGGTGTTTTGAAGATTCTCAGATGTCACTGATTATTTCCATGGAAAAAGAGCTCTCAACGGAAAGACAGCCCAGTGACAAACATTTTAGACCTAAAGTTGACTTGTGACTGACTGACTTGTGTTGGACTACTCTAAAAGCAGAACTAATGCTTTTATTATACATGAGTAGTGACTGATTTTAGACGATTCTGATTTTGACACTTATGTGGTTACACAGCAGGTATAGTTCTATATACTGCATTTATAATTTTAAGAAACAATTTATTTGTTGTTTTCTTTGGGGGGGCCCATTGTTCTTATTTTCTCCACTGTTGTGCAAAGGATTGGATAAAAGTCTCTGGGCTGATGGTGGCCAGTTGGAAAATTTTAAGATATCACCAAACCCTACAATACCGTCCAGCTTGGAGAAATGCATATTACAACGTAAACTCTCACATCATTTTTTTCCTGTCACCCTGCTTTTCTCTCCTCCAAACTCACCTTCTGTATGCCCAGTTTCTTCTCCACGCCCCCAGCCAGCCCCCCACCTTTGCTTTCCTTCCAGGGGTAAAAGTTAGAGCGTGGAGAGGAGGAGGAAGTGGCAGAGCTGGAAGAGGAGGAGGGCAGTCGGTGTGCTGAGGGTTTAAAGGGCAGCGAATGCTCATCCATGCTGCCCCCTTTCCGTTTCTTCACAATCGCCTGGTGCCCAAAGCCCCCCACACCGCCCCTGCTGTGGGAGTTGTTGGTTGCAGAGGATGGGTCTGGGGGTGATGAATGACCCAGAGGAGTATGTGTCCGTCTGAAGGTCCAGACCGCCTTCACGGCTGGTGAATGGGACTCTGAGGGAGAGGGCTGGGGGCGAGGTTTGCTGCTGGGAGAAAGCGTGCCATTGGTCTGTCCATGTGGGAGAGGCGAGGAAATGGGGGGTTTAGAAGAAGAAGATGATGAGGAGGAAGAGGCAGCAGAAGGTGGGCGGCCCCGATCTTGGAGGATGATGCAGTTCCTGTCTGGTCCTGAGTGCTCCCCTTCCTGCGACGGGGCTTTACGTTTGCGGAGGGCAGCGGCAGCAGCGGCCTCCTCTCGCAGCTTCAGCATCTGCTTGCTAGGACGCCCCACAGGGTTCTTTGGTCGCCCGGGACCTCCCTGACGCACCGCCACAGGCATTCCTGGAGACACCAGATGGCCACCAGCGATGCTGCTTCCACTGCCCCCAGAGTTCTCTGATCGTATGACTGTTGACGGTCTCCCTGGACAACGACTGGATGAGTAGGAAGTGGAAGCAGTTTTAAGAGAGGAGCTGATGAGACTTCCTGTTCGGACCTTAGAATTTAATGAGAAGGAGGAAGTGGCGGAGGAGGGTGACGAGGAAGCAATGGTCTTGGCTGAAGGAGGTGGAGTTTGAAGGTCTGTGGCCTGAGGTATTTTCCTGGATTGAAAAAGAATAAGTCCATAAAGTCCATCAATCAAACTGACATTAGATCAGAGCAAAACTTGCCAACACTGTTCTACAGGACCACACAAATTGAATTGATTACAACTGATCACGGGATGCTAATGCCCTTTGACTACCCACATAACTGTGTCCACCGCGGCAAGTCTTGTCAACTTATTCTTTGATTCGATACTGTATTTCTTAAATTAAATCTTAATATTGTTAATCATATAATGTGTATTTATTTATGTTTTTATTTTACATCTATTGTATAAAATTCCACTTTGGTAGGTTGACAAGAGTCTAGTTAAATTATACAAACAGAACTTATGCTTGGTGCTACGTTACCAGTTACCTCTCACTGGTTTAACCTCTGACCATGAGTTAAACTTACTAAAACATTTAGAAATTGGTCTGTGATTTAAACACGGCTTCTGTTTTCGCACCCAGACAATAACCAAATTGGCTAAACCGAAGAATGCAACAAGAAAAAAAACGCGGAAGCTTCACTTTTGCATCATGCATTACTATAACACATCATAACGTATTGTTGTGTATTATAGCTTACTGCAAATTCTTGTATACTATTCATATCAAGACAACAATAAACACATGCATCAGACCTCGGCTTCCCATGGACACCAAAGGTCTCGATACAGAACTGATCTGACTACATAAAATATGTAACAATACAAACTGAAAAATAAAATGTGATTCATTAGTTGGATCTCAGTTGGTTTTTGTGCTTGGTTATAAGTTTATATTTCATTGCTTTGGTTGCATAACCATCTCTACTACGGCTGTTTGGAGACATACGATTTATACTCTGCATATATCGTTAATTTAAAAAATACAACTAAGACTTAATACAGTTAATATTAATTATAGGTCAAATTAAGCGTTGCAAGACCTCCACAGTTTACCCAATAAAAGCAATTTTACATCGCACTGCATGTGAAGATGGCGCCGCGGATGGCTGCCTCGATTTGTTGGTGCGCTTTGTTTTGTCTTGTTTTGTTTGTAAACAGTGTTTTTTGTCTGGATTCACGGCTGTCTTTCACCAGAGAACAGCTCATGAACATTCGGGTAACAACTCCGCGGGATTTGTTTCCCGAATTTCTGGCTCCCACATCAGTTCTGGTGAACTTTTTAGTCCAAGGTGCCCTCGCCTTTACAACTTTACGCCGTCGCAGGGGGAAACGAGCCGGTGCGCTTGCACGCCTTCGGGCCTCTAACGTGCGCTCACTGGGCAATAAAATGGACGAACTTCAGCTCCTGTTGAGGAGAGACAAGGACTTTAATTCATCCTCTGTTTTGTGCTTCACCGAGTCATGGCTGTGTGAGAACATCCCGGACTCTGCGCTACAGAGGGACGCTAAACAGCTATACTCCAAGAAGCTACAACATCAGTTCTTCTCTGACGACTCTGCCTCTGTCTGGAGGGGGCTCAGGCAGATCACCAACTACAAGCCAAGAGCCCCCCCTGCTGCTAACGATCAACGACTTGCCAACAACCTCAACGACTTCTACTGTCGCTTTGAAGATCACCTGGACAGTACTTACACCACCCCCCACCACACTACCCACCAGCTCCAGCCCATCAGCCCTTCTCCCCCCACCACCACAATAGAGACTGGGGCGTACTCACACTGTCCTTCTGGCCGGGGCCAAAACCGGTTTTTCAGCAAAAGCCTAGTACCGAGATCAATGCGTGTGACGTGTTACGGCTTGATGGCGTATGGACAGCAAGAAGCATTGGCCGAGGCCCAGGCAGTGTGAGTACAAACGGGGCTGGGGCGCGGGGGGGAGAGGGAGGGGGGACAAGTACCCTAAAGTCCGGGTCGTGGTCCGGGAGGACAGTGTGAGCAGACCCTAAAACTCTCTAAACCTGTGGTGAGGACATCAAAGCAGTGGACCAGTGAAGCTGCAGACGACTTAAAGGCGTGTCTGGACTGTGCTGACTGGGATGTTTTCAGGACTGCTTCCGCCAGTCTGGATGAGTACACAGAAGCTGTGACCTCATACATCAGCTTCTGTGAGGACTGCTGTGCACCAACACGCACCAGGGTGACTTATAACAATGACAAGCCCTGGTTCACACCCAGACTAGTACTAGAGTACAAAGAGGCCAAGTACAGGTTTAGCAGGGCGGCGAGGGACGCTAAACAGCTGTACTCCAAGAAGCTACAACATCAGTTCTTCTCTGACGACTCTGCCTCTGTCTGGAGGGGGCTCAGGCAGATCACCAACTACAAGCCAAGAGCCCCCCCTGCTGCTAACGATCAACGGGGACAAGTACCCTAAAGCCCGGGTCGCGGTGCGGAAGGACAGTGTGAGTACGCTCTAAACCTCCTACCACCACAGCTGCCCCTCCCCACCCCCCCTCCACCGACACCTCTGTCTGTCCTTGAGAGAAACGTTAACAGGCTCTTCAAGAGACAGAACCCCCGCAAAGCTGCTGGGCCAGATTCCGTGTCGCCATCCTGCCTGAAGCACTGTGCAGACCAGCTGTCTCCTCTGTTCACGGACATCTTCAACACCTCACTGGAGACATGCCGTGTGCCAGCTTGCTTCAAGGCCTCCACCATCATACCAGTCCCCAAAAAACCAGGACCCACTGGATTAAACGATTACAGACCTGTCGCCCTGACCTCTGTCGTCATGAAATCCTTTGAGCGCCTGGTTTTGTCCCACCTCAAATCCATCACAGACTCACTCCTGGACCCCCTGCAGTTTGCCTACAGAGCCAACAGGTCTGTAGACGATGCTGTTAACATGGCTACACACTTCATCCTCCAGCATCTGGACTCTGCAGGATCCTACGTCAGGATCCTGTCTGTGGACTTCAGCTCTGCATTCAACACAATCATCCCGGCTCGTCTGCAGGACAAGCTTTCTCAACTCAACGTGCCAGACTCCACCTGCAGGTGGATCACTGACTTCCTGACTGACAGGAAGCAGCACTTGAGGCTGGGAAGCCTCACCTCGGACTCCAGGACGATCACAACCGGCTCTCCGCAGGGCTGTGTTCTTTCTCCCCTGCTCTTCTCCCTGTACACTAACAACTGCACCTCCAGTCACCAGTCCGTCAAGCTCCTTAAGTTCGCGGATGACACCACCCTCATTGGACTCATCTGTGGTGGGGATGAGTCTGCCTGCAGATGGGAGATCGACCAACTGGTGACTTGGTGCAGGGAGAACAACCTGGAGCTAAATGCTTCAAAAACAGTGGAGATGACTATAGACTTCAGGAAGAGCACAGCCCCACCCTCCCCCATCATCCTGTGTGACTCTCCAGTGGACACTGTGGAGTCCTTCCGCTTCCTGGGAACCATCATCTCCCAGGACCTCAGGTGGGAGCCAAACATCAGCTCCCTCATCAAGAAGGCTCAGCAGAGGATGTACTTCCTGAGGCAGCTGAAGAAGTTCAATCTACTGCGGACAATGCTGGTCCACTTCTACACCGCCATCATCGAGTCCATCCTCACCTCCTCCATCACCGTCTGGCACGCTGCTGCCTCTGCCAAGGACAGGTGCAGACTGCAGCGTATCATACGTTCCGCAGAAAAGATGATTGGCTGCAACCTCCCTTCTCTCCCAGAACTCTACTCTTCAAGGACCCTGAGGAGAGCATGGAAGATAGCTGCTGATCCCTCCCATCCTGGACACCATCTGTTTGAGTCTCTCCCCTCATCAGGACCAAAACCTCCCGCCACAAGAACGGTTTCTTCCCCTCTGCCATCAGGCTCTGGAATTCTGTTAAAGACACTTAACTGTCATTCGTTATATTAACGACATCTGGAACTCATACGTTATATTAACGTACCCAAATCACAGGTGTTATATTAACACCCCCCTTCCCCCCTTTTTCACTGGACACTTTAACTTGCACATTACCACCTGCACTGGTCATACAAATACAGTCACTTATATTTCATGTATATAATTCAATGCCATATGTTTAGTTTTGCTTGTGTTCATGTTTATATTTATGTAGGCACTGTCAAATCAAGTCAAATTCCTTGCAATGAAAATTGTCTGGCAATAAACCTGATTCTGATTCTGATGCATGTAAACAGTCAGTGCTGGAAATATTTTTTTGGTCTCTATAATTTTACTTGAAAAAGTTATGTTTATTTCACACTAAAGTTGTAACTTTGAGAAAATACTCAGTACTTTTCAATAGTCAAGTGTTCACACAGGAATATACAATATATGATTTACCCTGTGGTTATATTACATAGACTATTTATTTATTGAATTACCAAAAAAAAATGCTATAGCGTGATATATATTGTTATCCAGACATGAAATTACCTATATCACGATATAAGATTTTGACCCATTACCAAGCCCTAGTAGTGGGTAGGGGAAATGTTATAACTAACTAGCTATACTGAAGCACAGATGTGCTAATAACTAGGTTGACTGCAGGGCTACGATGATCTGAACCCATTGGTTTCCAGCTTTTTCCTGTGTGCATGTTAACAGTCAGTTTCCATCTTACTGCTGAAATCATAACAAAAGTTATCAAAAGACACTTTCATCATAGAGCAGGTGGGTAAGACACGAGAACCAATACCTTTCGATTCTAATATAAAAAAAACACAGTCAATGCACATTTTTTTTGAGGCTCCGTAAGTTTCAGTGCTGTGACTCTTCCAGAACTAAGAGCGTGATCACACTATCCTTTTGGCCGCGGCCAAAACCGTTTTTTCAGCTACAGTCTAGTACCTTTAAGTAGTGTGAGCGCACCCGCTCCGCGCTCAACTGCGGCCAGCTGGCCCTCCACGGCCCGCTTGAAAGAGGTGGGCTTTAGCGGAGCCGTTTGCACATGTACGAGCACGAGCGTGCGCATGTGCACGCGCACGAGCCCTATGGCAGTAGCGTTATGTCCGCCTGTTCGGACATGTAAATAGAAGGACGGACCATGCGCGGACATTTAACAACAACAACAATGGTGGTGAAAGGTTCATGTTGGTGTGGTGCGGAGGTGGAGTGTTTACTGCAGATTTGGTCGGATGAAAATATTCAAAAACAGTCGACAAGACGCACAAAAACTCCGAGGTCTATGGAAAGATTTGTAAACAAAGCCACACACGTGATCAATGCGTGTGACGTGTTACGGCTTGAAGGCGTATGGACAGCAAGAAGTATTGGCCGAGGCCCTGGTAGTGTGAGTACAAACGGGGCTGGGGCGCGGGGGGGAGAGGGAGGGGGGACAAGTACCCTAAAGTCCGGGTCTCGGTCCGGGAGGACAGTGTGATCACGCCCTAATAGGGGCAGTATAGCGAGTGTTCTAGTCATACTTTCATTCAGAAGTAGGAGATCACGAAGAAGTGGAACTCACAGGCATAACAAACCACATGAGGAAGTTAACTGCAGCAATCGCTTCACCCCGACACGTTGATAAAAAAGTCACCAAGAGTCATGTATGGAAGTACTTTGCACGCATGTGAGGCAGATGACCGTGGAGTTATTATCAAGAAGTCACGATGCGAAAGATGTTGAAACAAAACAGATAACGGCCGAACATGTGGACAATTAAGTTAGCTTGACATCTATTTCATCTATAAGAAACAGGTAAAATGACAATTCCGTTTTTTAAAATCAGATCAGTTCCAACAACGGGGAACACGGCACTGTGGTGTTGGAGAAATACGAGGCTTGGACGGGCTTGGACCCGGAAATCATATTTTGAAATACATAGCGTCTTAACAACCTAATTGAGCTCTTGTGTAAAAGCATCATAGCCACCTATCTTCTCTGTCATTTCCTCTTCGGTTCAGTCAAACCAGGAATGTGCCGCCACATTCTCTGTGCTCATGTAAACACCATAATCTGAATATGATCACAAGCCTCATAAACTGGATATTCATGAACATGTGAACACACTTGTTTGTGAATGTGCAGAGATCTCAGCTTCTCAAAATATAGATATGCTGATATAACTTAAAAAATGCAATTCACAAAGAAGAATTCACAAGGAACACAGGCCAAGCCTTAGTTTCTTTGTTTTTAATTCAATTATTGCTTTTGTTATATATTATATAAAAATATATTGTATATGTTCAGTTTAACTTTTACAAAGAAAAGGAAATGTGCACTGTTCTGCAATTTATAACTCAGAAATAATCATTCTTTCATTTGAAAAAGAAAAGAGAAGAGAATAGCCTATATATTTTGTAGATTTGATCATTTTTTTTACAAACATCGTATTGTTAACTCAGTATAGTGAATCAAATCCAATCGTGAGTTCAGTCATTGTCATAAAAGCAGTTCACATATCTGTTGTCAGAGTCTGCACAGGGGAGAGATCAGAGCCCCTGCCCCTCAAAAGGTCTCCGTACGGCCCTACACCACACATTGCTACCTGCTCTGTAGGAAACACTGCAGTGCGACACACTGGTTTAGCGCTAAGGTTTGCTACCGTCTTAATTTATCATTTTATAGTTACTACCATGTTTTGCTATATCATGCAGAATTTATTGCACGAGCATGACCATTGGGACAAACATGGCATGGAGCCCTCTGAAATTAAGTTGCATGGGAATATTTTATATGCTTTTGGCAAGTGGCGACCACTAGTTTACAGCCCTAAATATCTTTAATAAAAATAATACCAATAATTTTAAATTATAATAATAACCTTGTGGCATTACTTTCAGAATTTCACTTTTCATCTTATTTTGTTCAACTGATAAATGGGTCTGTGTTGAAAAATAGATTCATACTTAAAAACAGGATGGAAAAATGCCCAGTTGTGGTATCAGTAGCAAAACGTGTATTGTTACCTTCAAAACCTTTTGAAACCGTATTTTCAGTCACAGAAGGAAAAGAAACATTTAGAAAAGGAGAAAATATTAAGTAGTTTTACTATATGAATACCAGTGACAAAATTATTTTTTCTTTTTAAAGAATCTTAAGAATTAGCCCCATAAAAGATGATCAAAGCTGTAAAGCCAAGCAGTAATGCAAGGTCAAGTTTCTTACTTCCAAAGGTGGGCGCTGATGTGCTGCTCTAGCATGCTGCTGAGAGCTGACCTCAGGTGATGAAGTCTCCTGTCAAACGTGTAGATGCCGTGACCCAACGCATGGCTGCCAAATGAACATATCTGGAGAGAGAAGGCTTGTTGTAAATGTGTTACAGGCAAATGTTTGTTTTGTGTGTTCTTTGCATGACTGGAGCTTTTTACAAGCATGTTCTGTTATTTGAAAATGCTTAATGCCAATTCAAGCAACTTTAAAAAAAATTTAAAAACTGCACTCTCCTTAAAAGTCCTCAAGCCGAAATATCAAAGATTTGGCCAGCTTTAATACATAATGTAATGTCTGAATTCACTAGTGCCCCTTTCCTATAATTGTTTAACCTAAGTACAAAGTGCTCACCGCTAGAGGTCTGGGATATGTAGCAGAAGATGAGAACTCAACGGGCTCCTTGGGTCCTTCTGCCTCACTTTCATCACTGGAGATTCGACCATGGACGAGAGGTGAAGGGGCTTGGAGACTTTCCTCCTCCTGACGCTGTTTCTCCTCCTCTGGGTTGCTCTCTGATACAGCCATAGGTCGACTGGAAAAAAAAAATCAACTTTTCTCTTCTTTTTTTAGTTAATATACAATAATATACCAAACCTTCTCTCTATTGGAAGGAAAGGGTGCGGAGGGGTATTGCAGTGATTGGTGATTTTAAAAATATCAGGACCTCAAACCCTTCAATGAATTACATGCCCAATTTAAATTGGAATCAAAGCATCCATCCATCCATCTTCAACCACTTGTCCCTATCGGAATGAAAGCAATTAAAAAAAAAAACCTCAGCCCCTCCAAACTGCAGAGACTCCTCTTTTATTATTTCAAGCTATGGTAAGGGCCTGAAGCATCACTTTACTACTCAATGTTATTGCAGAAATATAGATCTACTGGTTCCTTGAAGAATTACATTTACAGAAAATGAATGGGCCAACATCCTGCGTTATATCAAGTGCATGTCACGTAATGTTCACAATAGGTTAATTGTTAATGAAGCTTAAAAGTGATCCCAGGTGCTGAAAATGCCCTGACAAAGACGCATTAACTCATGTCTTATGGTACTGCTCTAAGGTACAGGGTTCTTTTTCCAACTTCGTTCGGTGTTTCACTATGGGAATCGCCTTGGCGTGACCAACTATGGAAGCTCCAATGACACAACGTCTGTCTATGACAGACAGGTCAAACTGTGCAGGGGTCACGCCCCCTCATACTACCACAGATGACCGGCCCCTCCTAAATCATTCTCGCTTTCTTCCCATGAAGAATCCTTGTAAGCTCCCTCAGCTTATCTAGGCTAGCTTGGCTATCTGCTCAACTGTGAGCCATTTGGCTGAACCACTCAGGCTTGAGCGATGCACAGAATGCAGAGGTTATGGACGCAGCATACGACCCCACCAAAGGTCTTTTCGGTCCAGCTCTGGAAAAGATGCGGGAGACTAGCACTCTCAGAAAAAAAGAAGGTGAAGCCTTTGACCTCTGCCTGCCCCGGAAACAAATCCCTCAAGCCCCCTCTGTTCCAAGGGCGGGCTATGCCGCTGCGGCCGCAGCAGCAAGGGGGAGACAGGGTGGTGCAGGACCACAGAGACAGGCAGCTGTTACGCAGTCTAACCCTCCTGCAAAGAAGAGGGGAAGGGAGATGCAACAAAGCCCTGCAGTTTGTTGTTCAGAGACCCTGGTAGGTTCCAGTTCTCCAGGTGTGGGCTCTCATTTTCTCTCCCTTCATGTTCATGGAGAAGAGACTCAGGGGCAACGAGTAACACAGTGTCACCAAGTACTTCCACAGTGTTCCAAAATAAAACATGCACTTTCGCAGCCAGGCCCAGAGCTAAGGGCGAAGTGCTTTCCCCAAAACAAAATAAAAACCAAAGACTGTCATGGCCTTTTAGTCCCTGCAGGGGGAGCTTGCGCTCCTCAGGAGGGAGACATCTCCCTCCGGCTACCGGGCGTGACGTCACTGCAGTGCGACTACAGGGGCCCACTACCCGTCTGTGCAGACCACTGGCGCGCATGCGCAGTTCACCCATGGTTTCTGTCCACTATTTCACAAGGGTACAGGCTTCAGTTCGCCATGAAACCACCCAGAATCAACAGTGTGTTAGATTCAGTGGTCAGGGGAGACTCAGCACGTGTCTTAGAGGACGGAATAACGTCCCTGTTACACAAACACCCCTACACAAACAAGCTATCAGAGCGGTCCCGAGCGCGGAGGCTCAGCGAGGGTTTTACTCCCGTTACTTTCTCATTCCGAAGAAGGGGAGCTCATCCCTCCGTCACATTTTAGATCTCCGTGTGTTAAACAAACACCTATGAAAATACACATTAAGGATGTTGACACACAGGGTGCTTTGTCGATCTATTCGTCCGGGAGACTGATTTGTAATGATCGATCTCTTGGACGCCTTTCACCTTGCCATCTATCCTGCACACAGGAAGTTTCTCAGGTTTGCTTATCAGGGCAAAGCCTACGAATACCAAGCAATCCCGTTCGTGCTGTCATTAGCCCCAAAGGGTGTTCAGCAAGTGTGTGGAGGCGGTTCTGTCTCCGTTACGGAACAGCAGCATCAGAATATTTTCGTACATAGACGACTATCTCATATGCTCCCACTCTGGGGAGCAGGCAGTCAAAGATTCCGCTACGGTGATAAATCACCGACCTTCTGTCCCGAGGGGACCCCCTGTACGGAGAATGGACTCTCCACCCACAGGTGGTAGAGCAGCTCTGGCAGAAATACGGCCAGGCAGCCGTAGATCTCTTCGCCTCGCAGGAAAACGCTCAGTGTCCACTGTTTTCCTCCATGTCTGACATAAATGCACCTCTGGGTGTGGATGCTCTGGCCCACCCGTGGCCGAGAGGGCTGCTACATGCATTGTTAAACGAAAAGAATACAAACTTTTACTGCGGCTCAACAACAACTTTATTCGCCATCCCCGTTCCCAACTAACACAACAACTGTCTTTTCAACCCCTACATCCGGTCCCTTCACAATAAAGGTTATCTTTTCCATACTGGTTGATATTTGTTTAACTGAATATATTAGAACAGTGCAACAGTACACAGTAAGTTAACAAACTCACTGTCCTTTAAAAAAAAAAAAATTAAACCAATGTACTCCTAGTATGCAACTGGAGCCCTATTAACATATTTTTAACACGCACATACACATTCTTGTTTAAAACAGATGTACCACAACATTGATGACATAAATCATAACATACCACCTAAAAAAAAATAACTGTGTGTTTGTTTGGACGTTTAATCAAGTTCCCATTGTCCATCATTAAGTGCCTTCAGTTGCTGTAGAGCCGAAGCTCCTTTCTTTGTGAGACAGTCCGCAAGTTGTTCTCTTGTGCTGTACCAAAGGACCCGCTCAACCTTTTTGGTTTGAATAAGTTCTTTGATGCTGCTTATCTCCAGATGCAATCTTTTTTCAGTGACTGACTTTGTAGACTGCAGTGCGTCTACCAGTGAATGATTGTCTGTGACAGGTTATTTTTGTGGGTTGTACAACATTACCAACAGTCAGTTCAGAAAAGAGTGTAGACAGAAAGATGGCATTGTCAATCCCATCCGACATTGCCAATGTTTCACCTGCAAGTGTACTGCGAACAACCCTCTTGACTCTCTTTGACTGCCCAGCAAGAGGTGAGAATTTTCCACTCTCCCCCATTAGGAAGATAAGGTGTCCTCCCTGAGTGCCTCCATCTGAGAGATTTCCAAATGAGGTATCACTGAACACGATCAGCCAAAGTGTATTATCACTACCTAAATGTTGGAAGTTCAGAACTACCTTCTTGGACTTCAATTTACACACTATTCTGTTTGCTTCATGAATAGTCTGTACAGTAGCCTTTTTTAGTCCTGACGCCAAGTTGCTAGCATCAAACATTACATCTGGCCTGCTCTGTCTTGCAACCCAAAGAATTTGGCCAATCTTAGATCTGAGCTGATCCTTTTCTTTCTCATTTAGGGGCAAGTCTTGTTCCACAGCTCGTGAATGGTCCATATGTATTGGCTGCAAATGCTGAATGTAGTTGTCCTGGTGTACTTGCACTCCTTTGTTAACAGCCCCAAAGTCCATCCCTACATAACAGAAGCTCCCATGCTCTTCACGCCCCACTTAAGGCAGATTTGAGCTGAGGTATCACTGTTGAGGAGAAATTTTGTTTGCCTCCCCATATGAAGTCATCCACATGGCAGGCCAGAACTCCAGTGACAGTACAGTCCTGATCTAGCCAATAGAAAACAGCTGGATCAACTTGAGACACTTTTCCTCCTGCTGTGAGTACTATTTCTTTTACTCTGTTGTACCAGTATAGGGAGGCATCAGCCAGACCATAGACACACTTGTTGAGTTTCCATAACATCCCTTTGCTCTCAGCTTCAGGTGGTGGCCTAATATAAATGTCCCGTGATAGCTGCATTCCCTGTAGGAATGCTGACTTTATGTCCATAGAGTTAATTGTCCACTGTCTTTGACAGATCACTGCCACAAGCAGCCGAAGAGACTCAGTAGCACATGTTGGAGAATCCTTTTGTAGCTCTGATGCTTCTAACTCCTCAAAACTCCGAGCAACAAGTCGTGCTTTGGGTACTGGCCCAGTGGGTGACTCTTTGAGAGTGCACACCCATCTGGTGGAAATGCACTTCTGTCCCTCATCTCTAACTTCCTCAAACACATTATTATGGTGCCAGTTTTTTTATTTCCTGGCATTTTGCTGAGTCAAATGAGACATCTTTAATTACAAATATGTCCTCACATATATCTGGGGTAGTCGTCTCAGTAACATGGGTTTCAACCTTAAGATCATCTACTCTCGACATATCGGCTGACTCGGTCGTCCCTGCAACATCACTAGGTTCAATATACTTTAAGTTGTACCAGTGTTTGTATTTACCTGTGGCTTTTCCTGCACGCCCTACAACTTTAGCGGTGTGTAAAATACCACTGTCTTTGTATTTCACAGTTTGTCCTGCCTTCAGACTGAGATCTGTTACATGCTCTATGTCACTTGTGAGATTTTCTTCTTCATTCTGCCCCCCTGTGGTCATTTCTGCAGGGTCTTTTTGCATGAACCTTTGTTGCACCTGTGGACCAGTGTGTTCTGTGTTATTTCCATTATTATCATCAATGTCCTGTCCTTGTTCAAAGTCTGTGTCATTGTCAACGTCATCCTCTGTGACATGTTGCTTCATGTTTGCTGCATTCACTTTTCTCAGTCTGAGATGATGTACCCGGATGCAGGTTCCTCCATGTCTGACAAATACCACAGCACCATCCTGACCGATGACGACTCCTGGCCCTTTCCACTCATGGCAGTCCACTCGCTTATAGTACACTTTGTCTCCAGCTTCTTATTTTTCATCTGTATTACGTGTTTGTTTTCTCAGCGCTCTACGTATTCTTTCTGAACACTCTGCTTCTGTGAAAGCTTTTCTTAATGCATGTAATGCAGAGATGTGTTTTGCTACCCATTCACTTTTTGTTGTGCCCTTTAAAGCTGGGGGTTTATCAGTGAGCACAGAGGGCAGGTTGGGATTTTGTCCAGAAAACCAACTGATGAGGACTGTAGCCATGCACATTTTGCATGGTATTCTTTGCCGTGAGGGCCCAGTCCATAGCAGTGCTCCAGTCACAACCATTGCTTTCCTTTACTTTCATTATGGTCTCAGTAAGCGTTTGATTGTGTCCCTCCAGAAGTCCATTACTCCATGGGCTGTAGGCAGCTGTTGTCTTAGAGCCTGCTCACACTGTCCTTTTGGCTGCGGCCAAAACCGTTTTTTCAGCTAAAGCCTAGTACCTTTAAGCAGTGTGAGTGGACCCGCTCCGCGCTCAACTGCGGCCAGCGGACCGTCCACGGCCCGCTTGAAAGAGGTGGGCTTTAGCGGAGCCATTTGCACATGTACGAGCACGAGCGTGCGCACTTGTACGAGCACGAGCACGAGCCCTACGGTAGTAGCGTTATGTCCGCCTGTTCGGACATGTAAATAGAAGGACGGACCATGCGCGGACATTTAACAACAACAACAATGGCGGTGAAAGGTTCACGTTGGTGTGGTGCAGAGGTGGAGTGTTTACTGCAGATTTGGTCGGATGAAAATATTCAAAAACAGTCGACAAGACGCACAAAAACTCCGAGGTCTATGGAAAGATTTGTAAACAAAGCCACACACACGCGATCAATGTGTGTGACGTGTTACGGCGTGATGGCGTATGGACAGCAAGAAGCATTGGCAGTGTGAGTACAAACGGGGCTGGGGCGCGGGGGGGAGAGGGAGGGGGGACAAGTACCCTAAAGTCCGGGTCTCGGTCCGGGAGGACAGTGTGAGTACGCTCTCAATCTCTATGTTAAAGTTCTCCGCCATATCTCTCACTTCATCATTGTTAAACTCTCCTCCGTTATCGCTGAATAGCTTCTGAGGTGGGCCATGCACACTTATCCAGTCATGGACAAAGTGTTTCACTATTTCTGAAGACTTCTTTGTGGTCAAAAAGCTGCCTGCACTAAATCGTGTGAACTGATCAATGATGTGGAGATACCACACACCTGGTATAAGTTCATGCAGATCTACAGCCACCGTCTCATTGTACTGAGATGCCAGTGGTAGACCGACAGCAGGCTTGGGTGCAGTCTTACTGTATCTTTGACATACATCACATTCACTTACAATTTTTTGCAGGATGCTGTGGCAGTGTGTATCGTTGTTTCCTGAGCTCTTTAGCAGCCGCTGTAACCTGTAAGCAGAAGCATGACCAAACTGTTTGTGCAGTTTCAGCAAGGTTTTTTGTTTTGTCACTGAACTCGTTTGCTCTGTGACTGCTCCTTTTTTCATACTCTTCCTTTTCTTCTGATGAAGTTTCATTTTCTGCAGTTGTCAACACATGTTCATCACACTGAATACTATTGTTTTTGTTGTTCATAAGGTTTACACAGTAATGACCAGAGCTTGTAAAGTCAAGTCTTACAGGTTTGTTGAACATCACTGCTCCGTCATTTTCCATATCTAGTATTGTCCCTGCTGTTTTCATTGAGTCCTTACTTAAAAGTAATGGAATGTCAGCTGGGACGACATCAGTTTCAATGTAACATCCAGTCTCTCCGATTTTTGCAGGAATTTTTTACTTTTTTGTGGAATGTATCACTTTTCCATCTCCAAATCTGAAGGGTCTTTGACTGTGTGTCTCTGTTTTCTTTATCTCATTTAACTCTCTCTCGCTTAGCTTAGTGATGTAGCTATCCAGCCATTGTTGACCACATACCGTCCGTGTGCATGCAGTGTCAATAATAGCTGAACCAAAACACTCTGTCACAAAGATTTCTGCTGCAGAGGGTAACTCTTTTGTGTACAGAGTGATATTGCACTCCTCAACTTGACCATTTACACGGTCCTCGGTTAACTTGACTTGCTCACTTTTATGTGGACAGTTCTTGGCCCAGTGAAATGTGGACTGACACACAGCACACTTTGATCTCCTGCCATACCTGTCCAGTGGGTTTGTGCCAGACAACGGTGCTCTCTGTTGATCCTTTTGTGGCCATGACTTGCCTCTCTCTCGTCTCTGCTCCGCGATATATACCGTTTCTTGGTTAATTCCCATGCTGGATGCACCAGCCGGATTACCGCCAAATATCCTCTTCAGTGCTGACTTCATTGATGCAAAAGTAAGATCTGTGCATGCTGTAAGGGCTAACTGTCGGTCTTTTGTGTCCAAACATGCAGTATCCAACAGTTTAAAAGCCAAAACAGCATCAGGAAGTTCCATCTTGTACTTGCGCATCCGAGAGTAACGTTGTTCAAAGTCTATCATGTAGTCCGCCATAGACGTACTGCCGTCTCTCTTAACCCGGTCGAAGCTTGAATACACATCATATGTTCGGTCTTTT
The DNA here is from genome assembly GCF_963691815.1 of Echiichthys vipera. NCBI lineage: Eukaryota > Metazoa > Chordata > Actinopteri > Perciformes > Trachinidae > Echiichthys > Echiichthys vipera. The sequence continues at coordinate 5,189,585 of NC_139825.1, read as the reverse complement.
TCTTCTTTAAGAAACAAATTGTCAAGTTTGTCTAACAAAGTCTTCATACCGGTATCTTCATTTAAGTTGTCTGCCGGTATCTCCATCCCCGTTTCCCTTGCTCTCCCGGACAGCGCCAAAACAACTGCAAGCGCTTGCTTGTCTTTGTCGAGCTCCGTGACTCTGGTCCAAATAGCAACTTCATTCTTCCAGCTTTCATACGGCTTTCCCTCGTCGAAGCCGGGAGGTACTTTGTAGTTACTAACCATCCTCTGCTACCAATGTTAAACGAAAAGAATGCAAACTTTTACTGCGGCTCAACAACAACTTTATTCGCCATCTTGGCCCGCTCCCAACTAACACAACAACCGTCTTTTCAACCCCTACATCCGGTCCCTTCACAATAAAGGTTCCTTCACAATAAAGGTTATCTTTTCCATACTGGTTGATATTTGTTTAACTGAATATATTAGAACAGTGCAACAGTACACAGTAAGTTAAAATGCATTCCCACCTCTCAGCCTGATCTCCCCTACTCTGGTGAGGGAGCAGGGCTTGTTGCTAATCCTGATAGCGCCACGATGGTCATCCAGGCATTGGGTAGCGGAAATAGTTCAGCTACTAGCAGGCGAGCCATCGCCTCTCCCCATACGCAGGGACCTTCTGTCCCAGGCACGTGGAGAGATCTACCACCCTCATCAAGATCGCATAGCTCTTTGGGCTTGGCCCGTGAGAGGTGGAACCTGAACATTGCAGGCCTGCATTGCCACCATTCAGAGTGCAAGGGCCCCGTCCACTCGCTCTCTTTAGAGTGGTAAGTGGCGGGTTTTTGAGGAATGGCGCGTCTCTAAGCACACCATTCCTTGTCAGTGCTCGGTGGTTGACCTGTTGTGTTTCCTGCAGGAATTAGTAGATAAGGGAAAGGCCTTCTCTACAATTAAAGTATACCTAGCGGCCATCTCAGCTTGTCATGTGGGCTTCGGAGAGAAGCCGGTGGGGCAGCATCCTTTAGTTGGTCGCTTCATGAAGGGTGCACGCCGCAAGCTTCCAGTTTCCAGGCCACTGGTTCCTTTGTGGGACCTGTCAGTTGTGTTGGATGCCCTCTCTCGGCACCCGTTGGAGCCCATAGAGGCAGTGAAGATGAAGTTTGTTTCTCTTAAAACAGTGTTGCTCTTTGCCTTGACCACAGCAAAGCGTGTGAGTGATATGCAGGCCTTTTCCATCCGCCCGTCCTGCCTGCAGTTTGCACCAGGAGTCACTTCCTGGGGATTATTCAGGGGAGTGTCTGTAAGGGACATCTGTGTTGCGGCGAGCTGGGCTACGCCTCACACTTTTGTTAAGTTTTACAGGCTGGATGTCACTGGACCTTCTTTGGCACAGGCTGTGCGGCGGGCTAACACGTCAGGGTCCCTGTAATAGTAACTTCCCAGCTCTGCTTTATTTATGGCTGCGGAAGATTGCATGCAATCCGGGAGGCATCTATATCTCCCATAGTGAAACACCTCACTCTGTTATCAAAGAACCGAGCTTACGTTAAGTAACCCAAAGTTTTTGGTCATCAGTTCATGACTGTATCCAGAAAAGTGTTGGTCAGGAAGTTCACTTTTGCATTTGCTTATTCCTGTTGGGGGATCCGTCCCCCCCTGACTGATACAACTTCTCTATATATATTGTTATCATGCTGGGTAGGAAAGTGCTTGGTCAACAAAGGAAGTCAGTCACGGACTGGCATAATCTATTTGCTAAGGTGGCAGTGTATGTGTTCTTCTGTTTGGAGTTTTCATGTTCTCCCCGTGCCTGCGGGTTCTCTGGCTTCCTCCAACAGTCCAAAGACATGCATGTGTTAGGTTAATTGATGACACTAAACTGCCTGTGTGAATGTGAGTGTGAATGGTTGTCTGTCTCTGTTTGTCTCTATGTGCCCTGTGATAGACTGGCGTCCTGTCCAGGGTGTACCCTGCCTCACGCCCGATGTCAGCTGGGATCGGCTCCAGCCAGCCGCGACCCCGACAAGGACAAGCGGTTGAAGATGGATAAATGGAGTTTAGTTGCATTGTAATTGTTTCTTTTTTGCCTGTTAATTGTCTTAGTTGGCAGTTTTAGTTAGTCATCTCACTGATGGTCTCAAAACGTCTTTAAAAAAAAAAAAAGAAAATGTACTCGTCCTCCTCATCCTCTTTTTGTTCTGTTGCAACAATATGCCGCCACATTTTATTTTTCTTCTCGTTTTTTATTTTGAAAGTCCAATAAAACAGCGGGGCTTGATCAGCAACAAAGGCTTGGCTAGCTGATTGGTCAACAACACTTGTGTTGTCTGTGTGTCTTATTGGCTAAACGGCAACGTGGCAGGTAGATTGGAGTCTGAACTGGTGTCCTGGAGTCACTGGAATAACATCAGAGTTGTCGGCCTACCTGAATCGGGGGGGCGGGGTATTAGGTATTAGTATAATACCTAATACTATTGGTTTCCAAAGGAACTCTGGGAGATGAAGTCCCAGAGACTCGCCTGCAGTTACATCTTACTCCCAAAGCGGACGCTAGACCCTCGTATCTTAATTCTCACGGAGTACAACTAATTAGTGGATGTATAGTGAATTTTACAATGAAACCCACGGAGAAATTACTTTTGCATTACTGCTACAAAAGTCATGTGAGGGGGACACCAGTTCTGAGCACTTAAAACATAATTTATGTGGTTTTTGCTCTTTACAGCTATTGCTGTTTGGCTGGTAAATTGATTGTATGAGCACTACAACAAAAATAAATACTGTCACAAAGTTAGTTCAGATTAAGATTAGACTGTGAATAGGAAGAAGACAGGAACATTTTTTATTTAAATCAACTACAAGAACACTTTAGGAACACTAAAATACATGGAGGTAGATTAACTTTATAAATTAACTAGGCGTGGAACGGTTTCTTAAAAAAATCTGTCTCGTTCAGTACGCTTGTCACGGTTCGTTTAAACGTTCGGTTTATGAGGTGCAACGTAGCGTAAGCCTTCATGACCACTGTCCTTTCTCATATCCGTCTCAGCGAGTCAAATACCGGCACGCTGGTTGACTTGCTCCCCGAGCTCCCTGTAGGCGGGCGGCCACAACGCTACGCTCACTCTCGCTACGCTCTTCTTCGTGAGTTTCTGAATCATCTTGGCAACAGCTCGCTAAGCTCCACTCTGTTGTTGTTTTCAATTGTTTCTGTCTGGTTAAATCTGTGGTTAAATTACCACCGCAATGTCTCTTTCTACTCTGAAAAAAGGAAAAGTTGTCACAGAAAACCGTTAGTTCACCAGAGAATGGACAGAGAAGTTTTAGATTCTGTCCCTGTGAAGCCTGTGTTTACTCTGCAGCCATAGCTGAGTGTAAAGAGGAGAAGTTAATAAAGCATTTTCAGAAAAATCATGCTAATTTCAACACCACTTTTCCACTGAACTGTAAAAAATACTGCATTAATGTTACTTAACTTTTTGTCAGTCTTGTTTTTGATGAATAAACTAATGTTTCATATGTGCTTGTAAGCCCGGTAAAGTAACTACTAACTGAAGTTATCCGATAAATGTAGTGGAGTAAAAAGTAAAATATTTCCACTGATTTGTAGTGGAGTAGAAGTATAAAGTAGCATGGAAATAAAATACTCAAGTAAAGGAGAAGAGCCTCAAACTTGTACGTTAGTCCAATAATTGAGTGTAAACCTCTAGTTCGCAGGTTTGTTCATTTAATAAGGATAGTTTTTGACAAGCTTGTTGCACTTTGAGGCCTATGGCTACTATTTATATTGATAAAATAAAGAATATATTTACTCCTATGTCGCTGCATTGTTTTACAATATCCATTAATGTGGTGCTCATATTTTTACAGCCTCTCATTTTGGATCATTTTCGTCAACCGGCTCTAATTCCACATTAACTGAACAACCCTGATGTAGCCTATTTCAGTCAGTTCAGTGATTGCAGTTTGTGCGTATTTTAGTGAAACAAAACCTATTTTCTTCATATTTTTTTTTAAAGATTTGAAAATGTAAAAGTGTTTATATTCTTACCTTTTTGCCAACTAAATATATAAAAGCGTAAATGCAGCAATGTTTCTTCTTCTGTTTCAAAATCTCACTTCACTTTCATTTAAGATTGTTACAGTAATCCATAAACAAGCTGCCTTATTATTTCAGTTTTTGCATGATTGCATGACATGTCCTTAAGAATATCTGATTACATTTTTTTAAATTATTAGGCTACAGATCTGATACAAAGTATTTTTAGAATCTAAAAGAAATAGAAAAAAAACAACCAAACTGAACCGAAAAACGTGACCCGAAAACCGTGATATGAACCGAACAGTGGATTTTGTGAACCGTTCCACCCCTAAAATTAATAGTGAGGACCAGCCTACACCTTGCTGAAAAAAATAGACAGACCAGACACTTTATTAATTCCAGCAGGAAAAGGCATTGGAGCGTTGAGTCTGTAGTTAAGCGATGACGGAGTGAGCAGTGTGCCAACTGAAAGCAGGTGATGGTCACCTTTGCACTCTGTGTAGCCATGTCTCCATGAAGCACATAACAGTGCATTCAAGAGACCGCAACATGTGACCGTGGCCATGGTCATAATGCTACTGTAAAAAACTGACCTCACAGACTCAAACTAAACTCAGAAGGACCCTGTGACTCTGTCCCAGACACTGCAAAATATTTGGTTTTGTTTTACACAAATTTGATCAAATTCATATGAAGATGAAGGATTAAAATGTCTAGAAATGCCATAGTTGCCACATATACACTTGTCACACATCACTAGCTAGATTCAGTAAAATTCACTAACCTGAAAGCAGGGAGGCTTGCCAGAGGTCTCCTGCAGTGTGGAGCCCCAGCATGTTCCCTGGGAGCCTCTGGGCTGGGGGATCGTCCAGAGTAGGAGAAGCCTCCCTCCAGGGACTGGGCTCCTTTCTCACGAACCTTAGTCTTCAGTTCTGCCACTAACTGGTCAAAATTCTTGCTGCGGCCCACCACCTTCCTCCGCTGGTGGATGGAATGGATCTGAAAAGCAGGGCACAGGACACATGCACCTCATCACCATTTTATTTTAACTGAATTAATTTCAAGTAGACGGCTAAAACTTGTATCTGGTGTTAAACAAAATGATTAACTGGTCCGCTGAGTCAGAAGTTTGGCTTCCAGCACAACATGATAAGCATTGTGATGCATAATCTGAGGGGTAAAGATGCTTTCAAACAGCACTGCTGTGACTGCTGCCCAGCAATATCAAGGTTCTGTATGTTGAACCGACTACAGCTGCTGCCTACCGCGAGTCCTACCAACAACCTGCAGCAGAGGCTACAGGTTCACCCCACTTTAAATCATAGTTACTTGTAGGTTAAAATAGAGGAAATGGAGAAGAAGAATGCATACTGAACTAATTTCTCATTTTTTACTTCTAGCTAATCATTTGAACTTCAGTCATTAGTTTTACTCTGTTAAACTTTTGTGCTCACTTGCCAACAAGTTTTCACACACTTAACTACAGAATGTTATGTTCAAGTGATACAGTTGACTTAATGTTAATATGTGGATATATTCTTTTGGTCAAATCATAACTTTTAGTTGTTTGAATTAGTGGAGTTCTCAACTATCTTTTCACATATCGCCTGGCAACTGAAGAAGTACACCCCTGGTGTACAAGTGCCCCTGGTTTGGAATCACTGCTGTAGTAAAACTGTCCATTTTACTGGCCATCATAATCATTAAAACCCCATTTTTTTTGTTAGCGCTTTAGGATTATTGCTATAACTCAAAGACATAAATACATCCTAAAGTGGCTGCTGTTCATTTTGTCAGCTCCCCGGTTCACCTGCGGGTCTCAGCTATGGGTCAGGAGACTGTTCTGTACTGAGTAAATGAAGCTGTGCCCTGGCACACAAAGGATGAATGATCATGAATGATGTTTTAAGTATTTGATCCTGTGTCCTCAATGGATTATGATTTGGCTCAGAAAATCACTTAACATATTGATTTATTTTTATATAATAACTGATTAAGAAGAAAAGCTGATTTAGTCTGTTAAATGACAGCAGAAAGTACACGACCATCACATTCCCAGCGTTATCAGTGATGTTTTCCACAAACCCAAATGAATTCCACATTAAATGAAATCAAATACAAAAAAAGAACCAGCTAATACTTTATATTATTTAAATGAGAAAAAATTCAGTCTGTCAGAAAACGAATCCATTAAATGGTTTGGCAGTGATTTACTGCACTAATTGTATAATTAGAAAAGCACATTCTAGAGGTTATATAAAGTAGAAATATTGCTATTCTAGAGCTAGAACGATACATCAATAATATTATCGGCCGATCAGAGATATGTGTATATATAAATATCAGCATATGTTTTCTGATATGCGGTGATATGAAAACCTCTTCACAGTACATAATGCAGAAAGTGATTTAGAAATGGTGTCATACTGTAGCTATTCATTGTATTTATTAATAACAAGCTGAAAAATGAGGCCTTGTTTAGATAAGTCATTTCAACTTCATGAATCAGCTCTTCGTCCATCGCGGCACTTTCAATATGCACGACAGGATAAATATAAATGGGGCACCCGTCAAAAGTTCAGCTGCAGCCAGTTAGGACAATCAAAAACATGTTCCCAAACTAATTTTATCGGACACCCGTTAGCGTCGTGTGCCGTGTGCCGTGAGGACACGGTGCTCCGTCTGCTGATCACATATATTATCCCTTGCTGAAGGGAAAACAGTCCTGCAATTTCATTTTTGAGTATCACACATTAACTTAACAGCAAACATACAGATTCCCTCAGAGACCGTTATGTGTTAGTGAGGCTACTTTACCTTCGTTAAAGAAACAGCATCAAACTATGTTTTTTTTTTATGAGCAGGCACACTGTTACAAGTCCAGTGCATTCTGTTCTTCGTTAGTTTGCTCTGTTAAAGGACATACAGTGATCTGACGTTAACATAAAGGGACATATTGTTTTATTTTTATCGATAATGTTTTGGTTTAAGAAAATAAACAATGAACTTAAATCGAAGCATTTTTGCCTATATTGTGTCTTTATATGATAACCAGACGTTCATTGGACTTTAAATATTTAAACTAATGGTGAGGAACAAACAGTCTAAAATAAGAGTGTGTTAGATGACTTGTCATTTTCATTTTCACTAAGACTATGACTAAATTTAAAATGGTTGTCAAAATAAACACTGGGTGATACGGGTCACTCATAACTGCTTCTTTGTCAAATCACATTTGAATTTTTAGCCGAGTAACTGTGCACAAAAGTACTGTATGTTAGTGATTGTTGCTGCTAGTGATGTCCAAATGAAGCTTTATGATGCATTCTCAATATACTCTTCTAGAGGAAGCTCTCTGTTCAACAAAGGCTCGAAAACACACTGAATCACCATTCACTGAGCCCTTTTCTTTAAACCAAGAGCTCCATCTAGTGAACTCAACAAATACAACTAATGCTTCATGAAGCTTCATTTGGACATCACTACCGTACGTACTTAAAGTAAAGTTTCGGCGTAAAATCGTCCCATGGTCTTTTTCAGCAAATACACTCATCAAATAAGTCATCAAGACAATTTTTTTTGTGTAAAAACTGTTAACAGAGAAATCCTGGAGAGTCGCTAACAGCCTGACGTGGCTAACACTGATTAGCTCGGGCAGTACAGTGAAGGCATTCAAACGTCTTTTTTAACCACTAATATTGCTGAAAATAACACCAAACCTCTGCAGTAGCATAAGAAGAGTCCTTACAGAAAACAAAGCAGCAAAACCATAGTTAGTGAACCCAGAGTTTATTAAAAGAGTGTTTTAAAGACTTACCTACTGGCCCCTGTACCAGCTCCTCTCATAGTTAAGTCCATTCAAGTGGATGGAAAGTCAAAGCCAAAGTCAATCCAAAAGGAAGGAGCCCGTTGGTGCTTTTAGTTCACTTTAAGTTCAAAGAGCCCTTCCTAGCAGGGTGCGCTTTGCAAGCTCACAATTTTTCCCCTGCACATGCACTTCACCTCCACTGCTACAACTCCCTCCTAGGGGAAACACTGCATTTGATTCCCATCCTCATGCATCAACATTTTTTAAATTAATCAAATTAATGGAAATTATGCTATACACCTATGGGAGAATTTGGGGCCACATGTTAAGCAGAACTTTCCCCCAGCATCGTCTAAACACCAAATTAACGTATATCTTATTGAAGAATGATGTTCATCCCTCCAGTAGAGTCCACACACGCTGTTCCAGAGGCTTAACTAAAAATGTTGATTGAAAAATTTACACTACTATATACTCTATAGCAGTGGTTCTTAACCTTGTTGGAGGTACCGAACCCCACCAGTTTCATATGCGCATTCACCGAACCCTTCTTCAGTGAAAAATAAAATGTGATTTTTTTCAAATTCAAGACATAGGTATATGTTTTTTTAACTGGTGCACAAAATGAACCGTGCATGAATATCACCTTGTTCAAAGAACAAAACCAACACAGTGCATGAACTCACAACAAATTACATACCTGCAAATCAGTGTGACTGCTGTTGCCTTTGAGAGACCAGTTCAGATATGCGTGTCTTCACCTTGGCAAAGTGTTTTTATGTCCAGCATCCTCGAAAAGGATTGCTCGGAAAGATATGTTGTAACAAATGGTATAAAAAAATTCCAGGGCTTTCTTAGCAATAACTGGATACTTCTCCATTTGTTGACATCAAAAAGTTGAGAGCGTTGTTCTGAAGAGTTGTTGTTGAACCTGGCTCTGCTGAATTTCAATGATTTCGTCGAAGTATTCATCATTGACATATGCTGTCTCAACAGCAAACGTGAACGGCTGTCTCACCCATGCTGGATATGACTCTCTTGTAGGGAAGTATCCGTCTAGAGAGTTTGCAAGCTCATCTAAGTGCGTAGCAATTGTTTGCTTCATTTCCATGGGTACATAATTTTGTCTCCGATTCCAGACACATCTTCGATCTTACTGACACAGTCGTCCAGAAGGGGAAAGTTTGCGAAGTTATTGTTCTCTGTTCGTCGTTTCCATAACGGTAGCTTTTTTTGAAAAACCTTCAGGTTTTCTTCCGCTTCCATGATGTTAACTCCACCACCCTGCATCTGCTGATTGAGATGATTGAGAGCTGCAAATATATCAGCCATGTATGCTAAAATGAGAATGAACTCAGAATTTTTGAAGCAATCTGCATGACAATGTTGGTGCTCTTGCAAAAACAGGGCTAATTCCACACGCATGGCAAAAACACGATTCAGCACCTGTCCCCGGGATAACCACCGAACATTAGAATGGTACAGAAGTACCTCAAATTCAGAGCCCATTTCTTTACACAGCTCACTGAAGATGCGGTGCCTCAGAGCACTATTTTGCACATAGTTCACACATTCCACTACAGTTTTTAATACTTCTACCAATTTTTGGAGGCAAGGTTTTTGTTGCCAACGCATGCCTGTGCAGAAAACAATGCGTAACAATGATGTGTGGTGCATCGGCTTTTACTGGCGTGCCAAAACCAGACTTTCTTCCCAGCATGACTGGAGCTCCGTCCGTACAAACTGCAGAAACCATATCCCAGGAAAGATTGTTGTCTCTGAAGAAGTCATCCACAAGCTTCTTCACATCGGCTGCCTTAGTTGTTGTTGTAAGAGGCTTACAAAATAAAAATTCTTCTTTTATAATGTCGTATTTCACATAGCGTACAAAAACAGCAAGCTGGCTTAGATTAGAAACATCTTTGGACACGTCGAGTTGAAGGCTGAATTTTGCCGGGCTTGAAATCAGATCTGCGACTACTTGAGCCAAGATGTCTTTACTCATATACTCTATTCTGTCGCTGATGGTGTCATTTGAAAGAGGAATTTGGGATAATTTACCTTCGGCCGCTGTTCAGAGTATCAGATTTGCCATCTTTAACGCAGCTGGTTTTATGAGTGTTTCACCAATGGTGTGTGGCTTGCCCTGCTTTGCGATCAAGTAAGCAGGAGGAACGTTTTGTTAATGGGTACACATCCAAAAGCAGGCAGAGTGGCCTTTTCATCGAATCTGGCTCTCTTCACCTTGAATTCAGCAAGCGTTGTGTTCTTGTATTCCCCATCTCCATGCAGCTTCAAGAAGTGTTCCTTTAGTTTTGCCGGTGCGAGACTAGAGTTGCTCAACTTGGCATTGCAAATCATGCAAATAGGACGCTGGGTCCCATCACGTTCGGTGATACATGTGAATCCATGTTGTACATATTCGTCCGACCACTTTCTTTTTTTTGCTCAACATAGTTAGTATGGATAAAAATATCAAGAAAGAAATCACAAGACGTACTACCACGACAGTCACACGTTGAATTGACACAATGAGTCGGGTGTGTCTTGACCTCCGCGGCGGAGGCTCCGCCGAACCCCTGAGACCGACTCACCATCTGTCCTCTGTGTCCAAGATTTGGACATTGTCCACTTACACCTCAAGGAGAAAGCCCAATCCTTTGATGACAACAATGTCCAAATCTTGGACAGAGAGGACAGATGGTTTGAAAGAGGAGTAAAAGAAGCCATCTATGTAAAAGTAGAAAAACCATCGCTAAACAGAGGAGGAGGGCTGAGACAGCCACTTATCTCCAATTTACAATGCAGCCCTTTCATTTCTTCAGGAGATTCAACAATCTAACCTCAAAGAACAACTGTTCACAAATGGCCTCCTGTGACCCCAATGACTGTCGATCAGACTCAATAGAGCACTAACGAAGTAGAAACCTACTTCCCACCAAAGGCTGCCACTGTAACGACGGCCGTTGGCACTTGGAGCACAAAGGGTTTCAGTGACATCATCGGCCTTGTGAGAGGTTTAATACCTGGATCTCACACCAGTTAGTTGGACCAGTCACAGCCTGGTCAGATGCGTACATGAACAGATGAAGCCTCTTGGATGAGAGGTGAAACGTCTTCCTAGACAAATAACCAAGTCCAGTTGCTTTTGACTGAAATTGCTTTGAGGATAACGATGACCTGGACGAACATTCACAGGCATATTGACATTGAAAAAGAATCATCAGTGCATCTCTCGAAAAAATATTGACGGTATTTCCCTGGGATCTAACAAGCATGATTGACAATAATAAAGAACATTAGCATGCAGATAAAAGGGCACTCCTTGTTAAAGTTAATATTATCCAGGGGATGTTAGTCCTCATAGTAGCCATTTCATTGTAGTGAGGGCATTTCATTGTATAAATTGAGCTGTTGCGACCTCTAGGATAATCACAGCCTCATGAAACTTTACAACCACAAACTAGAGACATAGAGCATTCAGAGGGTGGATGCTCTATCTTTGGCCCATGAACAAATGTAGTTAATGAGCCTTGAAGTAGGGTGAGTCTTAGGGGTGTGTGTGTGTGTGTGTGTGTGTGTGTGTGTGTGTGTGTGTGTGTGTGTGTGTGTGTGTGTGTGTGTGTGTGTGTGTGTGTGTGTGTGTGTGTGTGTGTGTGTAGCTTACATTGCATGTCAGGAGGCGAGTGCAGACCTTCTTCCTGTCAGGGTCAAGGACGCCGCAGTGTTTGTCCAAGTCACACTCCCTCTCTGAAGAAACAGAGAGAGCACCTCAGATCTACCCCCACATAGTGTTTTCAATATCACCAACAAACAAAACGTACAACAAAACAGCGTGTGTTTCAGCTGTGGTTTACACGTATAACCACAACTTGGGGCGTCGTTTTAGATTCAAGTCGATTTTCATCTGTTTTACATGCATAACTTCAGTGACTGTGCATAAGCTTGCAGTGCTGCCAAAATGTGAGTGACTACACGCGCAGTCTGTGAAGGCTCAGAATTTATTTTAAAAAGGAGAGAATTACTGCCTCACGGTTGTATGTCTCCACCAGTAAAGTCATCAAATTGTGGTTTACATCCACGTCTGTCGAGACATGTATAACATATGTAGCAAGGACTGAAGAAATGTTTTGGCAAAATGAAAAGTTATCACTATATTGACAGGCAGCAGTCTCCACAGGCTGGTCAGGAAGGCCAGTTAGATGATCAGGATGGAACTGGATAGTGTGGAGGCAGTGGCAGAGAGGATGAGGAGGGAAAGCCATCTTGGACAACCGTTCTCACCCTCTCCACAACAACCAGTGGCAGACTTGCAGCTTGTTGCGGAGAGAAGGATAAAGGAGATCAAAGCCTGGGAGTTGTTCCTCATCCAAGTCAAGGGTCTCAGGATAGAGGATGATGTTTGCTGCACCGATTGTAAAGCCTCTTGAGGCAATTTTTCTATTTGTGATATAAGGGCACACTCACATTGTCCATCCGTACCGTGCCCCGTGCTTTAGGGTACTTGTCCCCCCCCTGCCTCTCCCCCCGCGGCCCAGGCCTGTTTGTACTCACACTGCCTGGGCCTCGGCAGAATGCTTCTTGCTGCCTATACGTCATCACGCCGTAACACGTCACACGCATTGATGACATCATCGCGATACGTTTCTTTGTTTACAAATCTTTCCATAGACCTCAGAGTTTTGCGCGTTTTTTAATATTTTCATCTGACCAAATCTGCAGTAAACACTCCACCTCCACATCACACCAACGTGAACCTTTCACCGCCATTGTTTTAAATGTCTGTGCATGGTCCCTCCTTCTTTTTTCTATGTCCCGACAGGCGCACATAAAATGACGTCAGAACCGCCGTAGGCCTCATGCTCGTACATGTGCACACGTGCTTTACAAAAGCCCGCCTCTCCTAAGCGGGCCATGGACTGCAAGCGGGCCGCAGCTAGGCGCGGTACGGTTGGACTCACACTGGTCAAACGAACTAGACTTTAGCCGTGAAACATGCTTGGGCACGGTACAGCTAGACAGTGTGGGTGCGCCCTAAGAATACATAAATAAAACTGATGTGACATAACTGTCCACATTTGTTTTTCTTGTTCTGCTGTATGTCTATGAGTGTGTAAGTCCATTGAGAGAATAAAAAATCTGATTCAACAGATGTTAATGGACGAGTGAGTGCACCGTTCACATCTATCTCCATTTCTGAGCATGACCTGAGGACTGCTGTCAAGTGTGTGAACACCAGGAAAGCAGCAGGAACAGACAGTATCACTGGATGGGTCATCAGACTATGATGTGCTGACCAATCAGTGCCAGTTGTTTACAACGATATTCAACCTGTCACTGGCTCAGTCTGTCATGCCACGTGCCTCAAGTCCACCATCTTTACTGTGACCAAGAAAACAAGAACAACCTACCTGAATGACTGGCTTTTGGTGAGAGAGTTTTTGATAAGTAATGCATTCATAACAAATGCACATCTACAGCTGTCCACACTTCCAACTGCAGTGTATAAGTGAATAGCACTCTAAAACTGTGGAGCACCAATTTTATATTATGTAGCTTCAGTAATGATTAGTAGCACCAAATAATATTCAAAAGAGGTCTGGTTGGGAACCCATAGGTTCATGGATATTTCTCCTATTTGCCTAAAATATGACCAATGCATTTCGACTGTAGATAAGTCAATTTCACAGGATGGCGTGCTTCTGCTCCCAGGCAGAAAATGTCTCAGTTTCAGATAAATATTAATCCCTAATAGGACGGGCAAAAATAATGCCTCCAGCCACAGTTGTCATCTGCGTTTAATGAAACTGCAAAGCAGGGATACAGAAAGCCGAAAAAGCAGGGCCATGGTACATGCACACACCCATACCCGCTAGATTAAATTTGAAATATGAACAGGATTAGGCATAAGTTTACTTTGTGATTGTCAAAACAACAAAACAAAAAAATAATGTTGTTGTGATAACTTTCCAGAGTTGCTAAATCCTGCTCCATCGTTTTACAACAACTCTTTTCCTCTTAGAGTCCCACTCCAAACATGTGTTATAATAATAAAACAATACTCTAATATGATTCATATTTTGTTTAACATGGATTTCCCACATAGAAAGTACAAAAAACTCAGAGATGGAGATGAAAAGCTCATTTGCTGTTTCTGCCTACCCGGCATCGGTCAGATCTATACTCAGATGAATGGACTATGGAATATGTTGTCACTAAAATGGTGGACTCGCAGACGTATTAGAATGCTAAGTGTAGTTAGCATCTTTTATTAGTTTCTATTGTTTGTTAGCCTGTTAGCTTGTTTATCTTGTAACTGTCAGTGGCTGACAGCTGTAATGGCAGCGTGTTTTCTCTCTGTACTGACAGTTGGATCTGAGCTGGAGGTTTCAGGTTTCCTTGATGGTGTTGTGTTGAAGTTTTTCCCCCTTCGAATAGCGATTCACATATCGGACAGCGATTAGTTCATTTACTCGTGATGTTCCACCTAACGCTTGCCCTAATACATTTGAATCTCAGAGCTCAGTGCACAGACATATCCTCCTTCAGGAGAGGAATGTGAAAACACCTTTCTAGTGACAAAATCTGCTCAGATTCAAGTGACAATAATTAATGTGAGACATTTCAGAGGACATAAACAGAACCAAAACAGATTTTTGAGTGGAAGGGTAGTGAAGTCGGTGACTTTCAAAGAGAAAGTTTGTCCGGCCGGTCGGTGGGGCTTAGTTTTGGCTCGACTTGGTCACAAATGTTCTAATATTACAGCTAAACACCAATAAAATATGTTTCTGAAAAGTCTTTATGAGAGAAATATGCAATAAAGTAAGAGAATATTTAGTCATATTTGATCAGCACTACGTAGTTTAACAGTTTGATTGGAGTCCATGAGCAGTCATTGAGACTGTATTAGAGACTCTTCAGCTCTTATAGGTCATTTTAGGTAGGGCGCGGTGGGATCTAAGGTAGCAGCTGTTTGTCAACAGAATGGAAAGATGGCATACTCCGCGGCTTCATCGAGCAGTACCGATGCGCTCCTGTCTCAAAAAATAGCAAGTGCTCCATCACCTGCTGGATATGGTTGAAAAATAGAGCCACCTGGATGACAAGAAATACGGCGAGAGTGAGAGTGTTTTGCATGTGATACACTGCAGCTGTAAAGAAAGTGACTGTGTTCCTGTTTCTATGCAGAACTGTGTTGCACAGACATGTCGTCGTACAAATTGTGCCAATAGAAAAGAAAAAGAGGAAAGGGAAGATGACAACTGTCCTGACACTGACAGTGAGGACAAGAAGTGTCCTTAGTTCAACACTGACATCAAAAGGTTTCTGGTGTACACTCCATCCAAATTATTACTACCGTATTTTTGCGACTATAAGGCGCATATAAACGTCTTTTTTTTTCCTCAAAATGTGCGGCGCGCCCTATAGTGCGGCGCGCCCTATGTGTGTTGTTAATGTGGACGTTGTTGAGACCACCGTGAGAACTTTAAAGGGGGAAGTGTGGGCGTGGATTGTGTATAAAAGAACAGGTATGTGCTTTATGCAGAACATTGTTGTCTTAACAACCCTGAAAATGGCAAAGAGACACGCCTATGAAGCACAGTTTAAACTGAAGGCTATCAGCTATGCAGAGGAACATGGAAATCGAGCAGCCGCGAGAGAATTCAAGATTAATGAATGGATGGTTCGCAAGTGGAGGAAGATGGAAAACGAACTCCAACAGGTGAAGAAGACGCTGCTGAGTTTCCGCGGACATAAGGCGAGGTGGTCCGAGTTGGAGGAAAGACTCGAGCGGTGGATCATCGAGCAAAGAACGAGTGGGGCGAATGTTTCGACGGTCACTGTTCGACTAAAAGCAGTAACGCTGGCGGAAGAAATGAAAATTGAACATTTTCAAGGAGGTCCGTCGTGGTGCTTTCGTTTTATGAAACGGTGCCATTTTTCCATCCGGACCAGGACTACAGTAGCGCAGCAACGTCCGGCAGATTATAATGAAAAGCTGGCGAGCTTCCACTCCTACTGCAGCAAACACATCACTGACAAACGCATCCAGCCAAGCCACATCACCAACATGGACGAGGTGCCGCTCACTTTCGACATCCCGGTGAATCCCACGGTGGAGAAGAAGGGGACAAGAACGGTAGCGATACGCACAGTGGGGTATGAAAAAGCGTTGTTTACTGTTGTGCTTGGCTGCCACGCAAATGGACAGAAACTGGCGCCTATGGTGATTTTTAAGAGAAAGACTTTGCCTAAAGAGACTTTTCCAGCTGGAGTCGTTATTAAGGCAAATGAAAAGGGCTGGATGGATGAGGAGATGATGAAAGAGTGGCTGAGGGAGGTGTATGTAAGGAGACCAGGTGTTTTTTTCCACGCATCACCATCGCTGTTAATCTGTGACTCCATGCGTGCCCATCTCACAGCCGATGTGAAAAACAAGGTGGAACAAATGAACGCTGTGCTTGCTGTTATTCCGGGAGGTCTGACAAAGGAACTTCAACCGCTCGACATCGGTGTGAACCGGCCGTTCAAAGTAAGGCTGCGAGCGGCGTGGGAGCGATGGATGACCGACGGAGACCACAGTTTCACGAAAAGTTGAAGGCAGCGCCGGGCAAGTTACGCCACAGTTTGCGGATGGATTGTAGATGCTTGGGCTAACGTGTCTGCTGGCACTGTTGTTCGAGCTTTCGCAAAAGCCGGCATCATTTCCGAGGAGCCGCACGGCACGGAAAGTGACTCTGACAGCGAAGAAGGGGAAACTGGCATGTCTGATTTAGCGCAGCTGTTTAATTCAGAAACAGAGGATGATGACTTCGATGGGTTTGATTAATACTTTGTAATAAATACATGTAATAAATACACGAATAAAGCACAAACATACTCAGTTTTGCTCCCGCTCTATTTTTAAATACGCAGTAGAGGTATTTAAACGTAGTAGAGGATATGTACCGGTATATAAAACCCGCGCCCTATAATCCGGTGCGCCTTATGTGTGTGTTAAATACAGTAATGGCACACATAACTGAGACTGCGCCTTTTAGTACGGTGCGCCTTATGGTCGTGAAAATACGGTAAATGAAACAGTTCCAGACTGAGTATTTAATGTTATCTGTGCCTCTGTGTAGTAGCTCTGGGCTGTTCTGTTATCCCTAATTCTACTTTGTACAGTTTTATAATTCATGTGTTTAATAAAGATCTTTTTTTTATGGTTGATCAGTGTTGTTTTCATTTGTGGATGAATGAATGAACAAACAAATAGTCAGCTGTATAAATACAATTACTGGCTTTTATTGGTCTAAATGCCTTAAAATAAAAAGTTCACCGTATCATATATTCGCCTCTAAGTTTGCCTCTCTATGTATACAGCACTGTTTAAAATCCATTTGGCCCATTTAAAAGGATTTTCGAGTTTCTCCTCTCTGTCGGTAATGTTGAATCTAACCACTTACAAGTCACAATTGTAATCCAGGTGACTTGTAAGTTCCCATCCTCTATTTTCCAACCATATCCAGCAGGTGATGTAGCGCTTATATTTTTGTTCTTTGAGACAGGAGCGCATCGGTAATGCTCGATGAAGACGCCATCTTTCCATTCTGTTGACAAAAGGCAGCGAACTTATTGGGTTAGCGCAATCACATGTTGAACCGGACAACCAGCCGCGACCAAAATATTACTACACTCTGAAAGAAAATAGTTCTGCATAAAACATAGAAGTATTGATAATCGCCCGGAATTTCAGCAACAAACTTTATGGTAGTATATGAACTAAAGATTGTGTAGATGCCAGACTGTGGAGCAGGATGAACCAATAACAGGGTTTACCTTATGGCCTAATAGTGGTGTCAGGCTGTAGTGCCAATTTCAGCGAATATGAGAAAATAAATCTACATTCCATAGAAAGTCTCCAACTTTCTGGCTGCTCTGGTACGTGCTGACGTGTTACGGTGACGTATTACGTTATTTCCGGTGCTTGTGTGTTGGTCACTCGTTGTTGTTTCACTGTTAGCTGCTCTCGCTAAATTCAACTGTTTTTGCTATAATATTCACCACAGCGGCTAACTACCGCTTAACATTTAAACATCCACTAGTTCTACTCAAGCACTCACAGCTCTCCTTCTTTCAGCCGCTTTCTGGCTAATTAATCGTTACACGCTGTTAGCCACTTTAGCTTAGCAGTTAGCTTCACGGCTGGTGATGGCTTCCCCCGCTCTCTCTCCTGCTCTCTCTTGCTCGGAGTGTCGTATGTTTAGCTACTCTTCTGCCTCCTTTAGTGATAATGGTAAATGTAATAAGTGTAGTGTATTTGTAGCGCTGGAGGCGAGGCTCAGTGAGTTAGAGGCACGGCTCCGCACCATGGAAGCTCAGTCTTACGCTACAGTAGCTAGCCAGCCACCTATAACTTTAGCCGGTGCGAAGCCACATAGTGTAGCGTTAGCTCCTGCTAGCCCTCCCCCGGCAATCCCTGAGCAGCCAGGGTCCTCCTGGGTGACTGTGAGAGGAAAGCATAGTTCTAAATCGAAGCCCATGGTTAACCATCCGCCCGTTCACGTTTCAAACAAGTTTTCTCCACTCAGTGACACGCCTGCTGAGGAAACAACACTGGTTATTGGCAGCTCCATTTTGAGAAACGTGAACTTAGTGACACCAGGGACAAAAGTAAAATGCATCCCAGGGGCCAGAGCGGGCGACATTGAATCCTATTTGAAACTTCTGGCTAGGGATAGACGTAAATATGGTAGGATTGTTATTCACGTCGGCGGTAATGACACCCGATTACGTCAATCGGAGGTCACTAAAATTAATGTGCAGTCGGTGTGTTCTTATGCAAAAACTATGTCGGACTCCGTAATTTTCTCTGGTCCCCTGCCCAACTTGACTTGCGATGACATGTATAGCCGCATGTCATCATTCCGTCGCTGGCTGTCTGGATGGTGCCCGGTAAATAATGTGGGCTTCGTAGATAATTGGCAGTCTTTCTGGGGAAAACCTGGTCTTATTAGGAGAGATGGTATTCATCCTACTTTGGAGGGTGCCGCTCTCATATCTAAGAACCTGGACGCAGTTGTTAGCGGTCTAAAACCATGACAACCCAGTGTTGGGATCAGGAAGCAGAGTCGCAGTTTAATACACCTCTCTGCGCTGCCCTTATCGCAGGTACCCAGGAAGCAGAGTGGCAGTCTTACACACCTCTCTGCGCTCCCTGTGGAGCATTTTCCAGCTCAGTTTAGTATACAAACACTGTCTGCCCCACGATCATTTAAATTAAACAGATCAAAAATGAACAGAAGAGGAGCTATAAAGAAAAACTTGATACAAATCAACGCAAAATCTGCGACAATGCAACAATATCAGAAAATAAAATGTGGACTTTTAAACATTAGATCTCTCTCATCTAAAGCTGTATTAGTAAACGATCTGATATCAGACAACCATATTGATTTACTCTGTCTGACCGAAACCTGGCTGCGTCCCGAAGAATATGTTAGCCTAAATGAATCCACTCCTCCCAGTCATATTAATACTCATATTTCTCGAGGCAGTGGTCGAGGAGGAGGCGTTGCAGCTATTTATAATTCAGGCCTATTAATAAACCCTAAACCTAAACTAAATTATAATTCATTTGAAAGTCTTGTTCTTAGTCTTTCACATTCAACCTGGAAAACTGTGCAGTCAATTATATTTGTTATAGTGTACCGTGCTCCCGGTCCCTACTCTGAATTTCTGTCCGAATTCTCAGAGTTTCTGTCAAATTTAGTCCTTAAATCCGACAAAGTAATAATTGTAGGTGATTTTAATATTCATGTGGACAGCGATAATAATAGTCTCAGTATCGCGTTTATCCCTCTATTAGATTCGATTGGTTTTAGTCAGAGTGTACATAAACCTACTCACTGTTTTAATCACACCCTCGACCTTGTTTTGGTTTATGGTGTGGAAATTGATGACTTAATAGTCTTTCCACAGAATCCTATTTTATCAGACCATTATTTAATAACTTTTGAATTCATATTACAGGACTACTCACCACTGGGTAAAAGTGTCTACACCAGATGTTTATATGATAGTGCTATAACTAAATTTAAGGAAGCGATTCCATCTGCATTTACTTTAATGCCTTATCCTAATATTCAAGATTCCTGCACTAACGTTAGTTTCTCTGAAATTGATCACCTTGTTGAAAGTGTTGCAGGCTCTCTAAGAACAACACTTGACTCTGTTGCTCCTTTAAAAAAGAAGATAATAAAACAGAGGAAGTTAGCTCCGTGGTATAACTCACAAACCCGTGAATTAAAACAAATATCGCGAAAGTTGGAAAGTATATGGCGCTCCACTAAACTGGAGGAATCTCACTTAGTTTGGCAAGAAAGTCTTAAAACCTATAGGAAGGACCTCCGTAATGCGAGAGCAGCCTATTACTCATCTTTAATAGAGGAGAATAAGAACAATCCTAGATTTCTTTTTAGCACTGTAGCCAGGCTGACAGAGAGCCACAGCTCTATTGAGCCATGTATTCCTATAACCCTCAGCAGTAACGACTTCATGACCTTCTTTAATGACAAAATTATAACTATTAGAGACAAAATCAACTCGCTTGGCACTATTTGTTCATCAAACCCAGGAACCTTACAAACTGTACGACCTGAAATATTCTTGGACTGCTTTTCTACAGTCGACCTTAACAAATTAACATCTACTATTTCAGCATCAAAACCTTCTACTTGTCTTCTAGACTCTATTCCAACTAGGTTACTTAAAGAAGTGTTACCTTTAATTAGCACTCCTGTATTAGATATGATTAACATGTCTTTATCAGCAGGTTATGTACCACAGTCTTTTAAAGTAGCTGTAATTAAACCTCTTCTTAAAAAGCCCAGTCTTGATCCTGAGGTACTAGCCAACTATAGACCTATATCTAACCTTCCTTTTCTCTCTAAGATCCTCGAGAAATTAGTTGCCAATCAGTTGTGCGACTTTTTACATAATAATGAGTTATTTGAGGATTTCCAGTCAGGATTTAGAGCAAATCATAGCACTGAGACAGCACTGGTGAAAATTACTAACGACCTTCTAATAGCTTCAGACAAAGGACTTGTCTCTGTACTTGTCTTACTAGATCTTAGTGCTGCCTTCGACACTATTGACCATCACATCCTGCTACACAGACTAGAGCATCTGATCGGCATTAAAGGAACCGCACTGAGCTGGTTTAAGTCATATCTATCAGATAGATCTCAGTTTGTACATGTTAATGACAAATCCTCCATGCACACTAAAGTTAGTCACGGAGTCCCACAGGGTTCTGTCCTTGGACCGATTCTTTTCACCTTATATATGCTTCCCTTAGGAATTATTATAAGGAAGCACTCCATACATTTTCATTGTTATGCTGATGATACACAATTATATTTGTCGATCAAACCAGAAGAAACCCATCAGTTAGATAAACTTCAAATGTGCATTAAGGAAATAAAAAGCTGGATGACCTGCAATTTCCTGATGTTAAACTCAGACAAAACTGAAATTATTGTACTTGGCCCCAAAGGCCTCCGAAACTCAATAGCTAAAGACATTGTTACTCTGGATGATGTTGTGTTGTCCTCCAGCACCACAGTAAGGAGTCTGGGTGTTATTTTTGATCAGGATATGTCCTTAGATTCTCACATAAAATTTACAACAAGGACTGCATATTTTCACCTGCGTAATATTGCAAAAATTAGGAACATTGTGTCTCAGAAAGATGCAGAGAAACTTGTTCATGCATTTGTTACTTCTAGGCTGGACTATTGCAATTCCTTATTATCAGGCTGCTCCAATAAGTCTGTTAAGAGTCTCCAGTTAGTCCAAAATGCTGCAGCTCGTGTACTAACTAAAACAAATAGAAGAGAACATATTTCTCCTGTATTAGCTTCTCTGCACTGGCTACCTGTAAAATCTAGAATAGAATTTAAAATCCTTCTCCTTACGTACAAAGCTCTTATTGGTCAGGCTCCGTCGTATCTTAAAGAGCTCATAGTACCGTATTACCCGACTAGATCACTGCGCTCTGAGAATGCAGGGCTACTCGTCGTTCCTAGAGTCTCCAAAAGTAGAATGGGAGGCAGAGCCTTCAGCTACCAAGCTCCTCTCCTGTGGAACCAACTCCCAAATGTTATTCGGGAGGCAGACACTGTCCCCTTATTTAAGAGTAAACTTAAAACTTTCCTTTTTGATAAAGCTTACAGCTAGGGCTTACGATGAGACTTTATTCTGCTTAATTATGCTGCTATAGGCCTAGTCTGCCGGGGGATAATACTTTTGCTGATACTCTGAGCTTCTCTCCTCTCTGTCTGAATCATTCATGTCCCATCAATGCATGTTACTGATTCAGCTTCTTCCCCGGAGCTGTTTGTGCTTTGTCGTCTCGCAGGTCTCTGCTGATCGTGGTGGTGCTTGCTGCCGTGGTCCTACATGACGCTTCCTGCTGCTATTGTCACTGTTACTCATATATACTATCACTAGTTTAATAAACTATAAAATTTGTAGCTGTATTGTAGCTGCTATTGCCACTACTCATCATTGATCATGTTTGCCACCATAATTATTATCATTTTCATATTCTGTCACTTTAGCTGTGCTTGTTTCTACTATTCTGTTGTATTAACTGCCTTAACATATACGTCATATTCACATTACTATAAATATTATAGTTACTGCTTTGCTTGCATCTCTGGAAGTGTGTCTGTCTGTCTCTCCCTGTCCATCTGTGTGTCTTTTCTCTCTTTCTCTCTCCTTTTCTTCCTCCCCAACCGGTCAAGACAGATGGCCGTCCTCCACAGAGCTGGGTCTGTCTGACGTTCCTGCCTGTTATAGGGAAGGTTTTCGTTGCCACTGTACTCTACAGAGGAATTGTTGGGTCTATGTAAATCATAAATAAGTCATTGAGTGTGGTCTTTACCTACTCTGTAAAGTGTCCTGAGATAACTTTTGTTATGATTTGACACTATAAATAAAATTGAATTGAATTGAACTTCAGCTTTGAAGATTTTAAGTCTGTCTATGAGAAATAGCGCTCTGATTATTTAACAGCTAAAAATCAGTAGCTCAAACTACATGATAAGTATCCATCCTTCCTTCAACAACTTACTCTCTTTCTACAGAGTTTTTTACTCTTACACTTTCCACATTACCCAAATCGCTTGTAATTTGTACTCACTGGAGGCCACTTTGTTGTAGGGTCTGGGGATTCGGTGGCCTGGCACTGTAGAGGACAGAGGGGAATCCTTCCTCTGGCTCTGGGTGGGGGGCCTGTCATTGGGTGAAGGTCTACCGGGTGGGGTGCCTCCGTGCGGCCAGGGCGGATCTCTGAGTGATTGAGGTGGAGAGCTCATCGGAGGCTCCAGAGGTGGCGGTTGCTTAAATACTGATGACTCTGTGTGGCTGCTGTGGGAGGACTTCTCCAGCGGGGAATGTCTGGGTGATGGAAAAGGAAGAGCAAGTTGAAAATATTACAACAGCCAGAGTTTTATATGAAGCTGCAAAAATTGCTTGCCTTTTGAGACATTGAAACGTTGATGACGTCAACTCGATGCGTCGCTTTGTTTACAAATCTTTCCATAGACCTCAGAGTTTTTGTGCATCTTGTCCGACTGTTTTGGAATATTTTCATCTGACCAAATCTGCAGTAAACACTCCACCTACGCTTCACACCAACGTGAACCTTTCGCCGCCATTGTTTTAAATGCCGGCGCATGGTCCCTCTTTTTTTTTCTATGTCCAAATAGACGTACATAAAATTACGTCAGAGCCGCCGTAGCCCTTCCTGCTCATACACGTGCGCACGCTCGTGCTCGTACATGTGCAAACATGCTTTACAAAAGCCCACCTCTCCCAAACGGGCCGTGGCGGGCAAGCAGGCCGCAGCTAGTGTTGCTTTCGTCAACGAAAATGATGACGAAATATCTTCGTCAACGAACCTCTATCACGTGACGAAAACTAGACGAGACGAAACGAAAATGCTGGGCATGTGACGATGACTAAGACTAAATACATAATGCAATTTCGTTGACGAATAAAAACGAGACGAAATAACGTTGTTTCGTCTCGTTTAGTCACGTTATTATTATTATTTTGTAGTTTTCTCCCAGTCTGGCACACGCGCATTATTTGGATTCTGAAGCTGCCGCTGCTGTGGTCACAACACCAGGTCGTGTTTGAGAAGAAAAGAAGAAACACACGTCATTACATAGACGTGGAAAGCAAAACGGAATGTGTTGTGGAAAAAGAAAGAGATAAATGCAGCCAAAAAATCACAGGAAAAAACACCACGGATCTTAAGAGACACCTCAGGGCATCCCATAATGACATTTAGGTAAGTCAAGTCGTAACGTAACGATACTTTCTGTTTTAGAAAGCTCATGCGACATGAGGCTACGGTTAATGTGTTGGGTTTTAACGCTAGCTTTAGCGTTAGCCACTGGAGGTGTGTGTGTGTGTGTGTGTGTGTGTGTGTGAGCGCGCGCGCGGCTAGCGTGTGTATGTGTATTTATTTGTTAGAGAGTGTAAAGTGTGTTTTTAGTTCCTACCTGACTGCCTCACTCTATAAGTGCACTAAACTTCCCCTTGTTGGCCAAATACATTCACTAGTTTTGTATTTCACAGAGCAAATCACACTGAACTGAATTTAGCATCAACATGAATTGGATTACTTCTTCTAGACCTGTACATGCATGTAAACTAAAGATATCTGCATGGGTTTGGCTAAAAGAAAATGTTGGTTTCCTCAATACTACTAGGTACTTTTATTATATTGATTAAATATAATTGCATCACTAAAAAGAGACTAATATACAATTTTCTTTGACTAAAACTAGACTAAAATGCTCAGACTTTGAGTCGACTAAAACTAGACTAAAATGCTCAGACTTTTAGTCGACTAAAACTAGACTAAATCTCTCAGACTTTTAGTTGACTAAAACTCTCAGACTTTTAGTCGAATAAAACTAGACTAGACTAAAAGTAAAACAGGCCGCCAAAAACAACACTAGCCACAGCTAGGCTCGGTACAGTTGCAAACTCTCTCTCTCTCTCCCGCAGCCTGCGTGTGTGTGTGTGTGTGTGTGTGTGTGTGTGTGTGTGGGTGTGTGTGTGCTGACAGTCTGCGGCGTGTGCCCGCAGTTTCTCCCTCTAACTTCTGGTTGGTGCTAAAATCTGAGCTAGGGTTGGACCGATGCATCATGAGAGAGCTCAAATCTATTAAAATGTGCGCCGATTCAAAGTGGTTAAAATGAATCAGATGAATCAGATTTGACTTCGTTGACGTTCGAAGTTTGTCTCATTAGACAGCGAGGCAAAGATGGCGGCGGCCGCACGAGGACGCGCTGGTCTGTTTTATCCATGGGCATAGAAAAAAGAACGGCCACAGGACACAAAATGGCGCCCCATTCATTCCTATGGCAAGCTGCTCCGTGACGCAGGCTCATAGACATAGAAAAAAGAACGGGCAGAGGACACAAAATGGCGCCCCATTCATTCCTATGGAAAGCTGCTCAGTGGCGCAGGCTCCACTGAGGACGGCGCCATTTTACTTCTCGTGAACGAGGGAGGATTTGCCGGATGGAGACATGCACGAGCGCCAAGCACGAGCGAAGCCATATACGTAGTTGGAATATGTTTATGTATTTATTTAAATTAGCCAAAATAGTATATAATATATACTGGATTAACGGTTTGACTCAAGCAAAGTGATGTTTTTATTCTTTAATGGGCTTTTTTAAAATTTCAGTCCTATGACTAAAATGTGCCAAAATACCATCTAAAGAAAATAGAAATAGTAGTTTTACTTCCCTGTCCTAAGGACTATCTTGAATATAACAGTATATTCATATATTTTATTCATATATTTATTAGAAATAGTATGTCTACCAAGTACTAACTAAATCAAATACAAACACAAGTAGGCCTATTTAGTATGATGAGGTTTCACTATCCATAAGGTAATACACTTAAATTGTACACTGGCATAGACTACATGGCTAAAAAAATAAACAAGTGTAGTGTATCAAGTTATAATGTTTATGTTAGCCAACTAACAATGTTAGAAATCATCTCTTATAATCAATACGTCCGTGCCTGAAACAACATTTATCAGTTTCATGTAGGTCATGCTGCTAGAAAAACCTTTTATTGTGTCCATGAGTTAAACTATAGAAAAAACATTGGACACAATGTTTTAAAGTGTGAGCAGCAGAGTTCTGTCTCTGCCGGAGCCTTACACTGGGATTTTACGGAGACGGGAACTAAGCTGCTGAATGTGTTTCACTTTGGCTCTTTTTAGCCACGCACCCTCCTTCTCCTGCCCATAACTCCATTTTGGTCGGATCTAAAATGATGAAAACATACATTTTTTTAGTAGAGGGTCTGAAGATAATTATGAGCCTTTTGATTTGTATCTAAAATTTTCAGTACAGATCTCCTTTTCCCCGCATGTATGGGAGTGAATGGGTGAATATGCTTCTTAAACAGGCGAATGCTGCAGTACCGCGCTTGGCTGCTAAGACCATGGTGGCATACGATGAGAGCTCCGGTCCTGGGGACCTGGTTTTATCAGAGGCTCTAACTCAGTTTTGTCTTTTGGAAGTGAAGAAGTTGTGTATCTTCATCCACTGATTCCCTGTCCTACACGCTGTCAGTGACATAGGCTGGCAGCAGTGCGGAGCAAGTTGTTACGTGGGTCATTTCAGGAATAGTTCAGTATGCTAACGAGGCTAGTCCACGTGTGTGCAGGTGAAGAGAGAGACAGAGGATGAAGTCAGAGCAGACAGCTGTAGCTGGTGATGGTCAGAGCAGAGAGCAAATTATTGGTTAAGTTTTAGTAAATGTTTCATATTTCCTGACGCTGGTTTGTTTCTGTAAAAAACAGATATGCTGATAAAACTAAAAAAATGTAATTCACAAACTAGGAACAGAGGTCAAGCCTTAGTTGTTTTTAATTCAATATCCTTATGTATCCTTATGTATCTTTACATCCCTACTAATCAGTCTCGGTAAATTGGGTTCAGTAATAGCATTTCTGGTCCAGCTGCAGATTTGTTAGTCCCTGTTTTTGTAAGGCACCTGGCCTGGTTAAAGATTATCCAAACAAATACGTTGATAAAAGAAATGAAAGGGCAATGGTGTCTTTCATATCCGCCGTGGTGCCAGAAAGTTATTTCAGTCAAATAAAAAGGTGTTTCTGCAGATCAAAGGGACTGGGTGGCTCTAATGTGTCCCACATAAATATATACAAAATAAGATAGATGTATTAATCATGTAAATGTCAGCCTGACGATCACGCTATGAACTGTAAACACAATTGTGATTATTCCGTTGCAAAAACATTGAAGTTTAAAAAAAGACATATCTTTGCCATAGCCACGGACATATAGTTATGCATGTTTGCATATTATGATCCAGGTAAAAGCAATTCACGTGATACAGGTTAAACAGGCTGCGTCGTGGACTAAATCACTTTTTGACAGTTAACATGTTTGTTTTAAGAGTGCTGAAGCTAACATTTAGCTGAGCCCCCTAAAACCAGACCAGGTGCCTGGCAAAAAGAGGCCTGGTCGCAATACCGCAGCAGGACCAAGCGTGAATGCGCAAATTTGTTGATGACTGGAACGTTGAACTTCAATGGGTGCCGCATAAAGCAGAAGATGGTGTTTTCCTGTGCAAAGTCTGCATGTTGGTTTGATGTTGTAAAGCATGGATGCACGTACGTACGAGCATGAGCAATGACTGTTGTCCTGAGACTATTTATATTCAATTCAATTTTATTTATAGTGCCAAATGATAACAAAAGTTATCTCAGGACACTTTACAGACTAGGTATAGTCTGTTCTCCACGACAGACATTTAAAAAGATGCCGCCGAACGGTTCGTGGTGGTTTCATGTGGAGGTGAAGTGTTTACTGCAGATTTGGTCAGATGAAACGTCCAAAAACAGTCTGACAAAACTAAATATCGAGGGGTGATGACGTATGAGCAAAAAGCAATCGGGCAGCGGCCCAGATCAATTCAAGTAATGTGAGTGCAAGTGGGCCTGGGCTGTGGGGGAAGAGGGGGGACAATTACCCTAAACACGGGGCATGGTACGAATGGAGAGTGTGAGTATGACCTAAGATAAAAATACCATGATATAATACTGTTACCGTTTTGCTTCAAGTTATACCACAATAGGGCTGCAGCTATCGAATCTTTTTATTAACTGAGTATTCGACCCATTATTCCATCGATTGAGTAATCGGATAAAAAAAAAAAGATAACTTTGCGTAAAAAATTGTTATAATTTGTGTTATTTGCACAAAAATATACTATGTCCTGGGTAAGCCTATTTGGTGTGGTGACCTAACAGGGGTCTGTCTCGGCTTGTTTGTGTTAGTGTGTGCAAGCGTGCGCGAGAGGGAGAGAGAGAGAGAGAGACAAGGTGTGTGTGTGTGTGTGTGTGTGTGTGTGTGTTTGTGTATGCACGTGTGCGTCAGGGGGAGAGAGAGAGAGAGACGAGGTGTGTGTGTATGTGTGTGGCAATTTCCCATGAATAAGTTACTATTTAAACAATTCAAATTAGTGCATACAATTATCTGTGACACACGTGTTTACTCAAACAGGTTTAAAGACAAATAGATTCATTTAGAAAATGAATGAGAGATAGATATTATTAGGAAGAGAGAGTCGCTCTCTTCCTGTTTACTGTAACAACAAGCAACGAACAAAACTCCACTGACACATTTACTCAAACCAAACTATAAAGGCTGATCTGGGAGGTGACGTTATGTTTAACATTCATGAAAAACTGAACATGGAGGCATTCACGAGGAGGGCTAACGTTACGTATTCTCTTCCTGTTTCTCCGTAACTACGGCAACCGCCTCCTGAAAGCGGAACAGCAGAGCTGGGTGAAGTGGTGTTAACAACGGGCTGCTTTGGGCTCAGACAATGAATCATCGATGTAGTGCTGTTGTGGTAGAACAGTCCTCGTTAACAGTGGACACACTGAACCTTTTTGGCTTCTTTTTAAGTATGAAATGATCCCAAACGTATTCTCTGCCTTTTCTGGATGTAGTGGTGTGCATCCGCAAAAACGGTCAGTGTGGAACAATGATCCCTGTGCTGAACAGGCCGCAGAACGCACCAGATTATTAAGGAATTAAACGAATCATCGAGGCAGAGATTTTGCCCCAATGAATTTTTGTAATCAAGTAACTGGATTCAGTGTTTCAGCCCTATACCCTATAGCCCTACGTATTCCACTCACAGCTCAACAAACAGACATAACTTACATTTTTTATTAAATGTAAGCAAACTAAAGGAAGTATTGCTTTATTGTATCAAAACGTGAGACTACACTCCATTCTTTAAATCGTTTGTCTATTTTCTTGATGAAGTTCCATTCTGTAGGCCCTGAGCTTTCTTCCCAGCTTGCCACACCCTGTTCTTACCTTACTCCATCTTTGGAGTTTTTGGAGTGTCTGTACTGGGGTGGAGTGGAAGGCGAAGATGGGGCTGCCCGTAGCTGCCCGACGCTCTGGCCACGACTGTCCCAGGATGAAGCAGAAGCAGCACTGGTCCCGTGGGAAGGAGAATGGCCGTGGTGGGGCCTCTGCTGGGGCTGAGGAGCAGGGATGGGAGAACGAAGTCGGGTGTACAGCTTGGCCAGAGTACCATGGCGTCGCTCGCAGTGGTTTTCGAATGCCTGCGGCTTCACTACTTGGCCACAATGGCTGCACACCACCAGGTAGAAGTCATCATGGCCAGGGTAGAGGCCAAAGATGGACATGTCTTGAAGGAGGGGGAGAAGGGTGATTAGGTGACGAAATATAATAATGGATACATATCAGACTGCAGAAGAAGTACATGGCAATGTCATAGAAAGATGGTAGATCCTCTCACTTAAAAATAGTGATGTCCAAATAAAGATTTATGAAGCATTCTCATTATTTTCTGAGTCTTCTAGATGAAGCTCTCTGTTCAACAAAGGGTTGAAAAAACACTGAATCACCATTCACTGAGCCATTTTCTTTAAACCAAGAGCTCCATCTAGTGAACTCATCAAATACAACTAATGCTTCATGAAGCTTCATTTGGACATCACTATTTAAAAGTGCTGTTGAAGTATAGTGGTAGAAAATACATTTTTGGATGAAAAAATTCACAATTGTCTCTAAAATATGTTGAAATTGATTAACTTATTGGGTCTCCACAATTCTTTATTTCACTGTTAGAGTACAATCCTGATGCAAAGCATGAAAAAAACAGGCTATATTATTAATATTTGCGCACTTAGCTATGTTGTGGGAATGCATTATTATAGGTGGGTGCCAATCATGGCCAATCACTACTTTATTACTGACAAGTTGCAGTTTTTCTGCCCAGTAATAGAGGCCTGGAGGAAGCTCTCTATCTGCCAAAATCCAGTGATGTGGAGGCCAAAGAAATGTCTGTGTGCGCCCGCATGTGTGTGTATGTTTGCACGCGTGCATAGTGGGTGTAACGTCGCCATCTCTACAGAGAGCATAAGAGAACTGTAAACGCACGACCATGAAGGGACAAAACCCCCCACTAATATAATGGTAGGGGAAACACTGTACTGTCCTAAATATGGAACCAGGCTGCTACAGTCACTCTTACAGACCTCTACACACTCCAGACTGCTTGGTTATAATGCGACAGACATTTTTTTGTGTTTCTGCTCGATGGGCCTTGCTGCAGTGTTTCAGTGGAATTAATAAATTAGCAGCTAGTGGACTTCCTCTGCTCAGAATACTTTGGGGGGATACATGTTCAGTCTGTGACTCCAGCTGTCCGACAGAGCTGAACCGCTGCACACCACAAACGCAGCTAATCACTATTTTACATCAGTCTGATGCTGGTCGCACAAAATTTAAGCTCAGGTGTGACGTGCTGGATTGTGGCTTTGCGAAGGCGTTTTTAAGTAACCGGGCCTGTAACCACGTAATTCAGTGTCATCAGCCCCTGACATGAGAATTTCATCGCAACTTGGATCCCTTGCCTTTTTGAAATAGCTTATTGTTTATTGTGGAAAGCCTTTGGTAAACTTGCTATAGCTGTGTGGTTTATGGAACTAACTTCTTATTTACCTTTGGAAAACATTTATTTCTTTCGACAGGCAGGAGGTATTTAAAATTGTATGGGGTCATTTAATCAATTATAAAGTGACAATGATTTGTCACGCCTGATGGACGGGTCTGAATCAGTATAGGGGCCTTTCTTTGCACATTTGTACGATACTTTGCACATTATTACAGTACTTTTGATCTGTATATACATTGCCACTGTAATTTTGACGTTTTATATATCTATACTGTTTTATATTTCTGTTAAATATGTTGTTTGTATAGCTGAAATTTAAAACAAAAACAATTTCCCCCTGGGATGATTAAAGTATTTCTGATTCCGATTCTGCACGGTCCATTTTCCTCTTTTCCTACTTTCTGGACCATATGTCCGAGGCCACCAGACCATGTTTTTGTTTCATCTTGTTGGTAAGGTTGTGTGATGGAAATTACAATTTACATGTTTTGGGTTTTACAAAAACAAAACACACCCTTCCTCTACTTGTGATTCAGAAGTCCTTTATTTGGGCATACAATGTTCAGCTCTGTAAACACACAGAAACCTACATATCTGCATAAAGTATATCTTGTGAGATACTACACCACACTGCGCTTTTCCTTATCCTGTGATACAAGTATGACGAAGGTTACTGCCTATATGAATGGGACTTAAGATACTGCTCTACCTTGTATGTCACCCATCTAAATGCTGATGTATTCATGTTCTGTATAAAATGCAAACTGCCCTCAGCTCTGGGTCTGGTGTCTAATCTTTGTTGACGGACTTTATCCATAATAGTTGTATGGAGCAAGTGTGTATAGTGTGAAAAATTTGTTCAGACCGTGTTTGTTTGTACACTTCTGTACTTTTTTTACATACTCTGCTGTTATTTGTTCTTGTATTGGTCTTTTCTAAAAATGAAATTCCAATAAAGATAAAAAATATAAAAATAGCTAGTGTTGCTTAGCAACTTGCGACTATACATGCAGACACTGACACATAACAGCAGAATGAGTACTCAATTTAAAGAGGTTGAATGATTGCTTATTAGGTTTCAGGCACCAGTGACTCAACACAGGTGGATCATCTGCTTTAAATCCAATTATTTCCTGCCACTTATAAAAAACGGTGCCAATAATATTGTGGAGGCCATTTTTGGATTTATGTGTGCAATAAGCTAGGATTCAGTATTTTCTCAGCTTTTGTTTTGTTCCATTTCAAACTAAATAATTACATTATGTAAATACCAGAAGATGTGTCTTTCTACGATCTTCTGGAAGAAAGGGTGTGTTATTATTCCAATATATTCGGGCCATAACTGTACCAGTGGAATCAGTTTTCAGCTGGTGAACGATAACTTCCTGGATTCTGACATTATCAACAAGGAAATATCTGTAGTCATCTCCAGATAATAATATATTCACTTTATTTATTTTTTTATTAATGCACCATATAATAGCTACTAGGGGTGGGAATCTTTGGGTGTCTCACGATACGATTTGATTCCGATTCTTGGTGTCAGTTATGCGATTCAAAATCAATTTTCGATTCAAAAGATGTGAGCTAATAAAAGCAGTATGGCAGATAAAATCATGAAAGTATAAGATTATACTTTATTTTTTGAAAATGTGTCAACTGATTGCAGGAATTGAAACATATCTATGACCAAATGTAATTTATTCATGCTTTACTTTCTTTTTTTAGTATATCTCAATTCTCAGTGACTTCAAAATGTTAGTATTACTAACTTTCTTAGGGCGCACTCACACTGTCCATCTGTACCGTGCCCAAGCCCGTTTCACGGCTAAAGTCTAGTTCCTTTGACCAGTGTGAGTTCAACCAAACGGGCCTGGGCCGCGGGGGTAGAGGGAGGGGGGGACAAGTACCCTAAAGCACAGGGCACGGTATGGGCGTACAGTGTGAGTGGGTGTGCCTGTATTTTTTATATTTAAGTGTAAAGTATATTTGGAAATAACTTTTATTCTGAAATTCCACAGTGAAAAGTTACGAGGGGCTCCAAGGCCAGTGTGGAGATATAATCTCTCCACCCCGGTCTTCCACTCCCATGGCACTGTCCTGGACTTCCACGCAATTTAGAAAAGACGTGTCAACCAAGACAGCCCCTCCCAACCCAAAGCTTTCAGCATTTCTGGACGAATCTCATCAATCCCTGGGGCTTTGCCACTGTTGAGTTGTTTGACTACCTCAGTGACTTCCGCCAGAGATATTGACAATAATTCCCCATCAGCCTCCAGCTCTGCCTCTACGAAAGGGCGTTTTAGTCTGTTAAAGGAGTTCTTCACAGTTCTCCTTCCACTGCTCGATTACCTCATCAGCTGAGGTCACCAGCGTCCCGTCGTTACTGTAAACAGCTTGCACGGTCCCCTGTTTCCCCCACCTTGGTGCCGCCCGGAAGTCCTTCTCCTTAACTTCGCCGAACTTCTCCCACACCCGCTGCTTTTCCTCTGACATAGCAGAGGCTGCAGCCGTTCGGGCTTGTCTGTATCATGAAACCGCCTCCTTCTTTAGTCGGACAGCTTCCAGAAAAGCTCCCCCGAAGATGAATTTACCATAAATGTCAGAATACGGGCGCACTACAAATATAGGGCCAGCTGGTTTGACTTGGGCTCACTTGACCGGGCTTGACTGTGGGCGTTCGTAGTGTCGCTGAAGTACTTGACTTTCATTTTGATAACCTTGCATATTGAATGAGTCATCTCGCCGTCTTCCCTGGAGGTTGTGAAATGTGCACCCAAAGACTTGCCTTGAATGGCGGATGGACTGGCAGTGACTGAAGATCCGGTAGCTTACCCTAATAGCTACTAGAGGTGTGACAAGATCTCTTGATATCAAAACTGCTGCAGCAGTCAGCATGACGGAGTCTGGCTTTGACCTTGAAATAAGCATAGAAGATCCCTCCGCCACTTTTAAATAATTTGTGTGGCAGCATTGTGGATTTCCGTGGAAACAATAAACGGCAACAGATAGACAGACAAGACAAGAACAGTATGAAAGCACTGTAAGAAGATAGTGCCATACACAGCGGCTAACACAAGTACTATGCAAAGACACCTGCAGCACCACCACAGCTCTCTGCTAAAAATCAACCACTTCTGTAAAGAACATGCTGAAAAATAGTGTAAAGATATCGTCTTGTTCTTGTGAACCCAATACCGTGTATCGCCTTGTGAGCTTGGGTGTCTTGTCACAACCCAACCGCTACTTATGAAAGGCCAGTGCCGTGGTACATTGTATGTGTGTGACTGAGCCCAAAGTGTGATAATTTTCAGCATGCGAGTCTACGTTTAGGGCGCACTCACACTGTCCTTCCGTACCGTGCCCAAACAGGTTTTACGGGTAAAGCCTAGTTCGTTTGACCAGCTGGCCGTCAACGGCCCCTTTGAGAGGTGGGCTTTTGTAAAGTGTGTTTGCACATGTACGAGCACGAGCGTGCGCCATGTACGAGCACGAGCACGAGGCCTACGGC
Source organism: Echiichthys vipera (assembly GCF_963691815.1). Lineage (NCBI taxonomy): Eukaryota > Metazoa > Chordata > Actinopteri > Perciformes > Trachinidae > Echiichthys > Echiichthys vipera. Next base: position 5,155,191 of record NC_139825.1, on the reverse strand, counting down.
GGCTCTGACGTCATTTTTTTTTTTTTAAAAGACGGACCATGCGAGGACATTTAAAACAATGGCGGCGAAGGTTCCGTTGGTGTGATGCGGAGGTGGAGTGTTTACTGCAGATTTGGTCAGATGAAAATATTCAAATACAGTCGGACAAGACGCACAAAAACTCTGAGGTCTATGGAAAGATTTGTAAACAAAGCAACGCATCGCGATGACGTCAATCAATGCGTGTGACTTGTTACAGCGTGATAACGTACGGACAGGTACCCTAAAGCCCGGGGCACGGTACGGGCTGACAGTGTGAGTGCGCCCTTAGATGAGGTTTCTATCATGCAGCTTGCCTGAAACCGGAAGAAAGCAAACATCTGAGGATGAAGAAGGGAGATTTACATGAGGAAAGCAACAAAGATGTTTAAGTGGAGAGATGACGAGACTCAAGAACTTCTGTTGCTAAGGGCCGACACCAAAAACAGCAGACAAATTTGAGATTGAATTTAAGAAAAAGAGCCCCAGTTGTTAAATTATTACCAAATAACAAACCTGCTATGTACCAGTGTAATACGTGTCACCTCCTGACTTCCTGCATGCTCTACCCAGGCACCACACAGATTGGTTCTTAGCCATGATATCATAACCCCATAAAATGGCTACTACGTCTAATTCATACGCACAATTCAGTATCACTCTGCGTCTGAGAAAAAAACGTTTCCTTGCCGTCAGACAGTTCTTCCATGGCGGGGAATTGACACCGCTATCTATGCTTTTTTTTAAACCACCAGTCTCCATTGACAAAAACACTTATTTTACCTCACAGAACACAGGAGCTGCTGGCCTATTGCTGACTCGAACAGTTCGTTTTATTGCCAATACTAGCTGATGGTGTAGGCTATGATCTATAGCAACCACCTCGGTATGTGCAGGCAGCCAGCCAAGGAGGGCCTATTTTATTGTGAATCATAATCAATTTTATTTAATAATAAAAACCTATCTAAATAGGAATATCTCTAGACTTTTATACTACTGTACTGTTTTATAGTTTTATAAAAGCAATAGCTCACTTCAGGCTACGATATGTTGTGATTACATCACAGTACATGGTGTGACGAGACCCTCAGCTCACGACACCATACACGATATTGAGTTCACGACGCTATTTTAACACTATTCTTAACTTTCAGTGTCCATCTTGCAATTTTTGGATTTCAGCAAAAAATATACTGAAACAAATCCCTAAATAGGTATTAATTAGGAAAAACACTAATATTAAACTTAGAATGAACGCAAATATATGGACTCCAGCAGTCTTTCTTAATCATCACCTTGATTTTTGGTGATATTCCCATGGATTCCACATAGATGAAGCATGGGTGTGAGATGGTGCATGACACTTACACATGCATACTATCATGGTACTTCATGTGCTTTATGTCATGCTTTGGCACACACACACACACACACACACACACACACACACACACACACACACACACACACACACACACACACACACACACACACACAAGGGGGAGTGTCTGTCGGACAGCTGCTTCTACAGACAGCCAAGCTAGGTTCCAAAAGGTGCCTGATCACAACACTACCCAGCTTTAAAACCAGTATCTCCATTGTCTCTAGGCAATGGCTAGAGACCGAAGAGAAGCTGAGGCACAATTCATTGAGCCATTACAGGTCAATGTACATGCACAGTAATACAAGCGCACACAAGAGTAAGACTATCAGTTTTTGCTTCCTTGTTTTCAGATGTCCCAAGCAACATACTTTACTATGACTTGTAGATGACAGTGTGCAGACTTACCCTCCTTACTGAGTGACATGGCCTCTGCAGCCTTTTTGCCATTCTTGCTGCAGTCGTCCACATCAGGCCCTAAAACATCACACATCACATGCATGTTCAATAACCCCCTTGAGAGGTGAGATGTTTCCCAAAAGTTGGGAGTCAGGTTCATCTGCAAGTGTAGCCTAAACCTCATGGCACAAATTCAGAACATAAACAGGCCTTTCGGCTTTGTTATATAAAGATCTGATATGCAGGTCAACTGATTCTCTGCTGACTGCTGCTCATCTTTTTTTCTAGTCCTTTTTGTCAGTTTTCTAACAACAATAAGCATCTGAGGGTATTGTGTAGAGGAGGACTTTATTTGATAGTTAGGGACTAAGTAGTACTTGGAGGGATGCCAGACAATGAGTGAGCGCACATAGGCTACTTGGGAAGATGGGTAGGGCAAGAGCACTTTTTGTCAAAAGTCAAACATGAGATTTCCTGGTGCACACAGACATGTTAACATCAGTTAAATGGAGGCAGTGCCCCTGGCAACCACAGGAGAACATTGAAATGAAGCGAAAAGAACGCATAGTAACGTTAGCTCATGTCAAAGGCTGGGTCAGCATTTCATGGTGGCAACAGCACCAGACTCCTCCTCCGTCACCGGTCTCTACTCTCAGCCCTCCTAATGCTAGCATTAACATGCTAACGCTAACTGCTTCGCCGTCAGCGGCTAGTCTGGCTTGCTTGCAAGCTAGCCTAGCTTTCCACGGCAATAAGTTGTTTGCCCAACAATCCGCACTAGCCTCCTTCCGCTCTGATGCCACCGCTGCCCGGCTGGTTTCCCTAACCTGAAACGCAACTATTTAACACTGGGAGCTTGCTTCATCACGCACTGTAATGGCTATATTTTCACGACTATCACATATTTTTTTCTTAAAGACAACGTATGCAGTGGGACCTGGGGGAGAGCAACATGTTACCCACCCAGCACTAGGACCCGGCAGGGTCTTTGTTTGGGTAACATGGTTAGCTCTGTCCTCCGTTTCCACGAAAATAAACCCTGGTGCCTTGGTGAAATGGCTTCGTAGCTGCCAGTGTTTGCGTCAATGAGCTTCCTTACCATCCGCCGCTGTCACACCGGCCCACTCGGCCCAGGCAGTCCAGCTTTGACCCACGAAATCATCGAGGCTAGGCACTCGCCGATCCAGAGCAGCCATTACTTTTACTGCGCGTTCACGCACCGCCATCATCACTGCGCGGCAAGCAACTTACGTCATATCTCGCGCTCTCGACAGATAGGAACTTCCTGCGTGCGCGTTCTTGGGACAATCATAGGGGGCTGGAACAGAAAATCTCCATAGATTTATGGAAAACCTCTAAATTATGTATTTTTCTTTTCTAACTACTATAAAACATAAATATGGTGTGGTTTCTGAGTCTTAACACACAAAAACCGGTCAAGACAGATGGTCGTCCTCCACAGAGCTGGGTCTGTCTGACGTTCATGCCTGTAATAGGGAAGGTTTTCGTTGCCACCGTACTCTACGGGGAATTGTTGGGTCTATGTTTATCATAAATAAGTCATAGAGTGTGGTCTTTACCTACTCTGTAAAGTGTTCTGAGATAACTTTTGTTATGATTTGGCACTATAAATAGAATTGAATTGAATTGAATTGAAAAAGACACAAAGAAGAAATTACAGGAAATTAGGAAAACCCTTTATATTATTCAAATATTAAAGGGCAAAAATGCAGCAATTTTGGGGTTCATATCATTTTGATATACATATTTGGCTTAATATTATAGGGGCACTGGCCCTAAGTACAGTTCCCTTTAGGTAGACTAGACATTGTGGATTATTATAAACCCAGAGACCCAGAAAACAAGACAAAATTATTTAAGAGATGAACTATGTGAGCACAATATTCAATAAAATAGTTAAGGACTTTAAACAGCATTTCCATACAGGGTCCTTATATAAGACATGGCATCAGCATTAGCTCACAATTAAATAAAACAATCAGTTGACATACAAAGAAGGAAGTTACTCCCTTTCACCTAGTCTTCATAACTGATGTTGAGGAGTGAAGTGATAATTGTGTTTCTATATTTGATTCAATTTAGGACTTCCTTTGCTCACAATCTCCAAAGCTGCTTAGATTTTTTCGATCGATGCTCTAGTGGACGTCGTTAATATTTGGTTCTCTTCATGGTGGTAGATAAAATATTAAAATAGCCTACCTCTTAATGATCTAGTACACTACTACCACTAGCTGCAGACTCAGATGACCAAAAAGATTTTATGAAACATATGTGATGTTAATACAAATTTATTCTCACTGCAACCACCCCCCACCACAAACTGTAAGTATAGCTGCATTCTCCTCTGTGGCTCTGGCTATAAGTCCATTCTTGACAGCATTGTGAGTGAACTATTTATGTCCAAACACTCCTAAACTCATTTCCTGCTTCAGGCACACTCTTTATTTCTGCACACAGCAGGTGTGAGTCATTGAATTGATATTTACCTGTATGTGACTCATGTCATTAATCATCAGAGGCATGACTGAGGGTTGGGACCTCAAGTGTGGTTAAGTCTGTATGTATACATTTTTATATTCTGTCGACAGGACAAACACACTGCTGTTCACTGGTGGAGTGCAGCACAGGGAGCAAATTTTCTTAAGAGGTGATCAGAAGTCACAGGTCCACACACGTGAACACACCTTCCCCTTTCCTAATCCCTGTAAGTGATTAAGCCCCACACAGCGAGTCAGAGCCAAAACACAAGCACCATGCCCCTTGAAGACATCATGTAACTAAACATCACACGTCCACTGGGACCTATACTGTTTCCACATGAATCATATCATCATATATCAAACTCAGGAATCAAACGTGTGCATCTGAAAAAAAGTGTGGTTTGTTTGGCAAACAAGTTGTTGAACAACAATCTATTTTAATTGAGATGCATGGAATTAGTTGGGATGGTTACAACTAAATCCTATATAAATACACCTTACCATGTGATTAATATTGGAGACATGTCCAAATATAAAGGTCCTTCTCTATGGTTTGAAAGTTATTTTACCCGCCAAGCTAACTGCATCTATCACCTATTAAGAGCAAATGTACGCCCTTTTCAAAAAGTTTTAAGATCAGTGGCCAAGAGGCTTGGATATGGACATATCTACTGATCAGTGACATCAATACATTGCAGATAGAAATAGGAAATATAATAATCCAGCTGTTATATTATTAGATTTAATAGTAGCGAACCCTTGTTGGACATGTTGGAGTTGTGCTTCTATTGGACATGTCCTGTACTTGGAGAGATTAGTGGAATAATATCCAACACATTTTTTTTAAGTGTGACGTTGTTGCTGTTGTTGTTGTTGTTGTTGTTGTTTTGCAGTTGATGTTCTGCAAATTGTTCACAAACATTTTTAATGTCTATTTTAAAATAATAAATGCCCATTTATACTTTGCACATTGAGAGAGTTACTGATGCCTTCTAAGTGTAAATCCAATGTAAGAGGGGGAAAAATTCCACAGTCAAGTCTAGGTTCAAATGAGGTTTATATGAAGCTTCAGCAGTCTGAGTTTGACAAATCAAGTGTCTTCCAAATCACACTGTTTTAGCGCTAAATCCTCTCTTTCTGTTTTGTTTCATTGCCGAACTGCAGTCGGGGGATTGTAACGCACTGTACAATCGTTGGCCCCACAGAAGTCTATTGAGTTTGGATCATTAGGTTCTTAAATGCCCTGCAAAGTATCAGAATGGAATATAACTAAGTAGATTTAATGAAAACTGAACTACTTGTACTTTAATTTATTTTTTTATTTTTTTTACTTTAAATTTTAATTTTATGGTACATTATACTTGTACTCCACCACCCTATGCCCGGGCTATAGGATTAAAAAATGAATAGGAAGTGTAGAGGCCCCTTGTTTTGAATGACTTCAGCACATCTGCACCCACAGGACATCACTAGTTTCTCACACTGCTCTGGTTTGATCTGCGGCCATTCTGACTCAGTCTCTTCCACAGTTAAGTAACTGTAGTGGGTTTCTTAGACATTATTTTGTTGCCAAGGATTTTCCAGAGATTCTCAATGGGGTTTAGATCTGGACTCTGGGCTGGCCATTTCATTGTTTAAATATTCTTAGCTTCAATGAACTGCTTCACCTGTTTTACAGTTTCACGTGACATTGTCTTGCATGAAAATTGCAGCTGATTGGGAGACAATTCAATTCAATTCAATTTTATTTATAGTGTCGAATCATAACAAAAGTTATCTTAGGACACTTTACAGAGTAGGTAAAGACCACACTCAATGACTTATTTATGATTTACATAGACCCACAATTCCTCTGTAGAGTACGGCGGCAACGAAAACCTTCCCTTTAACAGGCAGGAAAGTCAGACAGACCCAGCTCTGTGGAGGACGGCCATCTGTCTTGACCGGTTGGGGAGGAAGAAAAGGAGAGAGAAAGAGAGAAAAGACACACAGATGGACAGAGAGAGACAGACAGACAAACTTCCAGAGATGCAAGCAAGCAAAGCCTAACAGTAAATATAATAATATCTATAGTAATGTGAATATGACGTATATGTTAAGACAGTTAATACAACAGAATAGTAGAAACAAGCACAGCTAAGGTGATAAAATATGACAATGATAATTGTAGTGAAGGTATTGCATGTTGCTGAAGGAGGTTCACATACACATTTGCATTCACCCTGCCATGTAGCTGAACAAGAGGGCCAACTCCTGCTGCAGAAAACATCCCCCAAACCATGACACTGCCTCCTCCAAATGTAACTGACTTCTTTACACACTTTGGGTTCAGACTTTCCCCAGTCCTACGCTGAACATAATGTTTCCCATCAGACCCAAATGAACTGAACGTCCTCTCATTACTGAATTCACTCTGGACCAGTTCTCCTCTGTCCACACAACTTGCTCCTCAGCAAAGGCAAGTCTAGCCTTTTTATTCTTTCTGCTGATGAGAGGTTTGGTCACTGCAGAGTGGGCTTTCACTCCAAAAAGTCTTAAACGACGAGACACTGTGTGCAGAGAAAGATCCTTGCCCTGTTCAGCACTGAACTGGAGTACAACTCCAGCTGCAGTGTTGAACTGATTCACCATTGAGAGTCTTCTCATAATCCTGTCCTCTCGTGCACTTGTTTTACATGGACGATCAGCCTTTTTGAGGGACTTAAATGAATCTGTGTCACAGAATGTGTATGCCCAACCTCTCTCTGATGGCTGAGAGGGTCATCCCTTTGGCCTTCATCTGGACAACCTGCTGTTCTCAGGGTTTCAGTCTCCCTAGAGCAGCTCGCCATCTTGCAAAGTAACCAGGAGAGCTGCCAGATAAATAGGGCGTGTCCAACAATGAAGTCAGTTGTCACCAGGTGAAGATTAACACCAATAACTGGGAGGGATCTGAAAGTGTTCTCTAATTTTGATCAAGGTTTTTGTTAGTGTCTTGGTTATTTAAAAAACATGCTAGTTCAACAGTGGTAATGTCACAGTAGATATTCTATCAAATTCTGAACAGTAAAAAATAACAATATTTCAGAATAAATCAACTATTAATGTGTTCTCTAATTTTGATGTTTGATGGTGTTAATGAAATGGTGCTCAAGCTATTGAGAGGGTAAAGTCCACAAAATTCTTTGGGGTGCATACAGTACCTATAGAACGTCATGATACCCTTTTGAAATAGTATTTTTTTTTTGTTTTACAGCCTGATATGATAATAAATAAAAAATTAAAGCTGAACCGGCCCTCACTCTTCCATGCAACGGGCCTGAGGGATGTCAGCATTGTAGCGTGAAGTAAGAAGAAAACAAGAAGGAGGAAAAAAATGCAATGTTTCGTAGCACTAAGCAGTTGTGGATGGGTTCGTTCAGTGGCGGTCCCTCATCACACATGTGATTTTGGGAGCAAATCGGACAAAGCATGAAGGAGATATGATAAGTTGATGGTTCATCCAACAGGGGACAGTAGGAGCATAACCAAACATGGCCTGGTGTGTTCAGGGGCAGACGTCATCACACATGTAAAGTTTTGAGGAAATCGGACAATGTCGATGTAAAACTGGCACTTCCTGTTTCCACAAGGGGGCGGCATGAGCGAGATCGCCTTCGACCATATGGAGGCGTAGAGGGCGGGCTGTTATCATGTGCATACATTTTAAAGCAATTCGGATGAAGTATGTGGGGGAGAGAGGTAGTTGAATTTGCATGGCGATGGATCCAAAATGGCGGCGGCATAGCAGTCACGCCCTTTGACTCACAGAGCACAATGATCAGATCAGCATGGTCTCTGGATGATCCGTAAAAAGTGAAGCGGATTGGATAAAATCCATAGTACTGGTTAGTTAAGATACAAGGTAATGGTAATCAGGCCAAAATGACAATGATGAATCTGTATTTTAAATATTAAAGGAGGCACTATAGAGGCATTTTTCTACGCTCATGGGTGTCGCAAATCAGATCAAAGACCTTGCCACCCTTGACCTGTGTATCAATTTTCATGATGATACGAGTACATTAAAGACATCAAAAAGTCAAATGTATTTTCTTGGCAAGGAACTGTCTTGCCACATGGACGCCATCACTCATAGCTTCACAGCATTCAAAATATAGCTTCACCAAGTTGTTCTGCATGTATCAGAAGTGGAATGAAATTGATGGGGTAGAGTATGTATTTTTTAATACATTTTAGTTCAATTCCTGTTAGCACGGGGGGGGGTGTTATTTTGAGCAGTATTAGTGGTTAAAAAAGACGTTTGAATGCATTCAACTCACCGCCATGAGCTAATCCGTGTTAGCCGCATTTGGCGGTTAGCGGCTGTTAGCGACTGTTAGCGTCTGTCCCGGATTTCTCTGATAGTAGTTTGTTGGCCTATTTGATGAATGTATTTACCTAAAAAGAGTCTTGGACGATTTCACACCAGAATTTGACTTTAATAAGATTAACCCAGCCTGCATAGGACAGGGGGAGGTCCGCCCATCTAGACAAGTCTGACTTGCATTTATTCAATAGCAGCTTGCAGTTCTTTTGAAAAAGGTCCTTGAAGGAGCTGGTGATAAACACCCCTAAATACTTGAACCCCTCATCAGCTGTTTTAAAGGGGAATGTGGATAGTAGAGGTGATCTCGAGTTAAGTTATTGACAAAGAATAACTCACTTTTCTAAATATTCAATTTATATCCCGATAGGTGTCCAAACTGATTAAGGATCAATAAAACTGGAGGGAGGATGTGGGGTTTGAAATAAATAAGAGAAGGTCATCAGCATATAAGGAGAGTTTGTGGACTAGCCTTAAACGAGTGATGCCTTCAAACTCATTCTGGTTTCTAAGCCAGATGGCTAACGGCTCGATGGCTATGTTGAACAACAAGGGTGAGAGCGGACAGCCCTACCGGGTCCCACGCCTGAGAGGGAAAGTTGTTCATGCCCTTAGTATTCCAGGAAATCAGACGCACTCCAGTACCTGTCTTTACAGCATTAGCCATAAGAACAATACAAACAAAACAAAACAAACAAAGAAAAAACAAAACAAATACAAAACAGAACAAAACAACAAAAAACCCCGAAATAAAACAATAACACTTGTGGCCGCTCTAAGGGCTACTCCCATAGCAAAGAACATCATCTAAGCTCCAGCTAAAAGCTAATCTGAGCTTCCAGGGTCTCTTCCTAGACAGTAACAGCATTTGACCCTTTAAGTCATAGAGAAAAAAGAATAAACAGCAAAAACCATGGAAAGTAAATTAGCCAGCCGAGGGCACCAAGATGTCTTAAGGCAGGCAGGCCGTGAAGCTATTCCTCTACATCAAACAAGAGCGCACTCACACTGTCCATCTGTACCGTGCCCAAGCATGCTTCACGGCTAAAGTCTAGTTCGTTTGACCAGTGTGAGTACAACTGTACCAAGCCTAGGTACGGCACACTTGCCGGCCACAGCACATTTGGGAGAGGTGGGCTTTTGTAAAGCACGTTTGTACATGTATGAGCACAAGCATGCACACGTATAAAGTCAGCGACATGGGACACCAGGTCAGCTTAGCATTGCTCTCACAGGAGGCCTCCAGTGTCGACAAAACTCATCTCATCTCATCTCATCTTCATCCGCTTATCCGGGGTCGGGTCGCGGGGGCAGCAGCTTTAGCAGTGGCTCTACTCCGAGTTCCCCACGGATGGCTGCACTTCTCACCCTATCTCTAAGGGAGACTCCAGCTACCCTCCTGAGAAAACCCATTTCGGTCATATGCCTTCTCCAGATCCACAAAACACATGTAGACTGGATGAGCATACTCCCAGGCCCCCTCCAGGATCCTTGCGAGAATGCAGAGCTGGTCCGTTGTTCCACGTCCAGGACGGAATCCACATTGTTCCTCTTCAATCTGAGGTTCGACTATAGGACGAACCCTCCTTTCCAGCACCTTGGTGTAGACTTTACCAGGGAGGCTGAGTAGTGTGATACCCCTGTAATTGGCACACACCCTCTGGTCCCCCTTTTTAAAAAGAGGAACCCCACCCCGGTCTTCCACTCCCTTGGCACTGTCCCAGACTTCCATGCAATGTTGAAGAGGCGTGTCAACCAAGACAGCCCCTCCAAACCCAAAGCTTTCAGCATTTTGGACGAATCTCATCAACCCCTGGGGCTTTGCCACTGTGGAGTTGTTTGACTACGTCAGTGACTTCCGCCAGGGATATTGACAATGATTCCCCATCAGCCTCCAGCTCTGCCTCTACAAAAGAGAGCATGTTAGTCGGATTAAGGAGTTCCTCAAAGTGCTCATTCCACCGCCTGATTACCTCATCGGCTGAGGTCACCAGCGTCCCGTCCTTACTGTAAACAGCTTGGACGGTTCCCCGTTTCCCCCTCCTGAGATGTCGAATGGTTTTCCAGAAGCACCTTGGTGCCGCCGGAAAGTCCTTCTCCATGACTTCTCCGAACTCGTCCCAAACCCGCTGCCTTGCCTCTGACACAGCAGAGGCTGCAGCCCTTCTTGCCTGTCGGTACCTTGCAACTGCCTCCGGAGTCTTCTGGGATAGCATATCCCGGAAGGCCTCCTTCTTCAGTCGGACAGCTTCCCTGACCACCAGTGTCCACCACGGTGTTCGAGGGTTACCGCCCATTGAGGCACCTAAGACCTTGAGGCCACAGCTCACTGCTGCAGCTTCAGCAATGGAAGCTGTGAACATTTCCCACTCCGGTTCAACCTCCACAGGGATGCCAGAAAAGCTCCGCTGGAGGTGTGAGTTGAAGATCTCTCGGACAGGGGCCTCCTCCAGACGTTCCCAGTTCACCCGCACTACTCGTTTGGGTTTACCTGGTCTGTCCAGAATCTTCCCCCATCCTCTGATCCAACTCATCACCAGATGGTGATCAGTTGACAGCTCTGCCCCTCTCTTCACTCGAATGTCCAAAACATAAAGCCTCAGATCAGATGATACAATCGATCATCGACCTTTGGCCTATGTTCGAACATGGTGTTAGATATAGATAATCCGTGACTAGCACAGAAGTCTAATAACTGACGACCACTCGGATTTAGATCAGGGAGGCCATTCCTCCCAATCACGCCTCTCCAGGTGTCTCCATCATAGCCCACGTCGGCGTTGAAGTCTCCCAGCAGAACTATGGAGTCCCCTACCGGAGCCCCATGCAGGACTCCATTCAGGGTCTCCAAGAAGACCGAATACTCTGAACTGCTGTTCGGTGAAATGCACAAACAACACTCAGAGTTTTCCCCCCCTACCACCCGCAGGCGTAAGGAGGTGACCCTCTCGTCCACCGGGGTAAACTCCAACACTGCAGCGCTCAGCCGGGGGTTTGTGAGTATCCCCACACCCGCCCGGCGCCTCACACCCTGGGCAACTCCAGAGAAGAATAGGGTCCAACCCCTATTCATCTTGTTTGATGGATACACCACCTAATTATGTCAACTTTTGATAATTTTACATCTCAGGACCCTGAAAGTCACAACAAATGGTTATATTCGTCTCTTTTGATGGATACACTACCTAATTATGTCAACTTTTGATAATTTCACGTTTTAGGGCCCTGAAAGTTTCAACCAATGGTAATATTCGACTTGTTTGATGGATACACCACCTAAATATGTATACTTTTGAAATTTCAAGTTTCAGGACCCTGAAAGTCACAACACATGGTAATATTCGTCTTGTTTGATGAATACACCACCTAACTTTATCAGCTTTTAATAATTTCACCTTTCAGAAACCCTGAAAGTCACAACAAATTGTAATATTCGTCTTGTTTGATGGATACACCACCCAATTATGTCAACTTTTGATCATTTTAAATCTCAGGACCCTGAAAGTCACAACAAATGGTTATATTCGTCTTGTTTGATGGATACACCACCTAAATATCTCAACTTTTTTTAATTTCACATTTCAGTACCCCGAAAGTCACAACAAATGGTAATATTCGTCTTGTTTGATGGATACACCAACTAAATATGTCAACTTTTGATAATTTCACGTTTCAGGGCCTTGAAAGTCACAACAAATGATATTATTCCTCTTGTTTGATGGATACACCATCTAAATATGTCAACTTTTGATAATTTCATGTTTCAGGACCCTTGAAAGTCACAACAAATGGTAATATTCGTCTTGTTTGATGGATACACCACCTAAATATGTGAACTTTTAATATTTTCACGTTTCAGGACCCTGAAAGTCACAATAAATGGGATATAACCGTCTAGTTTGATGGATACACAACCTAAATATGTCAACTTTTGATAATTTCACGTTTCAGGACTCTGAAAGTCACAACAAATGGTTCTATTCGGCCTATTTGATGGATACACCACCTAAATATGTCAACTTTTGATAATTTTATGTTTCCGGACCCTGAAAGTCACAACAAATGGTAATATTCATCTATGCTTGATGGATCACCACCTAAATATGTCATCTTTTGATAATTTCACGTTTAATGGCCCTGAAAGTCACAACAAATGGTAATATTCGTCTTGTTTGATGGATACACCACCTAAATATGTCACCTTTTGATAATTTCACGTTTCAGGACCCTGAAAGTCACAACTAATGGTAATTTCCGGTTTGCTTGATGGATCACCACCTAAATATGTCAACTTTTGATAATTTCATGTTTCAGGACCCTTGAGAGTCACAACAAAGGGTAATATTCGTCTTGTTTGATGGATACACCACCTAAATATGTCAACTTTTAATATTTTCACGTTTCAGGACCCTGGAAGTCACAATAAATGGTAATATTCCTCTTGTTTGATGAATACACCACCTAAATATGTCAACTTTTGAAAATTTCATGTTTCAGGACTCTGAAAGTCACAACAAATGGTAATTTTAATCATGTTTGATGGATACACCACCTAAATATATCAACTTTTGATAATTTCACTTTTCAGGACCCTGAAAGTCACAACAAATGGTGATATTCGTCTTGTTTGATGAATACACCACCTAACTATGACAACTTTTAATAATTTCACCTTTCAGGACCCTTAAAGATGACATATTTAGGTAGTGTATCCATCAAAAGAGATGAATATTACCATTTGTTTTAACTTTCAAGGTCCTGAAATGTGAAATTATCAAAAATTGATGTATTAAGATGTTGTATCCATCAAAAAGGATGAATATTACCATTTGTTGTGACTTTCAAGGTTCCTGAAACGTGAAATTATCAAAAGTTGACATATTTAGGTGGTGTATCCATCAAAAAAGACGAATATTACCATTTGTTGTGACTTTCAGGATTTCTGAAAGGTGAAATAATTAAAATCTGATAAAGTTAGGTGGTGTATTCATCAAACAAGACGAATATTACCATGTGTTGTGACTTTCAGGGCCCTGAAACGTGAAATTAACAAAAGTATACATATTTAGGTGGTGTATCCATTAAACAAGTCGAATATTACCATTGGTTGTAACTTTCAGGGCCCTAAAACGTGAAATTATCAAAAGTTGAAATATTTAGGTAGTGTATCCATCAAAAAAGATGAATATTACCATTTGTTGTAACTTTCAAGGTCCTCAAACGTGAAATTATCAAAAGTAAACATATTTAGGTGGTGTATCCATCAAAAAGGACGAATATTACCATTTGTTGTGACTTTCGGGGTCCTGAAACGTGAAATTATCCAAAGTTGACATATTTAGGTGGTGTTTCCATCAAACAAGACGAATATTACCATTTGTTGTGACTTTCAGGGTCCTGAGACGTAAAATTATCAAAAGTTGACATATTTAGGTGGTCTATCCATCAAACAAGACGAATATTATCATTTGTTGTGACTTTCAGGGTCCTGGAAGGTGAAATTATTAAAAGTTGTCATAGTTAGGTGGTGTATTCATTAAACAAGACGAATATTACCATATGTTTTGACTTTCAGGGTCCTGAAAAGTGAAATTATCAAAAGTTGATATATTTAGGTGGTGTATCCATCAAACAAGCAGAAAATTACCATTTGTTGTGACTTTGAGAGTCCTGAAACATGAAATTTTCAAAAGTTGACATATTTAGGTGGTGTATCCATCAAACAAGAGGAATATTATCATTTATTGTGACTTTCAGGGTCCTGAAACGTGAAAATATAAAAAATGACATATTTAGGTGGTGTATCCATCAAACAAGAGGAATATTACCATTTATTGTGACTTTCAGGGTCCTGAAACGTGAAAATATAAAAAATTGACATATTTAGGTGGTGTATCCATCAAACAAGACGAATAATACCATTTGTTGTGACTTTCAAGGACCTGAAACGTGAAATTATCAAAAGTTGACATATTTACTAGGTGTATCCATCAAACAAGACGAATATTACCATTTGTTGTGACTTTCAGGGTCCTGAAACGTGAAATTATGAAAGTTGACATATTTAGGTGGTGTATCCATCAAACAAGACGACTGTTACCATTTGTTGTGACTTTCAAGGACCTTCAAACGTGAAATTAACAAAAGTTGACATATTTACGTGGTTTATCCATTAAACAAGACGAATATTACCATTTGTAGTGACTTTCAGGGTCCTGAAACGTGAAATTATCAAAAGTTGACATATTTAGGTTGTGTATCCATCAAACAAGATGAATAAAAACATTTGTTGTGACTTTCAGGGTCCTGAAAAGAATTATCAAAAGTTGACATATTTAGGTGGTGTATTCATCAAATAAGACGAATATTACCATTTGTTGTGACTTTCAGGGTCCTGAAATGTGAAATTATCAAAAGTTGACATATTTAGATGGTGTATCCATCAAACATGACGAATATTACCATTTGTTGTGACTTTCAGGGTCCTGAAACATGAAATTATCAAAAGTTGACATATTTAGGTGGTGTATCCATCAAATAGGCCGAAAAGAACCACTTGACTTTCAGGGTCCTGAAACGTGAAATAATCAAAAGTTGACATTATTAGATGGTGTATCCATCTAACAAGACGAATAATACCATTTGTTGTGAATTTCAAGGCCCTGAAACGTGAAATTATCAAAAGTTGACATATTTAGGTGGTGTATCCATCAAACAAGACGAATATTACCATCTGTTGTGACTTTCAGGGTACTGAGACGTAAAATTATCAAAAGTTGAAATATTTTGGTGGTCTATCCATCAAACAAGACGAATATTACCATTTGTTGTGACTTTCAGGGTCCTGAAACATGAAATTTCCAAAAGTTGACATATTAAGTTGGTGTATCCATCAAACAAGACGAATATTACCATTTGTTGTGACTTTCAGGGTCCTGAAACGTGAAAATATTAAAAGTTGACATATTTAGGTGGTATATCCATCAAACAAGACAAATGTTACTATTTATTGTGACTTTCAGTGTCCTGAAACATGAAATTATAGAAAGTTGACTTATTAAGGTGGTGATCCATAAAACAAGACGAATATTATCATTAGTTGTGACTTTCAGGGTCCTGAAACGTGAAGTTATCAAAAGTTGTCATAGTTAGGTGGTGTATTCATCAAACAAGATGAATATTACCATTTGTTGTGACTTTCAGGGTCCTGAGACGTAAAATTATCAAAAGTTGAAATACTTAGGTTGTCTATCCATCAAACAAGACGAATATTACCATTTGTTTTGACTTTCAGGGTCCTGAAACGTGAAGTTATCATAAGTTGACATATTTAGGTGGTGTATCCATCAAACAAGACGAATATTTACATTTGTTGTGACTTTCAGGGTCCTGAAACGTGAAATTATACAAAGTTGACATATTAAGGTGGTTTATCCATCAAACAAGATGAATAATAACATTTGTTGTGACTTTCAGGGTCCTGAAACGTGAAGTTATCAAAAGTTGACATATTTAGGTGGTGTATCCATCAAACAAGACGAATATTACCATTTGTTGTGACTTTCAGGGTCCTGAAACGAGAAGTTATCAAAAGTTGACATATTTACGTGGTGTATCCATCAAACAAGACGAATATTACTATTTGTTGTGACTTTCAGGGTCCTGAAACGTGAAATTATCAAAAGTTGACATATTTAGGTGGTGTATCCATCAAAAAGATGAATTATTACATTTGTTGTGACTTTCAGGGTCCTGAAAGGTGAAGTTATCAAAAGTTGACATATTTAGGTGGTGTATCCATCAAACAAGACGAATATTACCATTTGTTGTGACTTTCAGTGTCCTGAAACGTGAAATTATCAAAAGTTGACATATTTAGATGGTGTATCCATCAAACAAGACAAATGTTACTATTTATTGTGACTTTCAGTTTCCTGAAACATGAAATTATAGAAAGTTGACTTATTAAGGTGGTGATCCATAAAACAAGACGAATATTATCATTAGTTGTGACTTTCAGGGTCCTGAAACGTGAAGTTATCAAAAGTTGTCATAGTTAGGTGGTGTATTCATCAAACAAGATGAATATTACCATTTGTTGTGACTTTCAGGGTCCTGAGACGTAAAATTATCAAAAGTTGAAATACTTAGGTTGTCTATCCACCAAACAAGACGAATATTACCATTTGTTTTGACTTTCAGGGTCCTGAAACGTGAAGTTATCATAAGTTGACATATTTAGGTGGTGTATCCATCAAACAAGACGAATATTTACATTTGTTGTGACTTTCAGGGTCCTGAAACGTGAAATTATACAAAGTTGACATATTAAGGTGGTTTATCCATCAAACAAGATGAATAATAACATTTGTTGTGACTTTCTGGGTCATGAAACGTGAAGTTATCAAAAGTTGACATATTTAGATGGTGTATCCATCAAAAAGATGATTTATAACATTTGTTGTGACTTTCAGGGTCCTGAAAGTTGAAGTTATCAAAAGTTGACATATTTAGGTGGTGTATCCATCAAACAAGACGAATATTACCATTTGTTGTGACTTTCAGTGTCCTGAAACGTGAAATTATCAAAAGTTGACATATTTAGATGGTGTATCCATCAAACATGACGAATATTACCTTTTGTTGTGACTTTCAGGTTCCTGAAACGTGAAATTATCAAAAGTTGATATATTTAGGTGGTGTATCCATCAAACAAGATGAATAATAACATTTGTTGTGACTTTCAGGGTCCTGAAACATGAAATTTCCAAAAGTTGACATATTAAGGTGGTGTATCCATCAAACAAGACGAATATTACCATTTGTTGTGACTTTCAGGGTCCAGAAACGTGAAAATATTAAAAGTTGACATATTTAGGTGGTATATCCATCAAACAAGACAAATGTTACTATTTATTGTGACTTTCAGTGTCCTGAAACATGAAATTATAGAAAGTTGACTTATTAAGGTGGTGATCCATAAAACAAGACGAATATTATCATTAGTTGTGACTTTCAGGGTCCTGAAACGTGAAGTTATCAAAAGTTGTCATAGTTAGGTGGTGTATTCATCAAACAAGATGAATATTACCATTTGTTTTGACTTTCAGGGTCCTGAGACGTAAAATTATCAAAAGTTGAAATACTTAGGTTGTCTATCCATCAAACAAGACGAATATTACCATTTGTTTTGACTTTCAGGGTCCTGAAACGTGAAGTTATCATAAGTTGACATATTTAGGTGGTGTATCCATCAAACAAGACGAATATTTACATTTGTTGTGACTTTCAGGGTCCTGAAACGTGAAATTGTACAAAGTTGACATATTAAGGTGGTTTATCCATCAAACAAGATGAATAATAACATTTGTTGTGACTTTCAGTGTCCTGAAACGTGAAGTTATCAAAAGTTGACATATTTAGGTGGTGTATCCATCAAACAAGACGAATATTACCGTTTGTTGTGACTTTCAGGGTCCTGAAACGAGAAGTTATCAAAAGTTGACATATTTACGTGGTGTATCCATCAAACAAGACGAATATTACTATTTGTTGTGACTTTCAGGGTCCTGAAACGTGAAATTATCAAAAGTTGACATATTTAGGTGGTGTATCCATCAAAAAGATGAATTATACATTTGTTGTGACTTTCAGGGTCCTGAAAGGTGAAGTTATCAAAAGTTGACATATTTAGGTGGTGTATCCATTGACAAGACGAATATTACCATTTGTTGTGACTTTCAGTGTCCTGAAACGTGAAATTATCAAAAGTTGACATATTTAGATGGTGTATCCATCAAACATGACGAATATTACCTTTTGTTGTGACTTTCAGGTTCCTGAAACGTGAAATTATCAAAAGTTGATATATTTAGGTGGTGTATCCATCAAACAAGATGAATAATAACATTTGTTGTGACTTCAGGGTCCTGAAACATGAAATTTCCAAAAGTTGACATATTAAGGTGGTGTATCCATCAAACAAGACGAATATTACCATTTGTTGTGACTTTCAGGGTCCAGAAACGTGAAAATATTAAAAGTTGACATATTTAGGTGGTATATCCATCAAACAAGACAAATGTTACTATTTATTGTGACTTTCAGTGTTCTGAAACATGAAATTATAGAAAGTTGACTTATTAAGGTGGTGATCCATCAAACAAGACGAATATTACCACTTGCAGTGAATTTCAGGGTCCTGAAACGTGAAGTTATCAAAAGTTGACATATTTAGGTGGTGTATCCATCAAACAAGACGAATATTACTATTTGTTGTGACTTTCAGGGTCCTGAAACGTGAAATTATCAAAAGTTGACATATTTAGGTGGTGTATCCATCAAAAAGATGAATTATAACATTTGTTGTGACTTTCAGGGTCCTGAAAGGTGAAGTTATCAAAAGTTGACATATTTAGGTGGTGTATCCATTGACAAGACGAATATTACCATTTGTTGTGACTTTCAGTGTCCTGAAACGTGAAATAATCAAAAGTTGACATATTTAGATGGTGTATCCATCAAACATGACGAATATTACCTTTTGTTGTGACTTTCAGGTTCCCGAAACGTGAAATTATCAAAAGTTGATATATTTATTTGGTGTATCCATCAAACAAGATGAATAATAACATTTGTTGTGACTTTCAGGGTCCTGAAACATGAAATTTCCAAAAGTTGACATATTAAGGTGGTGTATCCATCAAACAAGACGAATATTACCATTTGTTGTGACTTTCAGGGTCCAGAAACGTGAAAATATTAAAAGTTGACATATTTAGGTGGTATATCCATCAAACAAGACAAATGTTACTATTTATTGTGACTTTCAGTGTTCTGAAACATGAAATTATAGAAAGTTGACTTATTAAGGTGGTGATCCATAAAACAAGACGAATATTATCATTAGTTGAGACTTTCAGGGTCCTGAAACGTGAAGTTATCAAAAGTTGTCATATTTACGTGGTGTATCCATTAAACAAGACGAATATTACCACTTGCAGTGAATTTCAGGGTCCTGAAACGTGAAGTTATCAAAAGTTGACATATTTAGGTGGTGTATCCATCAAACAAGACGAATATTACCATTTGTTGTGACTTTAAGGGTCCTGAAACATGAAGTTTTCAAATGTTGACATATTTAGGTGGTGTATCCATCAAACAAGATGAATAATAACATTTGTTGTGACTTTCAGGGTCCTGAAACGTGAAATTATCAAAAGTTGACATATTTAGATGGTGTATCCATCAAACATGACGAATATTACCTTTTGTTGTGACTTTCAGGTTCCTGAAACGTGAAATTATCAAAAGTTGATATATTTAGGTGGTGTATCCATCAAACAAGATGAATAATAACATTTGTTGTGACTTTCAGGGTCCTGAAACATGAAATTTCCAAAAGTTGACATATTAAGGTGGTGTATCCATCAAACAAGACGAATATTACCATTTGTTGTGACTTTCAGGGTCCAGAAACGTGAAAATATTAAAAGTTGACATATTTAGGTGGTATATCCATCAAACAAGACAAATGTTACTATTTATTGTGACTTTCAGTGTCCTGAAACATGAAATTATAGAAAGTTGACTTATTAAGGTGGTGATCCATAAAACAAGACGAATATTATCATTAGTTGTGACTTTCAGGGTCCTGAAACGTGAAGTTATCAAAAGTTGTCATAGTTAGGTGGTGTATTCATCAAACAAGATGAATATTACCATTTGTTTTGACTTTCAGGGTCCTGAGACGTAAAATTATCAAAAGTTGAAATACTTAGGTTGTCTATCCATCAAACAAGACGAATATTACCATTTGTTTTGACTTTCAGGGTCCTGAAACGTGAAGTTATCATAAGTTGACATATTTAGGTGGTGTATCCATCAAACAAGACGAATATTTACATTTGTTGTGACTTTCAGGGTCCTGAAACGTGAAATTGTACAAAGTTGACATATTAAGGTGGTTTATCCATCAAACAAGATGAATAATAACATTTGTTGTGACTTTCAGGGTCCTGAAACGTGAAGTTATCAAAAGTTGACATATTTAGGTGGTGTATCCATCAAACAAGACGAATATTACCGTTTGTTGTGACTTTCAGGGTCCAGAAACGAGAAGTTATCAAAAGTTGACATATTTACGTGGTGTATCCATCAAACAAGACGAATATTACTATTTGTTGTGACTTTCAGGGTCCTGAAACGTGAAATTATCAAAAGTTGACATATTTAGGTGGTGTATCCATCAAAAAGATGAATTATAACATTTGTTGTGACTTTCAGGGTCCTGAAAGGTGAAGTTATCAAAAGTTGACATATTTAGGTGGTATATCCATCAAACAAGACAAATGTTACTATTTATTGTGACTTTCAGTGTCCTGAAACATGAAATTATAGAAAGTTGACTTATTAAGGTGGTGATCCATAAAACAAGACGAATATTATCATTAGTTGTGACTTTCAGGGTCCTGAAACGTGAAGTTATCATAAGTTGACATATTTAGGTGGTGTATCCATCAAACAAGACGAATATTTACATTTGTTGTGACTTTCAGGGTCCTGAAACGTGAAATTGTACAAAGTTGACATATTAAGGTGGTTTATCCATCAAACAAGATGAATAATAACATTTGTTGTGACTTTCAGGGTCCTGAAACGTGAAGTTATCAAAAGTTGACATATTTAGGTGGTGTATCCATCAAACAAGACGAATATTACCGTTTGTTGTGACTTTCAGGGTCCAGAAACGAGAAGTTATCAAAAGTTGACATATTTACGTGGTGTATCCATCAAACAAGACGAATATTACTATTTGTTGTGACTTTCAGGGTCCTGAAACGTGAAATTATCAAAAGTTGACATATTTAGGTGGTGTATCCATCAAAAAGATGAATTATAACATTTGTTGTGACTTTCAGGGTCCTGAAAGGTGAAGTTATCAAAAGTTGACATATTTAGGTGGTGTATCCATTGACAAGACGAATATTACCATTTGTTGTGACTTTCAGTGTCCTGAAACGTGAAATAATCAAAAGTTGACATATTTAGATGGTGTATCCATCAAACATGACGAATATTACCTTTTGTTGTGACTTTCAGGTTCCTGAAACGTGAAATTATCAAAAGTTGATATATTTAGGTGGTGTATCCATCAAACAAGATGAATAATAACATTTGTTGTGACTTTCAGGGTCCTGAAACATGAAATTTCCAAAAGTTGACATATTAAGGTGGTGTATCCATCAAACAAGACGAATATTACCATTTGTTGTGACTTTCAGGGTCCAGAAACGTGAAAATATTAAAAGTTGACATATTTAGGTGGTATATCCATCAAACAAGACAAATGTTACTATTTATTGTGACTTTCAGTGTTCTGAAACATGAAATTATAGAAAGTTGACTTATTAAGGTGGTGATCCATCAAACAAGACGAATATTACCACTTGCAGTGAATTTCAGGGTCCTGAAACGTGAAGTTATCAAAAGTTGACATATTTAGGTGGTGTATCCATCAAACAAGACGAATATTACTATTTGTTGTGACTTTCAGGGTCCTGAAACGTGAAATTATCAAAAGTTGACATATTTAGGTGGTGTATCCATCAAAAAGATGAATTATAACATTTGTTGTGACTTTCAGGGTCCTGAAAGGTGAAGTTATCAAAAGTTGACATATTTAGGTGGTGTATCCATTGACAAGACGAATATTACCACTTGCAGTGAATTTCAGGGTCCTGAAACGTGAAATAATCAAAAGTTGACATATTTAGATGGTGTATCCATCAAACATGACGAATATTACCTTTTGTTGTGACTTTCAGGTTCCTGAAACGTGAAATTATCAAAAGTTGATATATTTAGGTGGTGTATCCATCAAACAAGATGAATAATAACATTTGTTGTGACTTTCAGGGTCCTGAAACATGAAATTTCCAAAAGTTGACATATTAAGGTGGTGTATCCATCAAACAAGACGAATATTACCATTTGTTGTGACTTTCAGGGTCCAGAAACGTGAAAATATTAAAAGTTGACATATTTAGGTGGTATATCCATCAAACAAGACAAATGTTACTATTTATTGTGACTTTCAGTGTTCTGAAACATGAAATTATAGAAAGTTGACTTATTAAGGTGGTGATCCATAAAACAAGACGAATATTATCATTAGTTGAGACTTTCAGGGTCCTGAAACGTGAAGTTATCAAAAGTTGTCATATTTACGTGGTGTATCCATTAAACAAGACGAATATTACCACTTGCAGTGAATTTCAGGGTCCTGAAACGTGAAGTTATCAAAAGTTGACATATTTAGGTGGTGTATCCATCAAACAAGACGAATATTACCATTTGTTGTGACTTTAAGGGTCCTGAAACATGAAGTTTTCAAATGTTGACATATTTAGGTGGTGTATCCATCAAACAAGATGAATAATAACATTTGTTGTGACTTTCAGGGTCCTGAAACGTGAAATTATCAAAAGTTGACATATTTAGATGGTGTATCCATCAAACAAGACAAATATTACCAATTGTCGTAACTTTCAGGGTCCTGAAACGTGAAATTTTCTAAAGTTGACATATTTACGTGGTGTATCCATTAAACAAGACGAATATTACCACTTGCAGTGAATTTCAGGGTCCTGAAACGTGAAGTTATCAAAAGTTGACATATTTAGGTGGTGTATCCATCAAACAAGACGAATATTACCATTTGTTGTGACTTTAAGGGTCCTGAAACATGAAGTTATCAAATGTTGACATATTTACGTGGTGTATCCATCAAACAAGATGAATATTAACATTTGTTGTGACTTTCAGGGTCCTGAAACGTGAAATTATCAAAATTTGACATACTTAGACGGTGTATCCATCAAACAAGACGAATATTACGATTTGTTGTAACTTTCAGGGTCCTGAAATCTGAAATTATCAAAAGTTGACATATTTCCGTGGTGTATCCATTAAACCTGACGGACATTACCATTTGTTGTGACTTTCAGGGTCCTGAAACGTGAAATTATCAAAAGTTGACATATTTAGGTGGTGTATCCATCAAACAAGACGAATATTACCATTTGTTGTGACTTTCAGGGTCCTGAAACGTGAAATTATCAAAAGTTGACATATTTAGGTGGTGTATCCATCAAATAAGACGAATGTTACCATTTGTTGTGACTTTCAGGGTCCTGAAACGTGAAATTTTCAAAAGTTGACATATTTAGGTGGTGTATCCATCAAACAAAATATAACCATTTGTTGTGACTTTCAGGGTCCTGAAACGTGAAGTTATCAAAAGTTGACATATTTAGGTGGTGTATCCATTAAAAAAGACGAATATTAAGATTTGTTGCGACTTTCAGGGTCCTGAAACGTGAAGTTATCAAAAGTTGACATATTTAGGTGGTGTATCCATCAAACAAGACGAATATTACCGTTTGTTGTGACTTTCAGGGTCCTGAAACGAGAAGTTATCAAAAGTTGACATATTTACGTGGTGTATCCATCAAACAAGACGAATATTACTATTTGTTGTGACTTTCAGGGTCCTGAAACGTGAAATTATCAAAAGTTGATATATTTAGGTGGTGTATCCATCAAAAAGATGAATTATAACATTTGTTGTGACTTTCAGGGTCCTGAAAGGTGAAGTTATCAAAAGTTGACATATTTAGGTGGTGTATCCATTGACAAGACGAATATTACCATTTGTTGTGACTTTCAGTGTCCTGAAACGTGAAATTATCAAAAGTTGACATATTTAGATGGTGTATCCATCAAACATGACGAATATTACCTTTTGTTGTGACTTTCAGGTTCCTGAAACGTGAAATTATCAAAAGTTGATATATTTAGGTGGTGTATCCATCAAACAAGATGAATAATAACATTTGTTGTGACTTTCAGGGTCCTGAAACATGAAATTTCCAAAAGTTGACATATTAAGGTGGTGTATCCATCAAACAAGACGAATATTACCATTTGTTGTGACTTTCAGGGTCCAGAAACGTGAAAATATTAAAAGTTGACATATTTAGGTGGTATATCCATCAAACAAGACAAATGTTACTATTTATTGTGACTTTCAGTGTTCTGAAACATGAAATTATAGAAAGTTGACTTATTAAGGTGGTGATCCATCAAACAAGACGAATATTACCACTTGCAGTGAATTTCAGGGTCCTGAAACGTGAAGTTATCAAAAGTTGACATATTTAGGTGGTGTATCCATCAAACAAGACGAATATTACTATTTGTTGTGACTTTCAGGGTCCTGAAACGTGAAATTATCAAAAGTTGACATATTTAGGTGGTGTATCCATCAAAAAGATGAATTATAACATTTGTTGTGACTTTCAGGGTCCTGAAAGGTGAAGTTATCAAAAGTTGACATATTTAGGTGGTGTATCCATTGACAAGACGAATATTACCATTTGTTGTGACTTTCAGTGTCCTGAAACGTGAAATAATCAAAAGTTGACATATTTAGATGGTGTATCCATCAAACATGACGAATATTACCATTTGTTGTGACTTTCAGGTTCCTGAAACGTGAAATTATCAAAAGTTGATATATTTAGGTGGTGTATCCATCAAACAAGATGAATAATAACATTTGTTGTGACTTTCAGGGTCCTGAAACATGAAATTTCCAAAAGTTGACATATTAAGGTGGTGTATCCATCAAACAAGACGAATATTACCATTTGTTGTGACTTTCAGGGTCCAGAAACGTGAAAATATTAAAAGTTGACATATTTAGGTGGTATATCCATCAAACAAGACAAATGTTACTATTTATTGTGACTTTCAGTGTTCTGAAACATGAAATTATAGAAAGTTGACTTATTAAGGTGGTGATCCATAAAACAAGACGAATATTATCATTAGTTGAGACTTTCAGGGTCCTGAAACGTGAAGTTATCAAAAGTTGTCATATTTAGGTGGTGTATCCATTAAACAAGACGAATATTACCACTTGCAGTGAATTTCAGGGTCCTGAAACGTGAAGTTATCAAAAGTTGACATATTTAGGTGGTGTATCCATCAAACAAGACGAATATTACCATTTGTTGTGACTTTAAGGGTCCTGAAACATGAAGTTTTCAAATGTTGACATATTTAGGTGGTGTATCCATCAAACAAGATGAATAATAACATTTGTTGTGACTTTCAGGGTCCTGAAACGTGAAATTATCAAAAGTTGACATATTTAGATGGTGTATCCATCAAACATGACGAATATTACCTTTTGTTGTGACTTTCAGGTTCCTGAAACGTGAAATTATCAAAAGTTGATATATTTAGGTGGTGTATCCATCAAACAAGATGAATAATAACATTTTTTTGTGACTTTCAGGGTCCTGAAACATGAAATTTCCAAAAGTTGGCATATTAAGGTGGTGTATCCATCAAACAAGACGAATATTACCATTTGTTGTGACTTTCAGGGTCCAGAAACGTGAAAATATTAAAAGTTGACATATTTAGGTGGTATATCCATCAAACAAGACAAATGTTACTATTTATTGTGACTTTCAGTGTCCTGAAACATGAAATTATAGAAAGTTGACTTATTAAGGTGGTGATCCATAAAACAAGACGAATATTATCATTAGTTGTGACTTTCAGGGTCCTGAAACGTGAAGTTATCAAAAGTTGTCATAGTTAGGTGGTGTATTCATCAAACAAGATGAATATTACCATTTGTTTTGACTTTCAGGGTCCTGAGACGTAAAATTATCAAAAGTTGAAATACTTAGGTTGTCTATCCATCAAACAAGACGAACATTACCATTTGTTTTGACTTTCAGGGTCCTGAAACGTGAAGTTATCATAAGTTGACATATTTAGGTGGTGTATCCATCAAACAAGACGAATATTTACATTTGTTGTGACTTTCAGGGTCCTGAAACGTGAAATTGTACAAAGTTGACATATTAAGGTGGTTTATCCATCAAACAAGATGAATAATAACATTTGTTGTGACTTTCAGGGTCCTGAAACGTGAAGTTATCAAAAGTTGACATATTTAGGTGGTGTATCCATCAAACAAGACAAATGTTACTATTTATTGTGACTTTCAGTGTTCTGAAACATGAAATTATAGAAAGTTGTCATATTTACGTGGTGTATCCATTAAACAAGACGAATATTACCACTTGCAGTGAATTTCAGGGTCCTGAAACGTGAAGTTATCAAAAGTTGACATATTTAGGTGGTGTATCCATCAAACAAGACGAATATTACCATTTGTTGTGACTTTAAGGGTCCTGAAACATGAAGTTTTCAAATGTTGACATATTTAGGTGGTGTATCCATCAAACAAGATGAATAATAACATTTGTTGTGACTTTCAGGGTCCTGAAACGTGAAATTATCAAAAGTTGACATATTTAGATGGTGTATCCATCAAACATGACGAATATTACCTTTTGTTGTGACTTTCAGGTTCCTGAAACGTGAAATTATCAAAAGTTGATATATTTAGGTGGTGTATCCATCAAACAAGATGAATAATAACATTTGTTGTGACTTTCAGGGTCCTGAAACATGAAATTTCCAAAAGTTGACATATTAAGGTGGTGTATCCATCAAACAAGACGAATATTACCATTTGTTGTGACTTTCAGGGTCCTGAAACATGAAATTATAGAAAGTTGACTTATTAAGGTGGTGATCCATAAAACAAGACGAATATTATCATTAGTTGTGACTTTCAGGGTCCTGAAACGTGAAGTTATCAAAAGTTGTCATAGTTAGGTGGTGTATTCATCAAACAAGATGAATATTACCATTTGTTTTGACTTTCAGGGTCCTGAGACGTAAAATTATCAAAAGTTGAAATACTTAGGTTGTCTATCCATCAAACAAGACGAATATTACCATTTGTTTTGACTTTCAGGGTCCTGAAACGTGAAGTTATCATAAGTTGACATATTTAGGTGGTGTATCCATCAAACAAGACGAATATTTACATTTGTTGTGACTTTCAGGGTCCTGAAACGTGAAATTGTACAAAGTTGACATATTAAGGTGGTTTATCCATCAAACAAGATGAATAATAACATTTGTTGTGACTTTCAGGGTCCTGAAACGTGAAGTTATCAAAAGTTGACATATTTAGGTGGTGTATCCATCAAACAAGACGAATATTACCGTTTGTTGTGACTTTCAGGGTCCTGAAACGAGAAGTTATCAAAAGTTGACATATTTACGTGGTGTATCCATCAAACAAGATGAATATTACTATTTGTTGTGACTTTCAGGGTCCTGAAACGTGAAATTATCAAAAGTTGACATATTTAGGTGGTGTATCCATCAAAAAGATGAATTATAACATTTGTTGTGACTTTCAGGGTCCTGAAAGGTGAAGTTATCAAAAGTTGACATATTTAGGTGGTGTATCCATTGACAAGACGAATATTACCATTTGTTGTGACTTTCAGTGTCCTGAAACGTGAAATTATCAAAAGTTGACATATTTAGATGGTGTATCCATCAAACATGACGAATATTACCTTTTGTTGTGACTTTCAGGTTCCTGAAACGTGAAATTATCAAAAGTTGATATATTTAGGTGGTGTATCCATCAAACAAGATGAATAATAACATTTGTTGTGACTTTCAGGGTCCTGAAACATGAAATTTCCAAAAGTTGACATATTAAGGTGGTGTATCCATCAAACAAGACGAATATTACCATTTGTTGTGACTTTCAGGGTCCAGAAACGTGAAAATATTAAAAGTTGACATATTTAGGTGGTATATCCATCAAACAAGACAAATGTTACTATTTATTGTGACTTTCAGTGTTCTGAAACATGAAATTATAGAAAGTTGACTTATTAAGGTGGTGATCCATCAAACAAGACGAATATTACCACTTGCAGTGAATTTCAGGGTCCTGAAACGTGAAGTTATCAAAAGTTGACATATTTAGGTGGTGTATCCATCAAACAAGACGAATATTACTATTTGTTGTGACTTTCAGGGTCCTGAAACGTGAAATTATCAAAAGTTGACATATTTAGGTGGTGTATCCATCAAAAAGATGAATTATAACATTTGTTGTGACTTTCAGGGTCCTGAAAGGTGAAGTTATCAAAAGTTGACATATTTAGGTGGTGTATCCATTGACAAGACGAATATTACCATTTGTTGTGACTTTCAGTGTCCTGAAACGTGAAATAATCAAAAGTTGACATATTTAGATGGTGTATCCATCAAACATGACGAATATTACCTTTTGTTGTGACTTTCAGGTTCCTGAAACGTGAAATTATCAAAAGTTGATATATTTAGGTGGTGTATCCATCAAACAAGATGAATAATAACATTTGTTGTGACTTTCAGGGTCCTGAAACATGAAATTTCCAAAAGTTGACATATTAAGGTGGTGATCCATAAAACAAGACGAATATTATCATTAGTTGTGACTTTCAGGGTCCTGAAACGTGAAGTTATCAAAAGTTGTCATAGTTAGGTGGTGTATTCATCAAACAAGATGAATATTACCATTTGTTTTGACTTTCAGGGTCCTGAGACGTAAAATTATCAAAAGTTGAAATACTTAGGTTGTCTATCCATCAAACAAGACGAATATTACCATTTGTTTTGACTTTCAGGGTCCTGAAACGTGAAGTTATCATAAGTTGACATATTTAGGTGGTGTATCCATCAAACAAGACGAATATTTACATTTGTTGTGACTTTCAGGGTCCTGAAACGTGAAATTGTACAAAGTTGACATATTAAGGTGGTTTATCCATCAAACAAGATGAATAATAACATTTGTTGTGACTTTCAGGGTCCTGAAACGTGAAGTTATCAAAAGTTGACATATTTAGGTGGTGTATCCATCAAACAAGACGAATATTACCGTTTGTTGTGACTTTCAGGGTCCTGAAACGAGAAGTTATCAAAAGTTGACATATTTACGTGGTGTATCCATCAAACAAGATGAATATTACTATTTGTTGTGACTTTCAGGGTCCTGAAACGTGAAATTATCAAAAGTTGACATATTTAGGTGGTGTATCCATCAAAAAGATGAATTATAACATTTGTTGTGACTTTCAGGGTCCTGAAAGGTGAAGTTATCAAAAGTTGACATATTTAGGTGGTGTATCCATTGACAAGACGAATATTACCATTTGTTGTGACTTTCAGTGTCCTGAAACGTGAAATTATCAAAAGTTGACATATTTAGATGGTGTATCCATCAAACATGACGAATATTACCTTTTGTTGTGACTTTCAGGTTCCTGAAACGTGAAATTATCAAAAGTTGATATATTTAGGTGGTGTATCCATCAAACAAGATGAATAATAACATTTGTTGTGACTTTCAGGGTCCTGAAACATGAAATTTCCAAAAGTTGACATATTAAGGTGGTGTATCCATCAAACAAGACGAATATTACCATTTGTTGTGACTTTCAGGGTCCAGAAACGTGAAAATATTAAAAGTTGACATATTTAGGTGGTATATCCATCAAACAAGACAAATGTTACTATTTATTGTGACTTTCAGTGTTCTGAAACATGAAATTATAGAAAGTTGACTTATTAAGGTGGTGATCCATCAAACAAGACGAATATTACCACTTGCAGTGAATTTCAGGGTCCTGAAACGTGAAGTTATCAAAAGTTGACATATTTAGGTGGTGTATCCATCAAACAAGACGAATATTACTATTTGTTGTGACTTTCAGGGTCCTGAAACGTGAAATTATCAAAAGTTGACATATTTAGGTGGTGTATCCATCAAAAAGATGAATTATAACATTTGTTGTGACTTTCAGGGTCCTGAAAGGTGAAGTTATCAAAAGTTGACATATTTAGGTGGTGTATCCATTGACAAGACGAATATTACCATTTGTTGTGACTTTCAGTGTCCTGAAACGTGAAATAATCAAAAGTTGACATATTTAGATGGTGTATCCATCAAACATGACGAATATTACCTTTTGTTGTGACTTTCAGGTTCCTGAAACGTGAAATTATCAAAAGTTGATATATTTAGGTGGTGTATCCATCAAACAAGATGAATAATAACATTTGTTGTGACTTTCAGGGTCCTGAAACATGAAATTTCCAAAAGTTGACATATTAAGGTGGTGATCCATAAAACAAGACGAATATTATCATTAGTTGTGACTTTCAGGGTCCTGAAACGTGAAGTTATCAAAAGTTGTCATAGTTAGGTGGTGTATTCATCAAACAAGATGAATATTACCATTTGTTTTGACTTTCAGGGTCCTGAGACGTAAAATTATCAAAAGTTGAAATACTTAGGTTGTCTATCCATCAAACAAGACGAATATTACCATTTGTTTTGACTTTCAGGGTCCTGAAACGTGAAGTTATCATAAGTTGACATATTTAGGTGGTGTATCCATCAAACAAGACGAATATTTACATTTGTTGTGACTTTCAGGGTCCTGAAACGTGAAATTGTACAAAGTTGACATATTAAGGTGGTTTATCCATCAAACAAGATGAATAATAACATTTGTTGTGACTTTCAGGGTCCTGAAACGTGAAGTTATCAAAAGTTGACATATTTAGGTGGTGTATCCATCAAACAAGACGAATATTACCGTTTGTTGTGACTTTCAGGGTCCTGAAACGAGAAGTTATCAAAAGTTGACATATTTACGTGGTGTATCCATCAAACAAGATGAATATTACTATTTGTTGTGACTTTCAGGGTCCTGAAACGTGAAATTATCAAAAGTTGACATATTTAGGTGGTGTATCCATCAAAAAGATGAATTATAACATTTGTTGTGACTTTCAGGGTCCTGAAAGGTGAAGTTATCAAAAGTTGACATATTTAGGTGGTGTATCCATTGACAAGACGAATATTACCATTTGTTGTGACTTTCAGTGTCCTGAAACGTGAAATTATCAAAAGTTGACATATTTAGATGGTGTATCCATCAAACATGACGAATATTACCTTTTGTTGTGACTTTCAGGTTCCTGAAACGTGAAATTATCAAAAGTTGATATATTTAGGTGGTGTATCCATCAAACAAGATGAATAATAACATTTGTTGTGACTTTCAGGGTCCTGAAACATGAAATTTCCAAAAGTTGACATATTAAGGTGGTGTATCCATCAAACAAGACGAATATTACCATTTGTTGTGACTTTCAGGGTCCAGAAACGTGAAAATATTAAAAGTTGACATATTTAGGTGGTATATCCATCAAACAAGACAAATGTTACTATTTATTGTGACTTTCAGTGTTCTGAAACATGAAATTATAGAAAGTTGACTTATTAAGGTGGTGATCCATCAAACAAGACGAATATTACCACTTGCAGTGAATTTCAGGGTCCTGAAACGTGAAGTTATCAAAAGTTGACATATTTAGGTGGTGTATCCATCAAACAAGACGAATATTACTATTTGTTGTGACTTTCAGGGTCCTGAAACGTGAAATTATCAAAAGTTGACATATTTAGGTGGTGTATCCATCAAAAAGATGAATTATAACATTTGTTGTGACTTTCAGGGTCCTGAAAGGTGAAGTTATCAAAAGTTGACATATTTAGGTGGTGTATCCATTGACAAGACGAATATTACCATTTGTTGTGACTTTCAGTGTCCTGAAACGTGAAATAATCAAAAGTTGACATATTTAGATGGTGTATCCATCAAACATGACGAATATTACCTTTTGTTGTGACTTTCAGGTTCCTGAAACGTGAAATTATCAAAAGTTGATATATTTAGGTGGTGTATCCATCAAACAAGATGAATAATAACATTTGTTGTGACTTTCAGGGTCCTGAAACATGAAATTTCCAAAAGTTGACATATTAAGGTGGTGTATCCATCAAACAAGACGAATGTTACTATTTATTGTGACTTTCAGTGTTCTGAAACATGAAATTATAGAAAGTTGACTTATTAAGGTGGTGATCCATCAAACAAGACGAATATTATCATTAGTTGAGACTTTCAGGGTCCTGAAACGTGAAGTTATCAAAAGTTGTCATATTTACGTGGTGTATCCATTAAACAAGACGAATATTACCACTTGCAGTGAATTTCAGGGTCCTGAAACGTGAAGTTATCAAAAGTTGACATATTTAGGTGGTGTATCCATCAAACAAGACGAATATTACCATTTGTTGTGACTTTAAGGGTCCTGAAACATGAAGTTTTCAAATGTTGACATATTTAGGTGGTGTATCCATCAAACAAGATGAATAATAACATTTGTTGTGACTTTCAGGGTCCTGAAACGTGAAATTATCAAAAGTTGACATATTTAGATGGTGTATCCATCAAACAAGACAAATATTACCAATTGTCGTAACTTTCAGGGTCCTGAAACGTGAAATTTTCTAAAGTTGACATATTTACGTGGTGTATCCATTAAACAAGACGAATATTACCACTTGCAGTGAATTTCAGGGTCCTGAAACGTGAAGTTATCAAAAGTTGACATATTTAGGTGGTGTATCCATCAAACAAGACGAATATTACCATTTGTTGTGACTTTAAGGGTCCTGAAACATGAAGTTTTCAAATGTTGACATATTTAGGTGGTGTATCCATCAAACAAGATGAATAATAACATTTGTTGTGACTTTCAGGGTCCTGAAACGTGAAATTATCAAAATTTGACTTATTTAGATGGTGTATCCATCAAACATGACGAATATTACCATTTGTTGTGACTTTCAGGGTCCTGAAACGTGAAGTTATCAAAAGTTGACATACTTAGACGGTGTATCCATCAAACAAGACGAATATTACGATTTGTTGTAACTTTCAGGGTCCTGAAATCTGAAATTATCAAAAGTTGACATATTTCCGTGGTGTATCCATTAAACATGACGGACATTACCATTTGTTGTGACTTTCAGGGTCCTGAAACGTGAAATTATCAAAATTTGACATATTTAGGTGGTGTATTCATCAAACAAGACGAATATTACCATTTGTTGTGACTTTCAGGGTCCTGAAACGTGAAGTTATCAAAAGTTGACATATTTAGGTGGTGTATCCATCAAACAAGACGAATATTACTATTTGTTGTGACTTTCAGGGTCCTGAAACGTGAAATTATCAAAAGTTGACATATTTAGGTGGTGTATCCATCAAATAAGACGAATGTTACCATTTGTTGTGACTTTCAGGGTCCTGAAACGTGAAATTTTCAAAAGTTGACATATTTAGGTGGTGTATCCATCAAACAAAATATAACCATTTGTTGTGACTTTCAGGGTCCTGAAACGTGAAGTTATCAAAAGTTGACATATTTAGGTGGTGTATCCATTAAAAAAGACGAATATTAAGATTTGTTGCGACTTTCAGGGTCCTGAAACTTGAAATTATCAAAAGTTGACATATTTAGATGGTGTATCCACCAAACAAGACAAATATTACCATTTGTTGTAACTTTCAGGGTCCTGAAACGTGAAATTTTCAAAAGTTGACATATTTACGTGGTGTATGCATTAAACAAGACGAATATTACCACTTGCAGTGAATTTCAGGGTCCTGAAACAGGAAGTTATCAAAAGTTGACATATTTAGGTGGTGTACCATCAAACAAGACGAATATTACCATTTGTTGTGACTTTCAGGGTCCTGAAACGTGAAATTTTCAAAAGTTGACATATTTAGGTGGTGTATTCATCAAATAAGACGAATATTACCATTTGTTGTGACTTTCAGGGTCCTGAAACGTGAAATCATCAAAAGTTGACATATTTAGGTGGTGTATCCATCAAACAAGACGACTATTACCATTTGTTGTGACTTTCAGAGTCCTGAAAGGTGAAATCATCAAAAGTTGACATATTTAGGTGGTGTATCCATTAAACAAGACGAATATTACCATTTGCAGTGACTTTCAGAGTCCTGAACAGTTAAAATATCAAAAGTTTACATATTTAGGTGGTGTATCCATCAAACAAGATGAATAATAACATTTGTTGTGACTTTCAGGGTCCTGAAACGTGAAATTATCAAAAGTTGACATATTTGGGTGGTGTATTCATCAATTAAGACGAATATTACCATTTGCTGTGAATTTCAGGGTCCTGAAACGTGAAATGATCAAATGTTGACATGTTTAGGTGGTGTATTCATCAAATAAGACGAATGTTACCATTTGTTGTGACTTTCAGGGTCCTGAAACGTGAAATTATCAAAAGTTGACATATTTAGGTGGTGTATCCATCAAACAAAATATAACCATTTGTTGTGACTTTCAGGGTCCTGAAACGTGAAGTTATCAAAAGTTGACATATTTAGGTGGTGTATCCATTAAAAAAGACGAATATTAAGATTTGTTGCGACTTTCAGGGTCCTGAAACTTGAAATTATCAAAAGTTGACATATTTAGATGGTGTATCCATCAAACATGACGAATATTACCATTTGTTGTAACTTTCAGGGTCCTGAAACGTGAAATTTTCAAAAGTTGACATATTTACGTGGTGTATGCATTAAACAAGACGAATATTACCACTTGCAGTGAATTTCAGGGTCCCTGAAACAGGAAGTTATCAAAAGTTGACATATTTAGGTGGTGTACCATCAAACAAGACGAATATTACCATTTGTTGTGACTTTCAGGGTCCTGAAACGTGAAATTTTCAAAAGTTGACATATTTAGGTTGTGTCTTCATCAAATAAGACGAATATTACCATTTGTTGTGACTTTCAGGGTCCTGAAAGGTGAAATTATCAAAAGTTGACATATTTACGTGGTGTATCCATTAAACAAGACGAATATTACCATTTGCAGTGACTTTCAGAGTCATGAACAGTTAAAATATCAAAAGTTGACATATTTAGGTGGTGTATTCATCAAATAAGACGAATATTACCATTTGTTGTGACTTTTAGGGTCCTGAAACGTGAAATCATCAAAAGTTGACATATTTAGGTGGTGTATCCATTAAAAAAGACGAATATTAAGATTAGTTGCGACTTTCAGGGTCCTGAAAGGTGAAATTATCAAAAGTTGACATATTTACGTGGTGTATCCATTAAACAAGAAGAATATTACCATTTGCAGTGACTTTCAGAGTCCTGAACAGTTAAAATATCAAAAGTTGACATATTTAGGTGGTGTATCCATCAAACAAGACGACTATTACCATTTGTCGTAACTTTCAGGCTCCTGAAGCGTGAAATTATCAAAAGTTGACATGTTTAGATGGTGTTTCCATCAAACAAGACGAATATTACCATTTGCTTTGACTTTCAGGGTCTTGAAACGTGAATTTATCAAATGTTGACATGTTTAGGTGGTGTATTCATCAAATAAGACGAATATTACCATTTGTTGTGACTTTCAGGGTCCTGAAACGTGAAATTATCAAAAGTTGACATATTTAGGTGGTGTATCCATCAAACGAAATATAACCATTTGTTGTGACTTTCAGGGTCCTGAAACGTGAAGTTATCAAAAGTTGAGATATTTAGACGGTGTATCCATCAAACAAGACGAATATTACCATTTGTTATGACTTTCAGGGTCCTGAAACGTGAAATTATCAAAAGTTGACATATTTAGGTGGTGTATCCATCAAACAAGACGAAAATTACCATTTGTTGTGACTTTCAGGGTCCTGAAACGTGAAGTTATCAAAAGTTGACATATTTAGGTGGTGTATCCATCAAACAAGACGAATATTACCATTTGTTGTGACTTTCAGGGTCCTGAAATGTGAAATTATCAAAAGTTGACATATTTAGATGGTGTATCCATCAAACATGACGAATATTACCATTTGTGGTGACTTTCAGGGTCCTGAAACGTGAAATTATCAAAAGTTGACATATTTAGGTGGTGTATCCATCAAACACGACGACTATTACCATTTGTCGTAACTTTCAGGGTCCTGAAACGTGAAATTATCAAAAGTTGACTTATTTAGATGGTGTATCCATCAAACATGACGAATATTACCATTTGTTGTGACTTTCAGGGTCCTGAAACGTGAAGTTATCAAAAGTTGACATATTTAGATGGTGTATCCATCAAACAAGACGAATTTTACCATTTGTTGTAACTTTCAGGGTCCTGAAACGTGAAATTATCAAAAGTTGACATATTTACGTGG
Source organism: Echiichthys vipera (assembly GCF_963691815.1). Classification (NCBI taxonomy): domain Eukaryota; kingdom Metazoa; phylum Chordata; class Actinopteri; order Perciformes; family Trachinidae; genus Echiichthys; species Echiichthys vipera. The sequence continues at coordinate 5,118,433 of NC_139825.1, read as the reverse complement.
TGTATCCATTAAACAAGACGAATATTACCATATGTCTTGACTTTCAGGGTCCTGAAACATGAAATTATCAAAAGTTGACATATTTAGGTGGTATGTCCATCAAAAAAGACGAATATTACCATTTGTCGTAACTTTCAGGGTCCTGAAACGTGAAATTATCAAAAGTTGACTTATTTAGATGGTGTATCCATCAAACATGACGAATATTACCATTTGTTTTGACTTTCAGGGTCCTGAAACGTGAAGTTATCAAAAATTGACATATTTAGATGGTGTATCCATCAAACAAGACGAATATCACCATTTGTTGTGACTTTCAGGGTCCTGAAACGTGAAATTATAAAAGTTGACATATTTAGGTGGTGTATCCATGAAACAAGACGACTGTTACCATTTGTTGTGACTTTCAAGGACCTTCAAACGTGAAATTAACAAAAGTTGACATATTTACGTGGTTTATCCATTAAACAAGACGAATATTACCATTTGCAGTGACTTTCAGGGTCCTGAAACGTGAAATTATCAAAAGTTGACATATTTAGGTGGTGTATCCATCAAACAAGATGAATAAAAACATTTGTTGTGACTTTCAGGGTCCTGAAAAGAATTATCAAAAGTTGACATATTTAGGTGGTGTATTCATCAAATAAGACGAATATTACCATTTGTTGTGACTTTCAGGGTCCTGAAACATGAAGTTATCAAAAGTTGACTTATTTAGGTGGTGTATCCATCAAACAAGACGAATATTACCATTTGTTGTGACTTTCAGGGTCCTGAAATGTGAAATTATCAAAAGTTGACATATTTAGATGGTGTATCCATCAAACATGACGAATATTACCATTTGTTGTGACTTTCAGGGTCCTGAAACGTGAAATTATCAAAAGTTGACATATTTAGGTGGTGTATCCATCAAACAAGACGACTATTACCATTTGTCGTAACTTTCAGGGTCCTGAAACGTGAAATTATCAAATGTTGACTTATTTAGATGGTGTATCCATCCAACATGACGAATATTACCATTTGTTGTGACTTTCAGGGTCCTGAAACGTGAAGTTATCAAAAGTTGACATATTTACGTGGTGTATCCATTAAACAAGACGAATATTACCATTTGTTGTGACTTTCAGGGTCCTGAAACGTGAAATTATCAAAAGTTGACATATTTAGGTGGTGTATCCATCAAACAAGACGAATATTAACATTTGTTGTGACTTTCAGGGTCCTGAAACGTGAAATTATCAAAAGTTGACATATTTAGGTGGTGTATCCATCAAACAAGACGAAAATTACCATTTGTTGTGACTTTCAGGGTCCTGAAACGTGAAATTATAAAAGTTGACATATTTAGGTGGTGTATCCATGAAACAAGACGACTGTTACCATTTGTTGTGACTTTCAAGGACCTTCAAACGTGAAATTAACAAAAGTTGACATATTTACGTGGTTTATCCATTAAACAAGACGAATATTACCATTTGCAGTGACTTTCAGGGTCCTGAAACGTGAAATTATCAAAAGTTGACATATTTAGGTGGTGTATCCATCAAACAAGATGAATAAAAACATTTGTTGTGACTTTCAGGGTCCAAAATTTTTTTTTCAAAAGTTGACATATTTAGGTGGTGTATTCATCACATAAGACGAATATTAACATTTGTTGTGACTTTCAGGGATTTGAAACGTGAAATTATCAAAAGTTGACATATTTAGGTGGTGTATACATCAAACATGACGAATATTACCATTTGTTGTGATTTTCAGGGTCCTGAAACGTGAAATTATCAAAAGTTGACATATTTACGTGGTATGTCCATCAAACAAGACGAATATTACCATTTGTCGTAACTTTCAGGGTCCTGAAACGTGAAATTATCAAAAGTTGACTTATTTAGATGGTGTATCCATCAAACATGACGAATATTACCATTTGTTGTGACTTTCAGGGTCCTGAAACGTGAAGTTATCAAAAGTTGATATATTTACGTGGTTTTACCATTAAACAAGACAAATATTACCATTTGTAGTGACTTTCAGGGTCCTGAAACGTGAAATTATCAAAAGTTGACATATTTAGGTGGTGTATCCATCAAACAAGATGAATAAAAACATTTGTTGTGACTTTCAGGGTCCTGAAAAGAATAATCAAAAGTTGACATATTTAGGTGGTGTATTCATCAAATAAGACGAATATTACCATTTGTTGTGACTTTCAGGGTCCTGAAACATGAAGTTATCAAAAGTTGACATATTTAGGTGGTGTATCATTTTAACAGGACGAATATTACCATTTGTTGTGACTTTCAGGGTCCTGAAATGTGAAATTATCAAAAGTTGACATATTTAGATGGTGTATCCATCAAACATGACGAATATTACTATTTGTTGTGGCTTTCAGGGTCCTGAAACGTGAAATTATCAAAAGTTGACATATTTAGGTGGTGTATCCATCAAACAAGACGACTATTACCATTTGTCGTAACTTTCAGGGTCCTGAATCGTGAAATTATCAAAAGTTGACTTATTTAGATGGTGTATCCATCCAACATGACGAATATTACCATTTGTTGTGACTTTCAAGGTCCTGAAACGTGAAGTTATCAAAAGTTGATATATTTACGTGGTGTATCCATTAAACAAGACGAATATTACCATTTGTTGTGACTTTCAGGGTCCTGAAACGTGAAATTATCAAAAGTTGACATATTTAGGTGGTGTATCCATCAAACAAGACGAATATTAACATTTGTTGTGACTTTCAGGGTCCTGAAACGTGAAATTATCAAAAGTTGACATATTTAGGTGGTGTATCCATCAAACAAGACGAAAATTACCATTTGTTGTGACTTTCAGGGTCCTGAAACGTGAAGTTATCAAAAGTTGACATATTTAGACGGTGTATCCATCAAACAAGACGAATATTACCATTTGTTGTGACTTTCAGGGTCCTGAAATGTGAAATTATCAAAAGTTGACATATTTAGATGGTGTATCCATCAAACATGACGAATATTACCATTTGTGGTGACTTTCAGGTTCCTGAAACGTGAAATTATCAAAAGTTGACATATTTAGGTGGTGTATCCATCAAACAAGACGACTATTACCATTTGTCGTAACTTTCAGGGTCCTGAAACGTGAAATTATCAAAAGTTGACTTATTTAGATGGTGTATCCATCAAACATGACGAATATTACCATTTGTTGTGACTTTCAGGGTCCTGAAACGTGAAGTTATCAAAAGTTGACATATTTAAATGGTGTATCCATCAAACAAGACGAATTTTACCATTTGTTGTAACTTTCAGGGTCCTGAAACGTGAAATTATCAAAAGTTGACATATTTACGTGGTTTATCCATTAAACAAGACGAATATTACCATTTGTCTTGACTTTCAGGGTCCTGAAACGTGAAATTATCAAAAGTTGACATATTTAGGTGGTATGTCCATCAAACAAGACGAATATTACCATTTGTCGTAACTTTCAGGGTCCTGAAACGTGAAATTATCAAAAGTTGACTTATTTAGATGGTGTATCCATCAAACATGACGAATATTACCATTTGTTGTGACTTTCAGGGTCCTGAAACGTGAAGTTATCAAAAATTGACATATTTAGATGGTGTATCCATCAAACAAGACGAATATTACCATTTGTTGTAACTTTCAGGGTCCTGAAACGTGAAATTATCAAAAGTTGACATATTTACGTGGTGTATCCATTAAACAAGACGAATATTACCATTTGTCTTGACTTTCAGGGTCCTGAAACGTGAAATTATCAAAAGTTGACATATTTAGGTGGTATGTCCATCAAACAAGACGAAAATTACCATTTGTTGTGGCTTTCAGGGTCCTGAAACGTGAAGTTATCAAAAGTTGATATATTTACGTGGTGTATCCATTAAACAAGACGAATATTACCATTTGTTGTGACTTTCAGGGTCCTGAAACGTGAAATTATCAAAAGTTGACATATTTAGGTGGTGTATCCATCAAACAAGACGAATATTAACATTTGTTGTGACTTTCTGGGTCCTGAAACGTGAAATTATCAAAAGTTGACATATTTAGGTGGTGTATCCATCAAACAAGACGAAAATTACCATTTGTTGTGACTTTCAGGGTCCTGAAACGTGAAGTTATCAAAAGTTGACATATTTAGACGGTGTATCCATCAAACAAGACGAATATTACCATTTGTTGTGACTTTCAGGGTACTGAAATGTGAAATTATCAAAAGTTGACATATTTATATGGTGTATCCATCAAACATGACGAATATTACCATTTGTGGTGACTTTCAGGTTCCTGAAACGTGAAATTATCAAAAGTTGACATATTTAGGTGGTGTATCCATCAAACAAGACGACTATTACCATTTGTCGTAACTTTCAGGGTCCTGAAACGTGAAATTATCAAAAGTTGACTTATTTAGATGGTGTATACATCAAACATGACGAATATTACCATTTGTTGTGACTTTCAGGGTCCTGAAACGTGAAGTTATCAAAAGTTGACATATTTAAATGGTGTATCCATCAAACAAGACGAATTTTACCATTTGTTGTAACTTTCAGGGTCTTGAAACGTGAAATTATCAAAAGTTGACATATTTACGTGGTGTATCCATTAAACAAGACGAATATTACCATTTGTCTTGACTTTCAGGGTCCTGAAACGTGAAATTATCAAAAGTTGACATATTTAGGTGGTATGTCCATCAAACAAGACGAATATTACCATTTGTCGTAACTTTCAGGGTCCTGAAACGTGAAATTATCAAAAGTTGACTTATTTAGATGGTGTATCCATCAAACATGACGAATATTACCATTTGTTGTGACTTTCAGGGTCCTGAAACGTGAAGTTATCAAAAATTGACATATTTAGATGGTGTATCCATCAAACAAGACGAATATTACCATTTGTCGTGACTTTCAGGGTCCTGAAACGTGAAATTATAAAAGTTGACATATTTAGGTGGTGTATCCATCAAACAAGACTACTGTTACCATTTGTTGTGACTTTCAAGGACCTTCAAACATGAAATTAACAAAAGTTGACATATTTACGTGGTTTATCCATTAAACAAGACGAATATTACCATTTGCAGTGACTTTCAGGGTCCTGAAACGTGAAATTATCAAAAGTTGACATATTTAGGTGGTGTATCCATCAAACAAGATGAATAAAAACATTTGTTGTGACTTTCAGGGTCCTGAAAAGAATTATCAAAAGTTGACATATTTAGGTGGTGTATTCATCAAATAAGACGAATATTACCATTTGTTGTGACTTTCAGGGTCCTGAAACATGAAGTTATCAAAAGTTGACTTATTTAGGTGGTGTATCCATCAAACAAGACGAATATTACCATTTGTTGTGACTTTCAGGGTCCTGAAATGTGAAATTATTAAAAGTTGACATATTTAGATGGTGTATCCATCAAACATGACGAATATTACCATTTGTTGTGACTTTCAGGGTCCTGAAACGTGAAATTATCAAAAGTTGACATATTTAGGTGGTGTATCCATCAAACAAGACGACTATTACCATTTGTCGTAACTTTCAGGGTCCTGAAACGTGAAATTATCAAAAGTTGACTTATTTAGATGGTGTATCCATCCAACATGACGAATATTACCATTTGTTGTGACTTTCAGGGTCCTGAAACGTGAAGTTATCAAAAGTTGACATATTTACGTGGTGTATCCATTAAACAAGACGAATATTACCATTTGTTGTGACTTTCAGGGTCCTGAAACGTGAAATTATCAAAAGTTGACATATTTAGGTGGTGTATCCATCAAACAAGACGAATATTAACATTTGTTGTGACTTTCAGGGTCCTGAAACATGAAATTATCAAAAGTTGACATATTTAGGTGGTGTATCCATCAAACAAGACGAAAATTACCATTTGTTGTGACTTTCAGGGTCCTGAAACGTGAAGTTATCAAAAGTTGACATATTTAGACGGTGTATCCATCAAACAAGACGAATATTACCATTTGTTGTGACTTTCAGGGTCCTGAAATGTGAAATTATCAAAAGTTGACATATTTAGATGGTGTATCCATCAAACATGACGATTATTACCATTTGTGGTGACTTTCAGGGTCCTGAAACGTGAAATTATCAAAAGTTGACATATTTAGGTGGTGTATCCATCAAACAAGACGACTATTACCATTTGTCGTAACTTTCAGGTTCCTGAAACGTGAAATTATCAAAAGTTGACTTATTTAGATGGTGTATCCATCAAACATGACGAATATTACCATTTGTTGTGACTTTCAGGGTCCTGAAACGTGAAGTTATCAAAAGTTGACATATTTAGATGGTGTATCCATCAAACAAGACGAATATTACCATTTGTTGTAACTTTCAGGGTCCTGAAACGTGAAATTATCAAAAGTTGACAAATTTACGTGGTGTATCCATTAAACAAGACGAATATTACCATTTGTCTTGACTTTCAGGGTCCTGAAACGTGAAATTATCAAAAGTTGACATATTTAGGTGGTATGTCCATCAAACAAGACGAATATTACCATTTGTCGTAACTTTCAGGGTCCTGAAACGTGAAATTATCAAAAGTTGACTTATTTAGATGGTGTATCCATCAAACATGACGAATATTACCATTTGTTGTGACTTTCAGGGTCCTGAAACGTGAAGTTATCAAAAGTTGACATATTTAGATGGTGTATCCATCAAACAAGACGAATATTACCATTTGTTGTGACTTTCAGGGTCCTGAAACGTGAAATTATAAAAGTTGACATATTTCGGTGGTGTATCCATGAAACAAGACGACTGTTACCATTTGTTGTGACTTTCAAGGACCTTCAAACGTGAAATTAACAAAAGTTGACATATTTACGTGGTTTATCCATTAAACAAGACGAATATTACCATTTGCAGTGACTTTCAGGGTCCTGAAACGTGAAATTATCAAAAGTTGACATATTTAGGTGGTGTATCCATCAAACAAGATGAATAAAAACATTTGTTGTGACTTTCAGGGTCCAAAATTTTTTTTTCAAAAGTTGACATATTTAGGTGGTGTATTCATCAAATAAGACGAATATTACCATTTGTTGTGACTTTCAGGGTCCTGAAACATGAAGTTATCAAAAGTTGACATATTTAGGTGGTGTATCCATCAAACAAGACGAATATTACCATTTGTTGTGACTTTCAGGGTCCTGAAATGTGAAATTATCAAAAGTTGACATATTTAGATGGTGTATCCATCAAACATGACGAATATTACCATTTGTTGTGACTTTCAGGGTCCTGAAACGTGAAATTATCAAAAGTTGACATATTTAGATGGTGTATCCATCAAACATGACGAATATTACCATTTGTGGTGACTTTCAGGGTCCTGAAACGTGAAATTATCAAAAGTTGACATATTTAGGTGGTGTATCCATCAAACAAGACGACTATTACCATTTGTCGTAACTTTCAGGGTCCTGAAACGTGAAATTATCAAAAGTTGACTTATTTAGATGGTGTATCCATCAAACATGACGAATATTACCATTTGTTGTGACTTTCAGGGTCCTGAAACGTGAAGTTATCAAAAGTTGACATATTTAGATGGTGTATCCATCAAACAAGACGAATATTACCATTTGTTGTAACTTTCAGGGTCCTGAAACGTGAAATTATCAAAAGTTGACATATTTACGTGGTGTATCCATTAAACAAGACGAATATTACCATTTGTCTTGACTTTCAGGGTCCTGAAACGTGAAATTATCAAAAGTTGACATATGTAGGTGGTATGTCCATCAAACAAGACGAATATTACCATTTGTCGTAACTTTCAGGGTCCTGAAACGTGAAATTATCAAAAGTTGACTTATTTAGATGGTGTATCCATCAAACATGACGAATATTACCATTTGTTGTGACTTTCAGGGTCCTGAAACGTGAAATTATCAAAAGTTGACATATTTACGTGGTGTATCCATTAATCAAGACGAAAATTACCATTTGCAGTGACTTTCAGGGTCCTGAAACGTGAAATTATCAAAAGTTGACATATTTAGGTGGTGTATCCATCAAACAAGATGAATATTACCATTTGTTGTGACTTTCAGGGTCCTGAAACGTGAAATTATCAAAAGTTGACATATTAAGGTGGTGTATCCATCAAACAAGATGAATAATAACATTTGTTGTGACTTTCAGGGTCCTGAAACGTGAAGTTATCAAAAGTTGACATATTTAGGTGGTGTATCCATCAAACAAGACGACTGTTACCATTTGTTGTGACTTTCAAGGACCTTCAAACGTGAAATTAACAAAAGTTGACATATTTGCGTGGTTTATCCAATAAACAAGACGAATATTACCATTTGCAATGACTTTCAGGGTCCTGAAACGTGAAATTATCAAAAGTTGACATATTTACGTGGTGTATCCATCAAACAAGACGAATATTACCATTTGTTGTGACTTTCAGGGTCCTGAAATGTGAAATTATCAAAAGTTGACATATTTAGGTGGTGTATCCATCAAACAAGACGAATATTAACATTTGTTGTGACTTTCAGGGTCCTGAAACGTGAAATTATCAAAAGTTGAAATATTTAGGTGGTGTATCCATCAAAAAAGACGAAAATTACCATTTGTTGTGACTTTCAGGGTCCTGAAATGTGAAATTATCAAAAGTTGACATGTTTAGATGGTGTATCCATCAAACATGACTAATATTACCATTTTGTGGTGACTTTCAGGGTCCTGAAACGTGAAATTATAAAAGTTGACATATTTAGGTGGTGTATCCATCAAACAAGACGACTATTACCATTTGTCGTAACTTTCAGGGTCCTGAAACGTGAAATTATCAAAAGTTGAGTTATTTAGATGGTGTATCGATCAAACATGACGAATATTACCATTTGTTGTGACTTTCAGGGTCCTGAAACGTGAAGTTATCAAAAGTTGACATATTTAGACGGTGTATCCATCAAACAAGACGAATGTTACCATTTGTTGTAACTTTCAGGGTCCTGAAACGTGAAATTATCAAAAGTTGACATATTCACGTGGTGTATCCATTAAACAAGACGAATATTACCATTTGTCTTGACTTTCAGTGTCCTGAAATGTGAAATTATCAAAAGTTGACATATTTAGGTGGTATGTCCATCAAACAAGACGAATATTACCATTTGTCGTAACTTTCAGGGTCCTGAAACGTGAAATTATCAAAAGTTGACTTATTTAGATGGTGTATCCATCAAACATGACGAATATTACCATTTGTTGTGACTTTCAGGGTCCTGAAACGTGAAGTTTTCAAAAGTTGACATATTTAGACGGTGTATCCATCAAACAAGACGAATATTACCATTTGTTGTGACTTTCAGGGTCCTGAAACGTGAAATTATCAAAAGTTGACATATTTACGTGGTGTATCCATTAATCAAGACGAAAATTACCATTTGCAGTGACTTTCAGGGTCCTGAAACGTGAAATTATCAAAAGTTGACATATTTAGGTGGTGTATCCTTCAAACAAGACGAATATTACCATTTGTTGTGACTTTCAGGGTCCTGAAACGTGAAATTATCAAAAGTTGACATATTTAGGTGGTGTATCCATCAAACAAGACGACTATTACCATTTGTCGTAACTTTCAGGGTCCTGAAACGTGAAATTATCAAAAGTTGACTTATTTAGATGGTGTATCCATCAAACATGACGAATATTTCCATTTGTTGTGACTTTCAGGATCCTGAAACGTGAAGTTATCAAAAGTTGACATATTTAGACGGTGTATCCATCAAACGAAATATAACCATTTGTTGTGACTTTCAGGGTCCTGAAACGTGAAGTTATCAAAAGTTGAGATATTTAGGTGGTGTATCCATCAAACAAGAGGAATATTACCATTTGTTGTGACTTTCAGGGTCCTGAAACGTGAAATGATCAAATGTTGACATGTTTAGATGGGTTATCCATCAAACATGACGAATATTACCATTTGTTGTAACTTTCAGGGTCCTGAAACGTGAAATTATAAAAAGTTGACATATTTACGTGGTTTATCCATTAAACAAGACGAATATTACCATTTGTCGTAACTTTCAGGGTCCTGAAAGGTGAAGTTTTCAAAAGTTGACATATTTAGACGGTGTATCCATCAAACAAGACGAATATTACCATTTGTTGTGACTTTCAGGGTCCTGAAACGTGAAATTATCAAAAGTTGACATATTTACATGGTGTATCCATTAATCAAGACGAAAATTACCATTTGTAGTGACTTTCAGGGTCCTGAAACGTGAAATTATCAAAAGTTGACATATTTAGGTGGTGTATCCATCAAACAAGACGAATATTAATATTTGTTGTGACTTTCAGGGTCCTGAAACGTGAAATTATCAAAAGTTGACATATTAAGGTGGTGTATCCATCAAACAAGATGAATACTAACATTTGTTGTGACTTTCAGGGTCCTGAAACGTGAAGTTATCAAAAGTTGACATATTTTGGTGGTGTATCCATCAAACAAGACGAATATTACCATTTCTTGTGACTTTCAGGGTTTTGAAACTTGAAATTATAAAAGTTGACATATTTAGGTGGTGTATCCATCAAACAAGACGACTGGTACCATTTGTTGTTACTTTCAAGGACCTTCAAACGTGAAATTAACAAAAGTTGACATATTTACGTGGTTTATCCATTAAACAAGACGAATATTACCATTTGCAGTGACTTTCAGGGTCCTGAAACGTGAAATTATCAAAAGTTGACATATTTAGGTGGTGTATCCATCAAACAAGATGAATAAAAACATTTGTTGTGACTTTCAGGGTCCTGAAACGTGAAATTATCAAAAGTTGAAATATTTAGGTGGTGTATTCATCAAATAAGACGAATATTACCATTTGTTGTGACTTTCAGGGTCCTGAAACGTGAAGTTATCAAAAGTTGACATATTTAGGTGGTGTATCCATCAAACAAGACGAATATTACCATTTGTTGTGACTTTCAGGGTCCTGAAATGTGAAATTATCAAAAGTTGACATATTTAGGTGGTGTATCAATCAAACAAGACGAATATTAACATTTGTTGTGACTTTCAGGGTCCTGAAACGTGAAATTATCAAAAGTTGACATATTTAGGTGGTGTATCCATCAAACAAGACGAAAATTACCATTTGTTGTGACTTTCAGGGTCCTGAAACGTGAAGTTATCAAAAGTTGACATATTTAGACGGTGTATCCATCAAACACGACGAATATTACCATTTGTTGTGACTTTCAGGGTCCTGAAATGTGAAATTATCAAAAGTTGACATATTTAGATGGTGTATCCATCAAACATGACGAATATTACCATTTGTGGTGACTTTCAGGGTCCTGAAATGTGAAATTATCAAAAGTTGACATATTTAGGTGGTATGTCCATCAAACAAGACGAATATTACCATTTGTCGTAACTTTCAGGGTCCTGAAACGTGAAATTATCAAAAGTTGACTTATTTAGATGGTGTATCCATCAAACATGACGAATATTACCATTTGTTGTGACTTTCAGGGTCCTGAAACGTGAAGTTTTCAAAAGTTGACATATTTAGACGGTGTATCCATCAAACAAGACGAATATTACCATTTGTTGTGACTTTCAGGGTCCTGAAACGTGAAATTGTCAAAAGTTGACATATTTACGTGGTGTATCCAATAATCAAGACGAAAATTACCATTTGCAGTGACTTTCAGGGTCCTGAAACGTGAAATTATCAAAAGTTGACATATTTAGGTGGTGTATCCATCAAACAGGACAAATATTACCATTTGTTGTGACTTTCAGGGTCCTGAAACGTGAAATTATCAAAAGTTGACATATTAAGGTGGTGTATCCATCAAACAAGATGAATAATAATATTTGTTGTGACTTTCAGGGTCCTGAAACGTGAAGTTATCAAAAGTTGACATATTTTGGTGGTGTATCCATCAAACAAGACGAATATTACCATTTGTTGTGACATTCAGGGTTTTAAAACGTGAAATTATAAAAGTTGACATATTTAGGTGGTGTATCCATCAAACAAGACGACTGTTTCCATTTGTTGTGACTTTCAAGGACCTTCAAACGTGAAATTAACAAAAGTTGACATATTTACGTGGTTTATCCATTAAACAAGACGAATATTACCATTTGCAGTGACTTTCAGGGTCCTGAAACGTGAAATTATCAAAAGTTGACATATTTAGGTGGTGTATCCATCAAACAAGATAAATAAAAACATTTGTTGTGACTTTCAGGGTCCTGAAACGTGAAATTATCAAAAGTTGACATATTTAGGTGGTGTATTTATCAAATAAGACAAATATTACATTTTGTTGTGACTTTCAGGGTCCTGAAACGTGAAGTTATCAAAAGTTGACATATTTAGGTGGTGTATCCATCAAACAAGACGAATATTACCATTTGTTGTGACTTTCAGGGTCCTGAAATGTGAAATTATCAAAAGTTGACATATTTAGGTGGTGTATCCATCAAACAAGACAAATAGTAACATTTGTTGTGACTTTCAGGGTACTGAAACGTGAAATTATCAAAAGTTGACATATTTAGGTGGTGTATCCATCAAACAAGACGAAAATTACCATTTGTTGTGACTTTCAGGGTCCTGAAACGTGAAGTTATCAAAAGTTGACACATTTAGACGGTGTATCCATCAAACAAGACGAATATTGCCATTTGTTGTGACTTTCAGGGTCCTGAAACGTGAAATTATCAAAAGTTGACATATTTAGATGGTGTATCCATCAAACATGACGAATATTACCATTTGTTGTGACTTTCAGGATCCTGAAACGTGAAGTTATCAAAAGTTGACATATTTAGACGGTGTATCCATCAAACAAGACGAATATTACCATTTGTTGTAACTTTCAGGGTCCTGAAACGTGAAATTATCAAAAGTTGACATATTTACGTGGTGTATCCATTAAACAAGACGAATATTACCATTTGTCGTAACTTTCAGGGTCCTGAAACGTGAAATTATCAAAAGTTGACATATTTAGGTGGTATGTCTATCAAACAAGACGAATATTACCATTTGTCGTAACTTTCAGGGTCCTGAAAGGTGAAGTTTTCAAAAGTTGACATATTTAGACGGTGTATCCATCAAACAAGACAAATATTACCATTTGTTGTGACTTTCAGGGTCCTGAAACGTGAAATTATCAAAAGTTGACATATTTTGGTGGTGTATCCATCAATCAATCCATTAAACAAGACGAATATTACCATTTGCAGTGACTTTCAGGGTCCTGAAACGTGAAATTATCAAAAGTTGACATATTTAGGTGGTGTATCCATCAAACAAGATGAATAAAAACATTTTTTGTGACTTTCAGGGTCCTGAAACGTGAAATTATCAAAAGTTGACATATTTAGGTGGTGTATCAATCAAACAAGACGAATATTGCCATTTGTTGTGACTTTCAGGGTCCTGAAACGTGAAATTATCAAAAGTTGACATATTTAGATGGTGTATCCATCTAACATGACGAATATTACCATTTGTGGTGACTTTCAGGGTCCTGAAATGTGAAATTATCAAAAGTTGACATATTAAGGTGGTGTATCCATCAAACAAGATGAATAATAACATTTGTTGTGACTTTCAGGGTCCTGAAACGTGAAGTTATCAAAAGTTGACATATTTTGGTGGTGTATCCATCAAACAAGACGAATATTACCATTTGTTTTGACTTTCAGGGACCTTCAAACGTGAAATTAACAAAAGTTGACATATTTACGTGGTGTATCCAATAATCAAGACGAAAATTACCATTTGCAGTGACTTTCAGGGTCCTGAAACGTGAAATTATCAAAAGTTGACATATTTAGGTGGTGTATCCATCAAACAGGACAAATATTACCATTTGTTGTGACTTTCAGGGTCCTGAAACGTGAAATTATCAAAAGTTGACATATTAAGGTGGTGTATCCATCAAACAAGATGAATAATAATATTTGTTGTGACTTTCAGGGTCCTGAAACGTGAAGTTATCAAAAGTTGACATATTTTGGTGGTGTATCCATCAAACAAGACGAATATTACCATTTGTTGTGACATTCAGGGTTTTAAAACGTGAAATTATAAAAGTTGACATATTTAGGTGGTGTATCCATCAAACAAGACGACTGTTTCCATTTGTTGTGACTTTCAAGGACCTTCAAACGTGAAATTATCAAAAGTTGACATATTTAGGTGGTGTATTTATCAAATAAGACAAATATTACATTTTGTTGTGACTTTCAGGGTCCTGAAACGTGAAGTTATCAAAAGTTGACATATTTAGGTGGTGTATCCATCAAACAAGACGAATATTACCATTTGTTGTGACTTTCAGGGTCCTGAAATGTGAAATTATCAAAAGTTGACATATTTAGGTGGTGTATCCATCAAACAAGACAAATAGTAACATTTGTTGTGACTTTCAGGGTACTGAAACGTGAAATTATCAAAAGTTGACATATTTAGGTGGTGTATCCATCAAACAAGACGAAAATTACCATTTGTTGTGACTTTCAGGGTCCTGAAACGTGAAGTTATCAAAAGTTGACACATTTAGACGGTGTATCCATCAAACAAGACGAATATTGCCATTTGTTGTGACTTTCAGGGTCCTGAAACGTGAAATTATCAAAAGTTGACATATTTAGATGGTGTATCCATCAAACATGACGAATATTACCATTTGTTGTGACTTTCAGGATCCTGAAACGTGAAGTTATCAAAAGTTGACATATTTAGACGGTGTATCCATCAAACAAGACGAATATTACCATTTGTTGTAACTTTCAGGGTCCTGAAACGTGAAATTATCAAAAGTTGACATATTTACGTGGTGTATCCATTAAACAAGACGAATATTACCATTTGTCGTAACTTTCAGGGTCCTGAAACGTGAAATTATCAAAAGTTGACATATTTAGGTGGTATGTCTATCAAACAAGACGAATATTACCATTTGTCGTAACTTTCAGGGTCCTGAAAGGTGAAGTTTTCAAAAGTTGACATATTTAGACGGTGTATCCATCAAACAAGACAAATATTACCATTTGTTGTGACTTTCAGGGTCCTGAAACGTGAAATTATCAAAAGTTGACATATTTTGGTGGTGTATCCATCAAACAAGACGAATATTACCATTTGTTTTGACTTTCAGGGACCTTCAAACGTGAAATTAACAAAAGTTGACATATTTACGTGGTTTATCCATTAAACAAGACGAATATTACCATTTGCAGTGACTTTCAGGGTCCTGAAACGTGAAATTATCAAAAGTTGACATATTTAGGTGGTGTATCCATCAAACAAGATGAATAAAAACATTTTTTGTGACTTTCAGGGTCCTGAAACGTGAAATTATCAAAAGTTGACATATTTAGGTGGTGTATCAATCAAACAAGACGAATATTGCCATTTGTTGTGACTTTCAGGGTCCTGAAACGTGAAATTATCAAAAGTTGACATATTTAGATGGTGTATCCATCTAACATGACGAATATTACCATTTGTGGTGACTTTCAGGGTCCTGAAATGTGAAATTATCAAAAGTTGACATATTAAGGTGGTGTATCCATCAAACAAGATGAATAATAACATTTGTTGTGACTTTCAGGGTCCTGAAACGTGAAGTTATCAAAAGTTGACATATTTTGGTGGTGTATCCATCAAACAAGACGAATATTACTATTTGTTTTGACTTTCAGGGACCTTCAAACGTGAAATTAACAAAAGTTGACATATTTACGTGGTTTATCCATTAAACAAGACGAATATTACCATTTGCAGTGACTTTCAGGGTCCTGAAACGTGAAATTATCAAAAGTTGACATATTTAGGTGGTGTATCCATCAAACAAGATGAATAAAAACATTTGTTGTGACTTTCAGGGTCCTGAAACGTGAAATTATCAAAAGTTGAGATATTTAGGTGGTGTATCCATCAAACAAGACGAATATTACCATTTGTTGTGACTTTCAGGGTCCTGAAATGTGAAATTATCAAAAGTTGACATATTTAGGTGGTGTATCAATCAAACAAGACGAATATTGCCATTTGTTGTGACTTTCAGGGTCCTGAAACGTGAAATTATCAAAAGTTGACATATTTAGATGGTGTATCCATCTAACATGACGAATATTACCATTTGTGGTGACTTTCAGGGTCCTGAAACGTGAAATTATCAAAAGTTGACATATTTAGGTGGTGTATCCATCAAACAAGACGACTATTACCATTTGTCGTAACTTTCAGGGTCCTGAAACGTGAAATTATCAAAAGTTGACTTATTTAGACGGTGTATCCATCAAACAAGACGAATATTACCATTTGTTGTAACTTTCAGGGTCCTGAAACGTGAAATTATCAAAAGTTGACATATTTACGTGGTGTATCCATTAAACAAGACGAATATTACCATTTGTCTTGACTTTCAGGGTCCTGAAACGTGAAATTATCAAAAGTTGACATATTTAGGTGGTATGTCTATCAAACAAGACGAATATTACCATTTGTCGTAACTTTCAGGGTCCTGAAAGGTGAAGTTTTCAAAAGTTGACATATTTAGACGGTGTATCCATCAAACAAGACGAATATTACCATTTGTTGTGACTTTCAGGGTCCTGAAACGTGAAATTATCAAAAGTTGACATATTAAGGTGGTGTATCCATCAAACAAGATGAATAATAACATTTGTTGTGACTTTCAGGGTCCTGAAACGTGAAATTATCAAAAGTTGACATATTTTGGTGGTGTATCCATCAAACAAGACGAATATTACCATTTGTTGTGACTTTCAGGGACCTTCAAAAGTGAAATTAACAAAAGTTGACATATTTACGTGGTTTATCCATTAAACAAGACGAATATTACCATTTGCAGTGACTTTCAGGGTCCTGAAACGTGAAATTATCAAAAGTTGACATATTTAGGTGGTGTTTCCATCAAACAAGATGAATAAAAACACTTGTTGTGACTTTCTGGGTCCTGAAACGTGAAATTATCAAAAGTTGACATATTTAGGTGGTGTATTCATCAAATAAGACGAATATTACCATTTGTTGTGACTTTCAGGGTCCTGAAACGTGAAGTTATCAAAAGTTGACATATTTAGGTGGTGTATCCATCAAACAAGACGAATATTACCATTTGTTGTGACTTTCAGGGTCATGAAATGTGAAATTATCAAAAGTTGACATATTTAGGTGGTGTATCAATCAAACAAGACGAATATTAACATTTGTTGTGACTTTCAGGGTCCTGAAACGTGAAATTATCAAAAGTTGACATATTTAGGTGGTGTATCCATCAAACAAGACGAAAATTACCATTTGTTGTGACTTTCAGGGTCCTGAAACGTGAAGTTATCAAAAGTTGACATATTTAGACGGTGTATCCATCAAACAAGACGACTATTACCATTTGTCGTAACTTTCAGGGTCCTGAAATGTGAAATTATCAAAAGTTGACTTATTTAGGTGGTATGTCCATCAAACAAGACGAATATTACCATTTGTCTTGACTTTCAGGGTCCTGAAACGTAAAATTATCAAAAGTTGACTTATTTAGATGGTGTATCCATCAAACATGACGAATATTACCATTTGTTGTGACTTTCAGGGTCCTGAAACGTGAAGTTTTCAAAAGTTGATATATTTAGACGGTGTATCCATCAAACAAGACGAAAATTACCATTTGTTGTGACTTTCAGGGTCCTGAAACGTGAAATTATTAAAAAGTTGACATATTTACGTGGTGTATCCATTAATCAAGACGAAAATTACCATTTGCAGTGACTTTCAGGGTCCTGAAACGTGAAATTATCAAAAGTTGACTTATTTAGATGGTGTATCCATCAAACATGACGAATATTACCATTTGTTGTGACTTTCAGGATCCTGAAACGTGAAGTTATCAAAAGTTGACATATTTAGACGGTGTATCCATCAAACAAGACGAATATTACCATTTGTTGTGACTTTCAGGGTCCTGAAACGAGAAAGTATCAAAAGTTGACATATTTACGTGGTGTATCCATTAAACAAGACGAATATTACCATTTGTCTTGACTTTCAGGGTCCTGAAACGTGAAATTATCAAAAGTTGACATATTTAGGTGGTATGTCAATCAAACAAGACGAATATTACCATTTGTCGTAACTTTCAGGGTCCTGAAAGGTGAAGTTTTCAAAAGTTGACATATTTAGACGGTGTATCCATCAAACAAGACGAATATTACCATTTGTTGTGACTTTCAGGGTCCTGAAACGTGAAATTATCAAAAGTTGACATATTAACGTGGTGTATCCATTAATCAAGACAAAAATTACCATTTGCAGTGACTTTCAGGGTCCTGAAACGTGAAATTATCAAAAGTTGACTTATTAAGGTGGTGTATCCATCAAACAAGACGTATATTAATATTTGTTGTGACTTTCAGGGTCCTGAAACGTGAAATTATCAAAAGTTGACATATTAAGGTGGTGTATCCATCAAACAAGATGAATAATAATATTTGTTGTGACTTTCAGGGTCCTGAAACGTGAAGTTATCAAAAGTTGACATATTTTGGTGGTGTATCCATCAAACAAGACGAATATTACCATTTGTTGTGACTTTCAGGGTTTTGAAACGTGAAATTATAAAAGTTGACATATTTAGGTGGTGTATCCATCAAACAAGACGACTGGTACCATTTGTTGTGACTTTCAAGGACCTTCAAACGTGAAATTAACAAAAGTTGACATATTTACGTGGTTTATCCATTAAACAAGACGAATATTACCATTTGCAGTGACTTTCAGGGTCCTGAAACGTGAAATTATCAAAAGTTGACATATTTAGGTGGTGTATCCATCAAACAAGATGAATAAAAACATTTGTTGTGACTTTCAGGGTCCTGAAACGTGAAATTATCAAAAGTTGACATATTTAGGTGGTGTATTCATCAAATAAGACGAATATTACCATTTGTTGTGACTTTCAGGGTCCTGAAACGTGAAGTTATCAAAAGTTGACATATTTAGGTGGTGTATCCATCAAACAAGATGAATAATAACATTTGTTGTGACTTTCAGGGTCCTGAAACGTGAAATTATCAAAAGTTGAAATATTTAGACGGTGTATCCATCAAACAAGACGAATATTACCATTTGTTGTGACTTTCAGGGTCCTGAAATGTGAAATTATCAAAAGTTGACATATTTAGATGATGTATCCATCAAACATGACGAATATTACCATTTGTGGTGACTTTCAGGGTCCTGAAACGTGAAATTATCAAAAGTTGACATATTTAGGTGGTGTATCCATCAAACAAGACGACTATTACCATTTGTCGTAACTTTCAGGGTCCTGAAACGTGAAATTATCAAAAGTTGACTTATTTAGATGGTGTATCCATCAAACATGACGAATATTACCATTTGTTGTGACTTTCAGGGTCCTGAAACGTGAAATTATCAAAAGTTGACATATTTAGGTGGTATGTCCATCAAACAAGACGAATATTACCATTTGTCGTAACTTTCAGGGTCCTGAAACGTAAAATTATCAAAAGTTGACTTATTTAGATGGTGTATCCATCAAACATGACGAATATTACCATTTGTTGTGACTTTCAGGGTCCTGAAACGTGAAGTTTTCAAAAGTTGACATATTTAGACGGTGTATCCATCAAACAAGACGAATATTACCATTTGTTGTGACTTTCAGGGTCCTGAAACGTGAAATTACCAAAAGTTGACATATTTACGTGGTGTATCCAATAATCAAGACGAAAATTACCATTTGCAGTGACTTTCAGGGTCCTGAAACGTGAAATTATCAAAAGTTGACATATTTAGGCGGTGTATCCATCAAACAGGACAAATATTACCATTTGTTGTGAATTTCAGGGTCCTGAAACGTGAAATTATCAAAAGTTGACATATTAAGGTGGTGTATCCATCAAACAAGATGAATAATAATATTTGTTGTGACTTTCAGGGTCCTGAAACGTGAAGTTATCAAAAGTTGACATATTTTGGTGGTGTATCCATCAAACAAGACGAATATTACCATTTGTTGTGACTTTCAGGGTTTTGAAACGTGAAATTATAAAAGTTGACATATTTAGGTGGTGTATCCATCAAACAAGACGACTGGTACCATTTGTTGTGACTTTCAAGGACCTTCAAACGTGGAATTAACAAAAGTTGACATATTTACGTGGTTTATCCATTAAACAAGACGAATATTACCATTTGCAGTGACTTTCAGGGTCCTGAAACGTGAAATTATCAAAAGTTGACATATTTAGGTGGTGTATCCATCAAACAAGATGAATAAAAACATTTGTTGTGACTTTCAGGGTCCTGAAACGTGAAATTATCAAAAGTTGACATATTTAGGTGGTGTATTCATCAAATAAGACGAATATTACCATTTGTTGTGACTTTCAGGGTCCTGAAACGTGAAGTTATCAAAAGTTGACATATTTAGGTGGTGTATCCATCAAACAAATGAATAATAACATTTGTTGTGACTTTCAGGGTCCTGAAACGTGAAATTATCAAAAGTTGACATATTTAGACGGTGTATCCATCAAACAAGACGAATATTACCATTTGTTGTGACTTTCAGGGTCCTTAAATGTGAAATTATCAAAAGTTGACATATTTAGATGGTGTATCCATCAAACATGACGAATATTACCATTTGTGGTCACTTTCAGGGTCCTGAAACATGAAATTATCAAAAGTTGACATATTTAGGTGGTGTATCCATCAAACAAGACGACTATTACCATTTGTCGTAACTTTCAGGGTCCTGAAACGTGAAATTATCAAAAGTTGACTTATTTAGATGGTGTATCCATCAAACATGATGAATATTACCATTTGCTGTGACTTTCAGGGTCCTGAAACGTGAAATTATCAAAAGTTGACATATTTAGGTGGTATGTCCATCAAACAAGACGAATATTACCATTTGTCGTAACTTTCAGGGTCCTGAAACGTAAAATTATCAAAAGTTGACTTATTTAGATGGTGTATCCATCAAACATGACAAATATTACCATTTGTTGTGACTTTCAGGGTCCTGAAACGTGAAGTTTTCAAAAGTTGACATATTTAGACGGTGTATCCATCAAACAAGACGAATATTACCATTTGTTGTGACTTTCAGGGTCCTGAAACGTGAAATTATCAAAAGTTGACATATTTACGTGGTGTATCCATTAATCAAGACGAAAATTACCATTTGCAGTGACTTTCAGGGTCCTGAAACGTGAAATTATCAAAAGTTGACATATTAAGGTGGTGTATCCATCAAACAAGATGAATAAAAACATTTGTTGTGACTTTCAGGGTCCTGAAAAGAATTATCAAAAGTTGACATATTTAGGTGGTGTATTCATCAAATAAGACGAATATTACCATTTGTTGTGACTTTCAGGGTCCTGAAACGTGAAGTTATCAAAAGTTGACATATTTAGGTGGTGTATCCATCAAACAAGACGACTATTACCATTTGTCGTAACTTTCAGGGTCCTGAAATGTGAAATTATCAGAAGTTGACTTATTTAGATGGTGTATCCATCAAACAAGACGAATATTACCATTTGTTGTGACTTTCAGGGTCCTGAAACGTGAAGTTATCAAAAGTTGACATATTTAGACGGTGTATCCATCAAACAAGACGAATTCTACCATTTGTTGTAACTTTCAGGGTCCCGAAACGTGAAGTTTTCAAAAGTTGACATATTAAGACGGTGTATCCATCAAACAAGACGAATATTACCATTTGTTGTGACTTTCAGGGTCCTGAAACGTGAAATTATCAAAAGTTGACATATTTAGGTGGTGTATCCATCAAACAAGACAAATATTACCATTTGTTGTGACTTTCAGGGTCCTGAAACGTGAAATTATCAAAAGTTGACATATTAAGGTGGTGTATCCATCAAACAAGATGAATAAAAACATTTGTTGTGACTTTCAGGGTCCTGAAAAGAATTATCAAAAGTTGACATATTTAGGTGGTGTATTCATCAAATAAGACGAATATTACCATTTGTTGTGACTTTCAGGGTCCTGAAACGTGAAGTTATCAAAAGTTGACATATTTAGGTGGTATGTCCATCAAACAAGACGAATATTACCATTTGTCGTAACTTTCAGGGTCCTGAAACGTAAAATTATCAAAAGTTGACTTATTTAGATGGTGTATCCATCAAACATGACGAATATTACCATTTGTTGTGACTTTCAGGGTCCTGAAACGTGAAGTTTTCAAAAGTTGACATATTTAGACGGTGTATCCATCAAACAAGACGAATATTACCATTTGTTGTGACTTTCAGGGTCCTGAAACGTGAAATTATCAAAAGTTGACATATTTACGTGGTGTATCCAATAATCAAGACGAAAATTACCATTTGCAGTGACTTTCAGGGTCCTGAAACGTGAAATTATCAAAAGTTGACATATTTAGGTGGTGTATCCATCAAACAGGACAAATATTACCATTTGTTGTGACTTTCAGGGTCCTGAAACGTGAAATTATCAAAAGTTGACATATTAAGGTGGTGTATCCATCAAACAAGATGAATAATAATATTTGTTGTGACTTTCAGGGTCCTGAAACGTGAAGTTATCAAAAGTTGACATATTTTGTTGGTGTATCCATCAAACAAGACGAATATTACCATTTGTTGTGACTTTCAGGGTTTTGAAACGTGAAATTATAAAAGTTGACATATTTAGGTGGTGTATCCATCAAACAAGACGACTGGTACCATTTGTTGTGACTTTCAAGGACCTTCAAACGTGGAATTAACAAAAGTTGACATATTTACGTGGTTTATCCATTAAACAAGACGAATATTACCATTTGCAGTGACTTTCAGGGTCCTGAAACGTGAAATTATCAAAAGTTGACATATTTAGGTGGTGTATCCATCAAACAAGATGAATAAAAACATTTGTTGTGACTTTCAGGGTCCTGAAACGTGAAATTATCAAAAGTTGACATATTTAGGTGGTGTATTCATCAAATAAGACGAATATTACCATTTGTTGTGACTTTCAGGGTCCTGAAACGTGAAGTTATCAAAAGTTGACATATTTAGGTGGTGTATCCATCAAACAAGATGAATAAAAACATTTGTTGTGACTTTCAGGGTCCTGAAACGTGAAATTATCAAAAGTTGACATATTTAGGTGGTGTATTCATCAAATAAGACGAATATTACCATTTGTTGTGACTTTCAGGGTCCTGAAACGTGAAGTTATCAAAAGTTGACATATTTAGGTGGTGTATCCATCAAACAAGATGAATATTACCATTTGTTGTGACTTTCAGGGTCCTGAAACGTGAAATTATCAAAAGTTGACATATTAAGGTGGTGTATCCATCAAACAAGATGAATAAAAACATTTGTTGTGACTTTCAGGGTCCTGAAAAGAATTATCAAAAGTTGACATATTTAGGTGGTGTATTCATCAAATAAGACGAATATTACCATTTGTTGTGACTTTCAGGGTCCTGAAACGTGAAGTTATCAAAAGTTGACATATTTAGGTGGTGTATCCATCAAACAAGACGACTATTACCATTTGTCGTAACTTTCAGGGTCCTGAAATGTGAAATTATCAGAAGTTGACTTATTTAGATGGTGTATCCATCAAACAAGACGAATATTACCATTTGTTGTGACTTTCAGGGTCCTGAAACGTGAAGTTATCAAAAGTTGACATATTTAGACGGTGTATCCATCAAACAAGACGAATTCTACCATTTGTTGTAACTTTCAGGGTCCCGAAACGTGAAGTTTTCAAAAGTTGACATATTAAGACGGTGTATCCATCAAACAAGACGAATATTACCATTTGTTGTGACTTTCAGGGTCCTGAAACGTGAAATTATCAAAAGTTGACATATTTAGGTGGTGTATCCATCAAACAAGACAAATATTACCATTTGTTGTGACTTTCAGGGTCCTGAAACGTGAAATTATCAAAAGTTGACATATTAAGGTGGTGTATCCATCAAACAAGATGAATAAAAACATTTGTTGTGACTTTCAGGGTCCTGAAAAGAATTATCAAAAGTTGACATATTTAGGTGGTGTATTCATCAAATAAGACGAATATTACCATTTGTTGTGACTTTCAGGGTCCTGAAACGTGAAGTTATCAAAAGTTGACATATTTAGGTGGTATGTCCATCAAACAAGACGAATATTACCATTTGTCGTAACTTTCAGGGTCCTGAAACGTAAAATTATCAAAAGTTGACTTATTTAGATGGTGTATCCATCAAACATGACGAATATTACCATTTGTTGTGACTTTCAGGGTCCTGAAACGTGAAGTTTTCAAAAGTTGACATATTTAGACGGTGTATCCATCAAACAAGACGAATATTACCATTTGTTGTGACTTTCAGGGTCCTGAAACGTGAAATTATCAAAAGTTGACATATTTACGTGGTGTATCCAATAATCAAGACGAAAATTACCATTTGCAGTGACTTTCAGGGTCCTGAAACGTGAAATTATCAAAAGTTGACATATTTAGGTGGTGTATCCATCAAACAGGACAAATATTACCATTTGTTGTGACTTTCAGGGTCCTGAAACGTGAAATTATCAAAAGTTGACATATTAAGGTGGTGTATCCATCAAACAAGATGAATAATAATATTTGTTGTGACTTTCAGGGTCCTGAAACGTGAAGTTATCAAAAGTTGACATATTTTGGTGGTGTATCCATCAAACAAGACGAATATTACCATTTGTTGTGACTTTCAGGGTTTTGAAACGTGAAATTATAAAAGTTGACATATTTAGGTGGTGTATCCATCAAACAAGACGACTGGTACCATTTGTTGTGACTTTCAAGGACCTTCAAACGTGGAATTAACAAAAGTTGACATATTTACGTGGTTTATCCATTAAACAAGACGAATATTACCATTTGCAGTGACTTTCAGGGTCCTGAAACGTGAAATTATCAAAAGTTGACATATTTAGGTGGTGTATCCATCAAACAAGATGAATAAAAACATTTCTTGTGACTTTCAGGGTCCTGAAACGTGAAATTATCAAAAGTTGACATATTTAGGTGGTGTATTCATCAAATAAGACGAATATTACCATTTGTTGTGACTTTCAGGGTCCTGAAACGTGAAGTTATCAAAAGTTGACATATTTAGGTGGTGTATCCATCAAACAAGATGAATAATAACATTTGTTGTGACTTTCAGGGTCCTGAAACGTGAAATTATCAAAAGTTGACATATTTAGACGGTGTATCCATCAAACAAGACGACTATTACCATTTGTCGTAACTTTCAGGGTCCTGAAACGTGAAATTATCAAAAGTTGACTTATTTAGATGGTGTATCCATCAAACATGACGAATATTACCATTTGTTGTGACTTTCAGGGTCCTGAAACGTGAAGTTTTCAAAAGTTGTCATATTTAGACGGTGTATCCATCAAACAAGACGAATATTACCATTTGTTGTGACTTTCAGGGTCCTGAAACGTGAAATTATCAAAAGTTGACATATTTACGTGGTGTATCCATTAATCAAGACGAAAATTACCATTTGCAGTGACTTTCAGGGTCCTGAAACGTGAAATTATCAAAAGTTGACATATTTAGGTGGTGTATCCATCAAACAGGACAAATATTACCATTTGTTGTGACTTTCAGGGTCCTGAAACGTGAAATTATCAAAAGTTGACATATTAAGGTGGTGTATCCATCAAACAAGATGAATAAAAACATTTGTTGTGACTTTCAGGGTCCTGAAAAGAATTATCAAAAGTTGACATATTTAGGTGGTGTATTCATCAAATAAGACGAATATTACCATTTGTTGTGACTTTCAGGGTCCTGAAACGTGAAGTTATCAAAAGTTGACATATTTAGGTGGTGTATCCATCAAACAAGACGACTATTACCATTTGTCGTAACTTTCAGGGTCCTGAAATGTGAAATTATCAGAAGTTGACTTATTTAGATGGTGTATCCATCAAACAAGACGAATATTACCATTTGTTGTGACTTTCAGGGTCCTGAAACGTGAAGTTATCAAAAGTTGACATATTTAGACGGTGTATCCATCAAACAAGACGAATATTACCATTTGTTGTAACTTTCAGGGTCCCGAAACGTGAAGTTTTCAAAAGTTGACATATTAAGACGGTGTATCCATCAAACAAGACGAATATTACCATTTGTTGTGACTTTCAGGGTCCTGAAACGTGAAATTATCAAAAGTTGACATATTTACGTGGTGTATCCATTAATCAAGACGAAAATTACCATTTGCAGTGACTTTCAGGGTCCTGAAACGTGAAATTATCAAAAGTTGACATATTTAGGTGGTGTATCCATCAAACAAGACAAATATTACCATTTGTTGTGACTTTCAGGGTCCTGAAACGTGAAATTATCAAAAGTTGACATATTAAGGTGGTGTATCCATCAAACAAGATGAATAAAAACATTTGTTGTGACTTTCAGGGTCCTGAAAAGAATTATCAAAAGTTGACATATTTAGGTGGTGTATTCATCAAATAAGACGAATATTACCATTTGTTGTGACTTTCAGGGTCCTGAAACGTGAAGTTATCAAAAGTTGACATATTTAGGTGGTGCATCCATCAAACAAGACGACTATTACCATTTGTCGTAACTTTCAGGGTCCTGAAACGTGAAATTATCAAAAGTTGACTTATTTAGATGGTGTATCCATCAAACATGACGAATATTACCATTTGTGGTGACTTTCAGGGTCCTGAAACGTGAAGTTATCAAAAGTTGACATATTTAGACGGTGTATCCATCAAACAAGACGAATATTACCATTTGTTGTGACTTTCAGGGTCCTGAAACGTGAAATTATCAAAAGTTGACATATTTAGGTGGTATGTCCATCAAACAAGACGAATATTACCATTTGTCGTAACTTTCAGGGTCCTGAAACGTAAAATTATCAAAAGTTGACTTATTTAGATGGTGTATCCATCAAACATGACGAATATTACCATTTGTTGTGACTTTCAGGGACCTGAAACGTGAAGTTTTCAAAAGTTGATATATTTAGACGGTGTATCCATCAAACAAGACGAAAATTACCATTTGTTGTGACTTTCAGGGTCCTGAAACGTGAAATTATTAAAAAGTTGACATATTTACGTGGTGTATCCATTAATCAAGACGAAAATGACCATTTGCAGTGACTTTCAGGGTCCTGAAACGTGAAATTATCAAAAGTTGACTTATTTAGATGGTGTATCCATCAAACATGACGAATATTACCATTTGTTGTGACTTTCAGGGTCCTGAAACGAGAAAGTATCAAAAGTTGACATATTTACGTGGTGTATCCATTAAACAAGACGAATATTACCATTTGTCTTGACTTTCAGGGTCCTGAAACGTGAAATTATCAAAAGTTGACATATTTAGGTGGTATGTCTATCAAACAAGACGAATATTACCATTTGTCGTAACTTTCAGGGTCCTGAAAGGTGAAGTTTTCAAAAGTTGACATATTTAGACGGTGTATCCATCAAACAAGACGAATATTACCATTTGTTGTGACTTTCAGGGTCCTGAAACGTGAAATTATCAAAAGTTGACATATTTAGACGGTGTATCCATCAAACAAGACGAATATTACCATTTGTTGTGACTTTCAGGGTTTTGAAACGTGAAATTATAAAAGTTGACATATTTAGGTGGTGTATACATCAAACAAGACGACTGGTACCATTTGTTGTGACTTTCAAGGACCTTCAAACGTGAAATTAACAAAAGTTGACATATTTACGTGGTTTATCCATTAAACAAGACGAATATTACCATTTGCAGTGACTTTCAGGGTCCTGAAACGTGAAATTATCAAAAGTTGACATATTTAGGTGGTGTATCCATCAAACAAGATGAATAAAAACATTTGTTGTGACTTTCAGGGTCCTGAAACGTGAAGTTATCAAAAGTTGACATATTTAGGTGGTGTATCCATCAAACAAGATGAATAATAACATTTGTTGTGACTTTCAGGGTCCTGAAACGTGAAATTATCAAAAGTTGAAATATTTAGACGGTGTATCCATCAAACAAGACGAATATTACCATTTGTTGTGACTTTCAGGGTCCTGAAACGTGAAATTATCAAAAGTTGACATATTTAGGTGGTGTTTCCATCAAACAAGATGAATAAAAACATTTGTTGTGACTTTCAGGGTCCTGAAACGTGAAATTATCAAAAGTTGACATATTTAGGTGGTGTATTCATCAAATAAGACGAATATTACCATTTGTTGTGACTTTCAGGGTGCTGAAACGTGAAGTTATCAAAAGTTGACATATTTAGGTGGTGTATCCATCAAACAAGACGAATATTACCATTTGTTGTGACTTTCAGGGTCATGAAATGTGAAATTATCAAAAGTTGACATATTTAGGTGGTGTATCAATCAAACAAGACGAATATTAACATTTGTTGTGACTTTCAGGGTCCTGAAACGTGAAATTATCAAAAGTTGACATATTTAGGTGGTGTATCCATCAAACAAGACGAAAATTACCATTTGTTGTGACTTTCAGGGTCCTGAAACGTGAAGTTATCAAAAGTTGACATATTTAGACGGTGTATCCATCAAACACGATGAATATTACCATTTGTTGTGACTTTCAGGGTCCTGAAATGTGAAATTATCAAACGTTGACATATTTAGATGGTGTATCCTTCAAACATGACAAATTTTACCATTTGTGGTGACTTTCAGGGTCCTGAAACGTGAAATTATCAAAAGTTGACATATTTAGGTGGTGTATCCATCAAACAAGACGACTCTTACCATTTGTCGTAACTTTCAGGGTCCTGAAATGTAAAATTATCAAATTTTGACTTATTTAGATGGTGTATCCATCAAACATGACGAATATTACCATTTGTTGTGACTTTCAGGGTCCTGAAACGTGAAGTTATCAAAAGTTGACATATTTAGACGGTGTATCCATCAAACAAGACGAATATTACCATTTGTTGTAACTTTCAGGGTCCCGAAAAGTGAAATTATCAAAAGTTGACATATTTACGTGGTGTATCCATTAAACAAGACGAATATTACCATTTGTCTTGACTTTCAGGGTCCTGAAACGTGAAATTATCAAAAGTTGACATATTTAGGTGGTATGTCCATCAAACAAGACGAATATTACCATTTGTCTTGACTTTCAGGGTCCTGAAACGTAAAATTATCAAAAGTTGACTCATTTAGATGGTGTATCCATCAAACATGACGAATATTACCATTTGTTGTGACTTTCAGGGTGCTGAAACGTGAAGTTTTCAAAAGTTGATATATTTAGACGGTGTATCCATCAAACAAGACGAAAATTACCATTTGTTGTGACTTTCAGGGTCCTGAAACGTGAAATTATTAAAAAGTTGACATATTTACGTGGTGTATCCATTAATCAAGACGAAAATTACCATTTGCAGTGACTTTCAGGGTCCTGAAACGTGAAATTATCAAAAGTTGACTTATTTAGATGGTGTATCCATCAAACATGACGAATATTACCATTTGTTGTGACTTTCAGGGTCCTGAAACGTGAAGTTATCAAAAGTTGACATATTTAGACGGTGTATCCATCAAACAAGACGAATATTACCATTTGTTGTGACTTTCAGGGTCCTGAAACGAGAAAGTATCAAAAGTTGACATATTTACGTGGTGTATCCATTAAACAAGACGAATATTACCATTTGTCTTGACTTTCAGGGTCCTGAAACGTGAAATTATCAAAAGTTGACATATTTAGGTGGTATGTCCATCAAACAAGAGGAATATTACCATTTGTCGTAACTTTCAGGGTCCTGAAAGGTGAACTTTTCAAAAGTTGACATATTTAGACGGTGTATCCATCAAACAAGACGAATATTACCATTTGTTGTGACTTTCAGGGTCCTGAAACGTGAAATTATCAAAAGTTGACATATTAACGTGGTGTATCCATTAATCAAGACGAAAATTACCATTTGCAGTGACTTTCAGGGTCCTGAAACGTGAAATTATCAAAAGTTGACTTATTAAGGTGGTGTATCCATCAAACAAGACGTATATTAATATTTGTTGTGACTTTCAGGGTCCTGAAACGTGAAATTATCAAAAGTTGACATATTAAGGTGGTGTATCCATCAAACAAGATGAATAATAATATTTGTTGTGACTTTCAGGGTCCTGAAACATGAAGTTATCAAAAGTTGACATATTTTGGTGGTGTATCCATCAAACAAGACGAATATTACCATTTGTTGTGACTTTCAGGGTTTTGAAACGTGAAATTATAAAAGTTGACATATTTAGGTGGTGTATCCATCAAACAAGACGACTGGTACCATTTGTTGTGACTTTCAAGGACCTTCAAACGTGAAATTAACAAAAGTTGACATATTTACGTGGTTTATCCATTAAACAAGACGAATATTACCATTTGCAGTGACTTTCAGGGTCCTGAAACGTGAAATTATCAAAAGTTGACATATTTAGGTGGTGTATCCATCAAACAAGATGAATAAAAACATTTGTTGTGACTTTCAGGGTCCTGAAACGTGAAATTATCAAAAGTTGACATATTTAGGTGGTGTATTCATCAAATAAGACGAATATTACCATTTGTTGTGACTTTCAGGGTCCTGAAACGTGAAGTTATCAAAAGTTGACATATTTAGGTGGTGTATCCATCAAACAAGATGAATAATAACATTTGTTGTGACTTTCAGGGTCCTGAAACGTGAAATTATCAAAAGTTGAAATATTTAGACGGTGTATCCATCAAACAAGACGAATATTACCATTTGTTGTGACTTTCAGGGTCCTGAAATGTGAAATTATCAAAAGTTGACATATTTAGATGGTGTATCCATCAAACATGACGAATATTACCATTTGTGGTGACTTTCAGGGTCCTGAAACGTGAAATTATCAAAAGTTGACATATTTAGGTGGTGTATCCATCAAACAAGACGACTATTACCATTTGTCGTAACTTTCAGGGTCCTGAAACGTGAAATTATCAAAAGTTGACTTATTTAGATGGTGTATCCATCAAACATGACGAATATTACCATTTGTTGTGACTTTCAGGGTCCTGAAACGTGAAATTATCAAAAGTTGACATATTTAGGTGGTATGTCCATCAAACAAGACGAATATTACCATTTGTCGTAACTTTCAGGGTCCTGAAACGTAAAATTATCAAAAGTTGACTTATTTAGATGGTGTATCCATCAAACAAGACGAATATTACCATTTGTTGTGACTTTCAGGGTCCTGAAACGTGAAATTATCAAAAGTTGACATATTTACGTGGTGTATCCATTAATCAAGACGAAAATTACCATTTGCAGTGACTTTCAGGGTCCTGAAACGTGAAATTATCAAAAGTTGACATATTAAGGTGGTGTATCCATCAAACAAGATGAATAATAATATTTGTTGTGACTTTCAGGGTCCTGAAACGTGAAGTTATCAAAAGTTGACATATTTTGGTGGTGTATCCATCAAACAAGACGAATATTACCATTTGTTGTGACTTTCAGGGTTTTGAAACGTGAAATTATAAAAGTTGACATATTTAGGTGGTGTATCCATCAAACAAGACGACTGGTACCATTTGTTGTGACTTTCAAGGACCTTCAAACGTGGAATTAACAAAAGTTGACATATTTACGTGGTTTATCCATTAAACAAGACGAATATTACCATTTGCAGTGACTTTCAGGGTCCTGAAACGTGAAATTATCAAAAGTTGACATATTTAGGTGGTGTATCCATCAAACAAGATGAATAAAAACATTTGTTGTGACTTTCAGGGTCCTGAAACGTGAAATTATCAAAAGTTGACATATTTAGGTGGTGTATCCATCAAACAAGATGAATAATAACATTTGTTGTGACTTTCAGGGTCCTGAAACGTGAAATTATCAAAAGTTGACATATTTAGACGGTGTATCCATCAAACAAGACGAATATTACCATTTGTTGTGACTTTCAGGGTCCTGAAATGTGAAATTATCAAAAGTTGACATATTTAGATGGTGTATCCATCAAACATGACGAATATTACCATTTGTGGTGACTTTCAGGGTCCTGAAACGTGAAATTATCAAAAGTTGACATATTTAGGTGGTGTATCCATCAAACAAGACGACTATTACCATTTGTCGTAACTTTCAGGGTCCTGAAACGTGAAATTATCAAAAGTTGACATATTTAGACGGTGTATCCATCAAACAAGACGAATATTACCATTTGTTGTAACTTTCAGGGTCCCGAAACGTGAAGTTTTCAAAAGTTGACATATTTAGACGGTGTATCCATCAAACAAGACGAATATTACCATTTGTTGTGACTTTCAGGGTCCTGAAACGTGAAATTATCAAAAGTTGACATATTTACGTGGTGTATCCATTAATCAAGACGAAAATTACCATTTGCAGTGACTTTCAGGGTCCTGAAACGTGAAATTATCAAAAGTTGACATATTTAGGTGGTGTATCCATCAAACAAGACAAATATTACCATTTGTTGTGACTTTCAGGGTCCTGAAACGTGAAATTATCAAAAGTTGACATATTAAGGTGGTGTATCCATCAAACAAGATGAATAAAAACATTTGTTGTGACTTTCAGGGTCCTGAAAAGAATTATCAAAAGTTGACATATTTAGGTGGTGTATTCATCAAATAAGACGAATATTACCATTTGTTGTGACTTTCAGGGTCCTGAAACGTGAAGTTATCAAAAGTTGACATATTTAGGTGGTGTATCCATCAAACAAGACGACTATTACCATTTGTCGTAACTTTCAGGGTCCTGAAACGTGAAATTATCAAAAGTTGAAATATTTAGACGGTGTATCCATCAAACAAGACGAATATTACCATTTGTTGTGACTTTCAGGGTCCTGAAATGTGAAATTATCAAAAGTTGACATATTTAGATGGTGTATCCATCAAACATGACGAATATTACCATTTGTGGTGACTTTCAGGGTCCTGAAACGTGAAATTATCAAAAGTTGACATATTTAGGTGGTGTATTCATCAAATAAGACGAATATTACCATTTGTTGTGACTTTCAGGGTCCTGAAACGTGAAGTTATCAAAAGTTGACATATTTAGGTGGTGTATCCATCAAACAAGATGAATAATAACATTTGTTGTGACTTTCAGGGTCCTGAAACGTGAAATTATCAAAAGTTGAAATATTTAGACGGTGTATCCATCAAACAAGACGAATATTACCATTTGTTGTGACTTTCAGGGTCCTGAAATGTGAAATTATCAAAAGTTGACATATTTAGATGGTGTATCCATCAAACATGACGAATATTACCATTTGTGGTGACTTTCAGGGTCCTGAAACGTGAAATTATCAAAAGTTGACATATTTAGGTGGTGTATCCATCAAACAAGACGACTATTACCATTTGTCGTAACTTTCAGGGTCCTGAAACGTGAAATTATCAAAAGTTGACTTATTTAGATGGTGTATCCATCAAACATGACGAATATTACCATTTGTTGTGACTTTCAGGGTCCTGAAACGTGAAATTATCAAAAGTTGACATATTTAGGTGGTATGTCCATCAAACAAGACGAATATTACCATTTGTCGTAACTTTCAGGGTCCTGAAACGTAAAATTATCAAAAGTTGACTTATTTAGATGGTGTATCCATCAAACAAGACGAATATTACCATTTGTTGTGACTTTCAGGGTCCTGAAACGTGAAATTATCAAAAGTTGACATATTTACGTGGTGTATCCATTAATCAAGACGAAAATTACCATTTGCAGTGACTTTCAGGGTCCTGAAACGTGAAATTATCAAAAGTTGACATATTAAGGTGGTGTATCCATCAAACAAGATGAATAATAATATTTGTTGTGACTTTCAGGGTCCTGAAACGTGAAGTTATCAAAAGTTGACATATTTTGGTGGTGTATCCATCAAACAAGACGAATATTACCATTTGTTGTGACTTTCAGGGTTTTGAAACGTGAAATTATAAAAGTTGACATATTTAGGTGGTGTATCCATCAAACAAGACGACTGGTACCATTTGTTGTGACTTTCAAGGACCTTCAAACGTGGAATTAACAAAAGTTGACATATTTACGTGGTTTATCCATTAAACAAGACGAATATTACCATTTGCAGTGACTTTCAGGGTCCTGAAACGTGAAATTATCAAAAGTTGACATATTTAGGTGGTGTATCCATCAAACAAGATGAATAAAAACATTTGTTGTGACTTTCAGGGTCCTGAAACGTGAAATTATCAAAAGTTGACATATTTAGGTGGTGTATCCATCAAACAAGATGAATAATAACATTTGTTGTGACTTTCAGGGTCCTGAAACGTGAAATTATCAAAAGTTGACATATTTAGACGGTGTATCCATCAAACAAGACGAATATTACCATTTGTTGTGACTTTCAGGGTCCTGAAATGTGAAATTATCAAAAGTTGACATATTTAGATGGTGTATCCATCAAACATGACGAATATTACCATTTGTGGTGACTTTCAGGGTCCTGAAACGTGAAATTATCAAAAGTTGACATATTTAGGTGGTGTATCCATCAAACAAGACGACTATTACCATTTGTCGTAACTTTCAGGGTCCTGAAACGTGAAATTATCAAAAGTTGACATATTTAGACGGTGTATCCATCAAACAAGACGAATATTACCATTTGTTGTAACTTTCAGGGTCCCGAAACGTGAAGTTTTCAAAAGTTGACATATTTAGACGGTGTATCCATCAAACAAGACGAATATTACCATTTGTTGTGACTTTCAGGGTCCTGAAACGTGAAATTATCAAAAGTTGACATATTTACGTGGTGTATCCATTAATCAAGACGAAAATTACCATTTGCAGTGACTTTCAGGGTCCTGAAACGTGAAATTATCAAAAGTTGACATATTTAGGTGGTGTATCCATCAAACAAGACAAATATTACCATTTGTTGTGACTTTCAGGGTCCTGAAACGTGAAATTATCAAAAGTTGACATATTAAGGTGGTGTATCCATCAAACAAGATGAATAAAAACATTTGTTGTGACTTTCAGGGTCCTGAAAAGAATTATCAAAAGTTGACATATTTAGGTGGTGTATTCATCAAATAAGACGAATATTACCATTTGTTGTGACTTTCAGGGTCCTGAAACGTGAAGTTATCAAAAGTTGACATATTTAGGTGGTGTATCCATCAAACAAGACGACTATTACCATTTGTCGTAACTTTCAGGGTCCTGAAACGTGAAATTATCAAAAGTTGACTTATTTAGATGGTGTATCCATCAAACATGACGAATATTACCATTTGTTGTGACTTTCAGGGTCCTGAAACGTGAAGTTATCAAAAGTTGACATATTTAGACGGTGTATCCATCAAACAAGACGAATATTACCATTTGTTGTAACTTTCAGGGTCCCGAAAAGTGAAATTATCAAAAGTTGACATATTTACGTGGTGTATCCATTAAACAAGACGAATATTACCATTTGTCTTGACTTTCAGGGTCCTGAAACGGGAAATTATCAAAAGTTGACATATTTAGGTGGTATGTCCATCAAACAAGACGAATATTACCATTTGTCGTAACTTTCAGGGTCCTGAAACGTAAAATTATCAAAAGTTGACTTATTTAATTGGTGTATCCATCAAACATGACGAATATTACCATTTGTTGTGACTTTCAGGGTCCTGAAACGTGAAGTTTTCAAAAGTTGATATATTTAGACGGTGTATCCATCAAACAAGACGAAAATTACCATTTGTTGTGACTTTCAGGGTCCTGAAACGTGAAATTATTAAAAAGTTGACATATTTACGTGGTGTATCCATTAATCAAGACGAAAATTACCATTTGCAGTGACTTTCAGGGTCCTGAAACGTGAAATTATCAAAAGTTGACTTATTTAGATGGTGTATCCATCAAACATGACGAATATTACCATTTGTTGTGACTTTCAGGATCCTGAAACGTGAAATTATCAAAAGTTGACATATTTAGGTGGTATGTCTATCAAACAAGACGAATATTACCATTTGTCGTAACTTTCAGGGTCCTGAAAGGTGAAGTTTTCAAAAGTTGACATATTTAGACGGTGTATCCATCAAACAAGACGAATATTACCATTTGTTGTGACTTTCAGGGTCCTGAAACGTGAAATTATCAAAAGTTGACATATTTAGGTGGTGTATCCATCAAACAAGACGTATATTAATATTTGTTGTGACTTACAGGGTCCTGAAACGTGAAATTATCAAAAGTTGACATATTAAGGTGGTGTATCCATCAAACAAGATGAATAATAATATTTGTTGTGACTTTCAGGGTCCTGAAACGTGAAGTTATCAAAAGTTGACATATTTTGGTGGTGTATCCATCAAACAAGACGAATATTACCATTTGTTGTGACTTTCAGGGTTTTGAAACGTGAAATTATAAAAGTTGACATATTTAGGTGGTGTATCCATCAAACAAGACGACTGGTACCATTTGTTGTGACTTTCAAGGACCTTCAAACTTGAAATTAACAAAAGTTGACATATTTACGTGGTTTATCCATTAAACAAGACGAATATTACCATTTGCAGTGACTTTCAGGGTCCTGAAACGTGAAATTATCAAAAGTTGACATATTTAGGTGGTGTATCCATCAAACAAGATGAATAAAAACATTTGTTGTGACTTTCAGGGTCCTGAAACGTGAAGTTATCAAAAGTTGACATATTTAGGTGGTGTATCCATCAAACAAGATGAATAATAACATTTGTTGTGACTTTCAGGGTCCTGAAACGTGAAATTATCAAAAGTTGAAATATTTAGACGCTGTATCCATCAAACAAGACGAATATTACCATTTGTTGTGACTTTCAGGATCCTGAAACGTGAAATTATCAAAAGTTGACTTATTTAGATGGTGTATCCATCAAACAAGACGAATATTACCATTTGTTGTAACTTTCAGGGTCCCGAAACGTGAAGTTTTCAAAAGTTGACATATTTAGACGGTGTATCCATCAAACAAGACGAATATTACCATTTGTTGTGACTTTCAGGGTCCTGAAACGTGAAATTATCAAAAGTTGACATATTTACGTGGTGTATCCATTAATCAAGACGAAAATTACCATTTGCAGTGACTTTCAGGGTCCTGAAACGTGAAATTATCAAAAGTTGACATATTTAGGTGGTGTATCCATCAAACAAGACAAATATTACCATTTGTTGTGACTTTCAGGGTCCTGAAACGTGAAATTATCAAAAGTTGACATATTAAGGTGGTGTATCCATCAAACAAGATGAATAAAAACATTTGTTGTGACTTTCAGGGTCCTGAAAAGAATTATCAAACGTTGACATATTTAGGTGGTGTATTCATCAAATAAGACGAATATTACCATTTGTTGTGACTTTCAGGGTCCTGAAACGTGAAGTTATCAAAAGTTGACATATTTAGGTGGTGTATCCATCAAACAAGACGACTATTACCATTTGTCGTAACTTTCAGGGTCCTGAAACGTGAAATTATCAAAAGTTGACTTATTTAGATAGTGTATCCATCAAACATGACGAATATTACCATTTGTTGTGACTTTCAGGGTCCTGAAACGTGAAGTTATCAAAAGTTGACATATTTAGACGGTGTATCCATCAAACAAGACGAATATTACCATTTGTTGTAACTTTCAGGGTCCCGAAAAGTGAAATTATCAAAAGTTGACATATTTACGTGGTGTATCCATTAAACAAGACGAATATTACCATTTGTCTTGACTTTCAGGGTCCTGAAACGTGAAATTATCAAAAGTTGACATATTTAGGTGGTATGTCTATCAAACAAGACGAATATTACCATTTGTCGTAACTTTCAGGGTCCTGAAAGGTGAAGTTTTCAAAAGTTGACATATTTAGACGGTGTATCCATCAAACAAGACGAATATTACCATTTGTTGTGACTTTCAGGGTCCTGAAACGTGAAATTATCAAAAGTTGACATATTTAGACGGTGTATCCATCAAACAAGACGAATATTACCATTTGTTGTAACTTTCAGGGTCCCGAAAAGTGAAATTATCAAAAGTTGACATATTTACGTGGTGTATCCATTAAACAAGACGAATATTACCATTTGTCTTGACTTTCAGGGTCCTGAAACGTGAAATTATCAAAAGTTGACATATTTAGGTTGTGTATCCATCAAACAAGATGAATAAAAACATTTGTTGTGACTTTCAGGGTCCTGAAACGTGAAGTTATCAAAAGTTGACATATTTAGGTGGTGTATCCATCAAACAAGATGAATAATAACATTTGTTGTGACTTTCAGGGTCCTGAAACGTGAAATTATTAAAAAGTTGACATATTTACGTGGTGTATCCATTAATCAAGACGAAAATTACCATTTGCAGTGACTTTCAGGGTCCTGAAACGTGAAATTATCAAAAGTTGACTTATTTAGATGGTGTATCCATCAAACATGACGAATATTACCATTTGTTGTGACTTTCAGGATCCTGAAACGTGAAGTTATCAAAAGTTGACATATTTAGACGGTGTATCCATCAAACAAGACGAATATTACCATTTGTTGTGACTTTCAGGGTCCTGAAACGTGAAGTTATCAAAAGTTGACATATTTAGACGGTGTATCCATCAAACATGACGAATATTACCATTTGTTGTGACTTTCAGGGTCCTGAAACGTGAAGTTATCAAAAGTTGACATATTTAGACGGTGTATCCATCAAACATGACGAATATTACCATTTGTTGTGACTTTCAGGGTCCTGAAACGAGAAAGTATCAAAAGTTGACATATTTACGTGGTGTATCCATTAAACAAGACGAATATTACCATTTGTCTTGACTTTCAGGGTCCTGAAACGTGAAATTATCAAAAGTTGACATATTTAGGTGGTATGTCTATCAAACAAGACGAATATTACCATTTGTCGTAACTTTCAGGGTCCTGAAAGGTGAAGTTTTCAAAAGTTGACATATTTAGACGGTGTATCCATCAAACAAGACGAATATTACCATTTGTTGTGACTTTCAGGGTCCTGAAACGTGAAATTATCAAAAGTTGACATATTTAGGTGGTGTATCCATCAAACAAGACGTATATTAATATTTGTTGTGACTTTCAGGGTCCTGAAACGTGAAATTATCAAAAGTTGACATATTAAGGTGGTGTATCCATCAAACAAGATGAATAATAATATTTGTTGTGACTTTCAGGGTCCTGAAACGTGAAGTTATCAAAAGTTGACATATTTTGGTGGTGTATCCATCAAACAAGACGAATATTACCATTTGTTGTGACTTTCAGGGTTTTGAAACGTGAAATTATAAGAGTTGACATATTTAGGTGGTGTATCCATCAAACAAGACGACTGGTACCATTTGTTGTGACTTTCAAGGACCTTCAAACGTGAAATTAACAAAAGTTGACATATTTAGGTGGTTTATCCATTAAACAAGACGAATATTACCATTTGCAGTGACTTTCAGGGTCCTGAAACGTGAAATTATCAAAAGTTGACATATTTAGGTGGTGTATCCATCAAACAAGATGAATAAAAACATTTGTTGTGACTTTCAGGGTCCTGAAACGTGAAGTTATCAAAAGTTGACATATTTAGGTGGTGTATCCATCAAACAAGATGAATAATAACATTTGTTGTGACTTTCAGGGTCCTGAAACGTGAAATTATCAAAAGTTGAAATATTTAGACGGTGTATCCATCAAACAAGACGAATATTACCATTTGTTGTGACTTTCAGGGTCCTGAAATGTGAAATTATCAAAAGTTTACATATTTAGATGGTGTATCCATCAAACATTACGAATATTACCATTTGTGGTGACTTTCAGGGTCCTGAAACGTGAAATTATCAAAAGTTGACATATTTAGGTGGTGTATCCATCAAACAAGACGACTATTACCATTTGTCGTAACTTTTAGGGTCCTGAAACGTGAAATTATCAAAAGTTGACTTATTTAGATGGTGTATCCATCAAACATGACGAATATTACCATTTGATGTGACTTTCAGGGTCCTGAAACGTGAAATTATCAAAAGTTGACATATTTAGGTGGTATGTCCATCAAACAAGACGAATATTACCATTTGTCGTAACTTTCAGGGTCCTGAAACGTAAAATTATCAAAAGTTGACTTATTTAGATGGTGTATCCATCAAACATGACGAATATTACCATTTGTTGTGACTTTCAGGGTCCTGAAACGTGAAGTTTTCAAAAGTTGACATATTTAGACGGTGTATCCATCAAACAAGACGAATATTACCATTTGTTGTGACTTTCAGGGTCCTGAAACGTGAAATTATCAAAAGTTGACATATTTACGTGGTGTATCCATTAATCAAGACGAAAATGACCATTTGCAGTGACTTTCAGGGTCCTGAAACGTGAAATTATCAAAAGTTGACATATTTAGGTGGTGTATCCATCAAACAGGACAAATATTACCATTTGTTGTGACTTTCAGGGTCCTGAAACGTGAAATTATCAAAAGTTGACATATTAAGGTGGTGTATCCATCAAACAAGACGAATATTACCATTTGTTGTGACTTTCAGGGTTTTGAAACGTGAAATTATAAAAGTTGACATATTTAGGTGGTGTATCCATCAAACAAGACGACTGGTACCATTTGTTGTGACTTTCAAGGACCTTCAAACGTGGAATTAACAAAAGTTGACATATTTACGTGGTTTATCCATTAAACAAGACGAATATTACCATTTGCAGTGACTTTCAGGGTCCTGAAACGTGAAATTATCAAAAGTTGACATATTTAGGTGGTGTATCCATCAAACAAGATGAATAAAAACATTTGTTGTGACTTTCAGGGTCCTGAAACGTGAAATTATCAAAAGTTGACATATTTAGGTGGTGTATTCATCAAATAAGACGAATATTACCATTTGTTGTGACTTTCAGGGTCCTGAAACGTGAAGTTATCAAAAGTTGACATATTTAGGTGGTGTATCCATCAAACAAGATGAATAATAACATTTGTTGTGACTTTCAGGGTCCTGAAACGTGAAATTATCAAAAGTTGACATATTTAGACGGTGTATCCATCAAACAAGACGAATATTACCATTTGTTGTGACTTTCAGGGTCCTGAAATGTGAAATTATCAAAAGTTGACATATTTAGATGGTGTATCCATCAAACATGACGAATATTACCATTTGCTGTGACTTTCAGGGTCCTGAAACGTGAAATTATCAAAAGTTGACATATTTAGGTGGTATGTCCATCAAACAAGACGAATATTACCATTTGTCGTAACTTTCAGGGTCCTGAAACGTAAAATTATCAAAAGTTGACTTATTTAGATGGTGTATCCATCAAACATGACGAATATTACCATTTGTTGTGACTTTCAGGGTCCTGAAAC
Source organism: Echiichthys vipera (assembly GCF_963691815.1). Lineage (NCBI taxonomy): Eukaryota > Metazoa > Chordata > Actinopteri > Perciformes > Trachinidae > Echiichthys > Echiichthys vipera. Next base: position 5,076,813 of record NC_139825.1, on the reverse strand, counting down.
GTGAAGTTTTCAAAAGTTGACATATTTAGACGGTGTATCCATCAAACAAGACGAATATTACTATTTGTTGTGACTTTCAGGGTCCTGAAACGTGAAATTATCAAAAGTTGACATATTTACGTGGTGTATCCATTAATCAAGACGAAAATTACCATTTGCAGTGACTTTCAGGGTCCTGAAACGTGAAATTATCAAAAGTTGACATATTTAGGTGGTGTATCCATCAAACAGGACAAATATTACCATTTGTTGTGACTTTCAGGGTCCTGAAACGTGAAATTATCAAAAGTTGACATATTAAGGTGGTGTATCCATCAAACAAGATGAATAAAAACATTTGTTGTGACTTTCAGGGTCCTGAAAAGAATTATCAAAAGTTGACATATTTAGGTGGTGTATTCATCAAATAAGACGAATATTACCATTTGTTGTGACTTTCAGGGTCCTGAAACGTGAAGTTATCAAAAGTTGACATATTTAGGTGGTGTATCCATCAAACAAGACGACTATTACCATTTGTCGTAACTTTCAGGGTCCTGAAACGTGAAATTATCAGAAGTTGACTTATTTAGATGGTGTATCCATCAAACAAGACGAATATTACCATTTGTTGTGACTTTCAGGGTCCTGAAACGTGAAGTTATCAAAAGTTGACATATTTAGACGGTGTATCCATCAAACAAGACGAATATTACCATTTGTTGTAACTTTCAGGGTCCCGAAACGTGAAAATTTCAAAAGTTGACATATTTAGACGGTGTATCCATCAAACAAGACGAATATTACCATTTGTTGTGACTTTCAGGGTCCTGAAACGTGAAATTATCAAAAGTTGACATATTTACGTGGTGTATCCATTAATCAAGACGAAAATTACCATTTGCAGTGACTTTCAGGGTCCTGAAACGTGAAATTATCAAAAGTTGACATATTTAGGTGGTGTATCCATCAAACAAGACAAATATTACCATTTGTTGTGACTTTCAGGGTCCTGAAATGTGAAATTATCAAAAGTTGACATATTAAGGTGGTGTATCCATCAAACAAGATGAATAAAAACATTTGTTGTGACTTTCAGGGTCCTGAAAAGAATGATCAAAAGTTGACATATTTAGGTGGTGTATTCATCAAATAAGACGAATATTACCATTTGTTGTGACTTTCAGGGTCCTGAAACGTGAAGTTATCAAAAGTTGACATATTTAGGTGGTGTATCCATCAAACAAGACGACTATTACCATTTGTCGTAACTTTCAGGGTCCTGAAACGTGAAATTATCAAAAGTTGACTTATTTAGATGGTGTATCCATCAAACATGACGAATATTACCATTTGTTGTGACTTTCAGGGTCCTGAAACGTGAAATTATCAAAAGTTGACATATTTAGACGGTGTATCCATCAAACAAGACGAATATTACCATTTGTTGTAACTTTCAGGGTCCCGAAACGTGAAATTATCAAAAGTTGACATATTTACGTGGTGTATCCATTAAACAAGACGAATATTACCATTTGACTTGACTTTCAGGGTCCTGAAACGTGAAATTATCAAAAGTTGACATATTTAGGTGGTATGTACATCAAACAAGACGAAAATTACCATTTGTCGTAACTTTCAGGGTCCTGAAACGTGAATTTATCAAAAGTTGACTTACTTAGATGGTGTATCCATTAAACATGACGAATATTACCATTTGTTGTGACTTTCAGGGTCCTGAAACGTGAAATTATCAAAAGTTGACATATTTACATGGTGTATCCATTAATCAAGACGAATATTACCATTTGTTGTGACTTTCAGGGTCCTGAAACGTGAAATTATCAAAAGTTGACATATTTACATGGTGTATCCATTAATCAAGACGAAAATTACCATTTGCAGTGACTTTCAGGGTCCTGAAACGTGAAATTATCAAAAGTTGACATATTTAGACGGTGTATCCATCAAACAAGACGAATATTACCATTTGTTGTGACTTTCAGGGTCCTGAAACGTGAAATTATCAAAAGTTGACATATTTACGTGGTGTATCCATTAATCAAGACGAAAATTACCATTTGCAGTGACTTTCAGGGTCCTGAAACGTGAAATTATCAAAAGTTGACATATTTAGGTGGTGTATCCATCAAACAAGACAAATATTACCATTTGTTGTGACTTTCAGGGTCCTGAAACGTGAAATTATCAAAAGTTGACGTATTAAGGTGGTGTATCCATCAAACAAGATGAATAAAAACATTTGTTGTGACTTTCAGGGTCCTGAAAAGAATTATCAAAAGTTGACATATTTAGGTGGTGTATTCATCAAATAAGACGAATATTACCATTTGTTGTGACTTTCAGGGTCCTGAAACGTAAAATTATCAAAAGTTGACTTATTTAGATGGTGTATCCATCAAACATGACAAATATTACCATTTGTTGTAACTTTCAGGGTCCTGAAACGTGAAGTTTTCAAAAGTTGATATATTTAGACGGTGTATCCATCAAACAAGACGAATTTTACCATTTGTTGTGACTTTCAGGGTCCTGAAACGTGAAATTATTAAAAAGTTGACATATTTACGTGGTGTATCCATTAATCAAGACGAAAATTACCATTTGCAGTGACTTTCAGGGTCCTGAAACGTGAAATTATCAAAAGTTGACTTATTTAGATGGTGTATCCATCAAACATGACGAATATTACCATTTGTTGTGACTTTCAGGATCCTGAAACGTGAAGTTATCAAAAGTTGACATATTTAGACGGTGTATCCATCAAACAAGACGAATATTACCATTTGTTGTGACTTTCAGGGTCCTGAAACGAGAAATTATCAAAAGTTGACATATTTACGTGGTGTATCCATTAAACAAGACGAATATTACCATTTGTCTTGACTTTCAAGGTCCTGAAACGTGAAATTATCAAAAGTTGACATATTTAGGTGGTATGTCTATCAAACAAGACGAATATTACCATTTGTCGTAACTTTCAGGGTCCTGAAAGGTGAAGTTTTCAAAAGTTGACATATTTAGACGGTGTATCCATCAAACAAGACGAATATTACCATTTGTTGTGACTTTCAGTGTCCTGAAACGTGAAATTATCAAAAGTTGACATATTTACGTGGTGTATCCATTAATCCAGACGAAAATTACCATTTGCAGTGACTTTCAGGGTCCTGAAACGTGAAATTATCAAAAGTTGACATATTTAGGTTGTGTATCCATCAAACAAGACGTATATTAATATTTGTTGTGACTTTCAGGGTCCTGAAACGTGAAATTATCAAAAGTTGACATATTAAGGTGGTGTATCCATCAAACAAGATGAATAATAACATTTGTTGCGACTTTCAGGGTCCTGAAACGTGAAGTTATCAAAAGTTGACATATTTTGGTGGTGTATCCATCAAACAAGACGAATGGTACCATTTGTTGTGACTTTCAAGGACCTTCAAACGTGAAATTAACAAAAGTTGACATATTTACGTGGTTTATCCATTAAACAAGACGAAAATTACCATTTGCAGTGACTTTCAGGGTCCTGAAACGTGAAATTATCAAAAGTTGACATATTTAGGGGGTGTATCCATCAAACAAGATGAATAAAAACATTTGTTGTGACTTTCAGGGTCCTGAAACGTGAAATTATCAAAAGTTGACATATTTAGGTGGTGTATTAATCAAATAAGACGAATATTACCATTTGTTGTGACTTTCAGGGTCCTGAAACGTGAAGTTATCAAAAGTTGACATATTTAGGTGGTGTATCCATCAAACAAGACGAATATTACCATTTGTTGTGACTTTCAGGGTCCTGAAATGTGAAATTATCAAAAGTTGACATATTTAGGTGGTGTATCCATCAAACAAGATGAATAAAAACATTTGTTGTGACTTTCAGGGTCCTGAAACGTGAAGTTATCAAAAGTTGACATATTTAGGTGGTGTATCCATCAAACAAGATGAATAATAACATTTGTTGTGACTTTCAGGGTCCTGAAACGTGAAATTATCAAAAGTTGAAATATTTAGACGGTGTATCCATCAAACAAGACGAATATTACCATTTGTTGTGACTTTCAGGGTCCTGAAATGTGAAATTATCAAAAGTTTACATATTTAGATGGTGTATCCATCAAACATGACGAATATTACCATTTGTGGTGACTTTCAGGGTCCTGAAACGTGAAATTATCAAAAGTTGACATATTTAGGTGGTGTATCCATCAAACAAGACGACTATTACCATTTGTCGTAACTTTCAGGGTCCTGAAACGTGAAATTATCAAAAGTTGACTTATTTAGATGGTGTATCCATCAAACATGACGAATATTACCATTTGTTGTGACTTTCAGGGTCCTGAAACGTGAAATTATCAAAAGTTGACATATTTAGGTGGTATGTCCATCAAACAAGACGAATATTACCATTTGTCGTAACTTTCAGGGTCCTGAAACGTAAAATTATCAAAAGTTGACTTATTTAGATGGTGTATCCATCAAACATGACGAATATTACCATTTGTTGTGACTTTCAGGGTCCTGAAACGTGAAGTTTTCAAAAGTTGACATATTTAGACGGTGTATCCATCAAACAAGACGAATATTACCATTTGTTGTGACTTTCAGGGTCCTGAAACGTGAAATTATCAAAAGTTGACATATTTAGGTGGTGTATCCATCAAACAGGACAAATATTACCATTTGTTGTGACTTTCAGGGTCCTGAAACGTGAAATTATCAAAAGTTGACATATTAAGGTGGTGTATCCATCAAACAAGATGAATAATAATATTTGTTGTGACTTTCAGGGTCCTGAAACGTGAAGTTATCAAAAGTTGACATATTTTGGTGGTGTATCCATCAAACAAGACGAATATTACCATTTGTTGTGACTTTCAGGGTTTTGAAACGTGAAATTATAAAAGTTGACATATTTAGGTGGTGTATCCATCAAACAAGACGACTGGTACCATTTGTTGTGACTTTCAAGGACCTTCAAACGTGGAATTAACAAAAGTTGACATATTTACGTGGTTTATCCATTAAACAAGACGAATATTACCATTTGCAGTGACTTTCAGGGTCCTGAAACGTGAAATTATCAAAAGTTGACATATTTAGGTGGTGTATCCATCAAACAAGATGAATAAAAACATTTGTTGTGACTTTCAGGGTCCTGAAACGTGAAATTATCAAAAGTTGACATATTTAGGTGGTGAATTCATCAAATAAGACGAATATTACCATTTGTTGTGACTTTCAGGGTCCTGAAACGTGAAGTTATCAAAAGTTGACATATTTAGGTGGTGTATCCATCAAACAAGATGAATAATAACATTTGTTGTGACTTTCAGGGTCCTGAAACGTGAAATTATCAAAAGTTGACATATTTAGACGGTGTATCCATCAAACAAGACGAATATTACCATTTGTTGTGACTTTCAGGGTCCTGAAATGTGAAATTATCAAAAGTTGACATATTTAGATGGTGTATCCATCAAACATGACGAATATTACCATTTGCTGTGACTTTCAGGGTCCTGAAACGTGAAATTATCAAAAGTTGACATATTTAGGTGGTATGTCCATCAAACAAGACGAATATTACCATTTGTCGTAACTTTCAGGGTCCTGAAACGTAAAATTATCAAAAGTTGACTTATTTAGATGGTGTATCCATCAAACAAGACGAATATTACCATTTGTTGTGACTTTCAGGGTCCTGAAACGTGAAGTTTTCAAAAGTTGACATATTTAGACGGTGTATCCATCACACAAGACGAATATTACCATTTGTTGTGACTTTCAGGGTCCTGAAACGTGAAATTATCAAAAGTTGACATATTTACGTGGTGTATCCATTAATCAAGACGAAAATTACCATTTGCAGTGACTTTCAGGTTCCTGAAACGTGAAATTATCAAAAGTTGACATATTTAGGTGGTGTATCCATCAAACAGGACAAATATTACCATTTGTTGTGACTTTCAGGGTCCTGAAACGTGAAATTATCAAAAGTTGACATATTAAGGTGGTGTATCCATCAAACAAGATGAATAAAAACATTTGTTGTGACTTTCAGGGTCCTGAAAAGAATTATCAAAAGTTGACATATTTAGGTGGTGTATTCATCAAATAAGACGAATATTACCATTTGTTGTGACTTTCAGGGTCCTGAAACGTGAAGTTATCAAAAGTTGACATATTTAGGTGGTGTATCCATCAAACAAGACGACTATTACCATTTGTCGTAACTTTCAAGGTCCTGAAACGTGAAATTATCAGAAGTTGACTTATTTAGATGGTGTATCCATCAAACAAGACGAATATTACCATTTGTTGTGACTTTCAGGGTCCTGAAACGTGAAGTTATCAAAAGTTGACATATTTAGACGGTGTATCCATCAAACAAGACGAATATTACCATTTGTTGTAACTTTCAGGGTCCCGAAACGTGAAGTTTTCAAAAGTTGACATATTTAGACGGTGTATCCATCAAACAAGACGAATATTACCATTTGTTGTGACTTTCAGGGTCCTGAAACGTGAAATTATCAAAAGTTGACATATTTACGTGGTGTATCCATTAATCAAGACGAAAATTACCATTTGCAGTGACTTTCAGGGTCCTGAAACGTGAAATTATCAAAAGTTGACATATTTAGGTGGTGTATCCATCAAACAAGACAAATATTACCATTTGTAGTGACTTTCAGGGTCCTGAAACGTGAAATTATCAAAAGTTGACATATTAAGGTGGTGTATCCATCAAACAAGATGAATAAAAACATTTGTTGTGACTTTCAGGGTCCTGAAAAGAATTATCAAAAGTTGACATATTTAGGTGGTGTATTCATCAAATAAGACGAATATTACCATTTGTTGTGACTTTCAGGGTCCTGAAACGTGAAGTTATCAAAAGTTGACATATTTAGGTGGTGTATCCATCAAACAAGACGACTATTACCATTTGTCGTAACTTTCAGGGTCCTGAAACGTGAAATTATCAAAAGTTGACTTATTTAGATGGTGTATCCATCAAACATGACGAATATTACCATTTGTTGTGACTTTCAGGGTCCTGAAACGTGAAGTTATCAAAAGTTGACATATTTAGACGGTGTATCCATCAAACAAGACGAATATTACCATTTGTTGTAACTTTCAGGGTCCCGAAAAGTGAAATTATCAAAAGTTGACATATTTACGTGGTGTATCCATTAAACAAGACGAATATTACCATTTGTCTTGACTTTCAGGGTCCTGAAACGTGAAATTATCAAAAGTTGACATATTTAGGTGGTGTATCCATCAAACAAGACAAATATTACCATTTGTTGTGACTTTCAGGGTCCTGAAACGTGAAATTATCAAAAGTTGACGTATTAAGGTGGTGTATCCATCAAACAAGATGAATAAAAACATTTGTTGTGACTTTCAGGGTCCTGAAAAGAATTATCAAAAGTTGACATATTTAGGTGGTGTATTCATCAAATAAGACGAATATTACCATTTGTTGTGACTTTCAGGGTCCTGAAACGTAAAATTATCAAAAGTTGACTTATTTAGATGGTGTATTCATCAAACATGACGAATATTACCATTTGTTGTGACTTTCAGGGTCCTGAAACGTGAAGTTTTAAAAAGTTGATATATTTAGACGGTGTATCCATCAAACAAGACGAATTTTACCATTTGTTGTGACTTTCAGGGTCCTGAAACGTGAAATTATTAAAAAGTTGACATATTTACGTGGTGTATCCATTAATCAACACGAAAATTACCATTTGCAGTGACTTTCAGGGTCCTGAAACGTGAAATTATCAAAAGTTGACTTATTTAGATGGTGTATCCATCAAACATGACGAATATTACCATTTGTTGTGACTTTCAGGATCCTGAAACGTGAAGTTATCAAAAGTTGACATATTTAGACGGTGTATCCATCAAACAAGACGAATATTACCATTTGTTGTGACTTTCAGGGTCCTGAAACGAGAAATTATCAAAAGTTGACATATTTACGTGGTGTATCCATTAAACAAGACGAATATTACCATTTGTCTTGACTTTCAAGGTCCTGAAACGTGAAATTATCAAAAGTTGACATATTTAGGTGGTATGTCTATCAAACAAGACGAATATTACCATTTGTCGTAACTTTCAGGGTCCTGAAAGGTGAAGTTTTCAAAAGTTGACATATTTAGACGGTGTATCCATCAAACAAGACGAATATTACCATTTGTTGTGACTTTCAGGGTCCTGAAACGTGAAATTATCAAAAGTTGACATATTTACGTGGTGTATCCATTAATCAAGACGAAAATTACCATTTGCAGTGACTTTCAGGGTCCTGAAACGTGAAATTATCAAAAGTTGACATATTAAGGTGGTGTATCCATCAAACAAGATGAATAATAACATTTGTTGCGACTTTCAGGGTCCTGAAACGTGAAGTTATCAAAAGTTGACATATTTTGGTGGTGTATCCATCAAACAAGACGAATGGTACCATTTGTTGTGACTTTCAAGGACCTTCAAACGTGAAATTAACAAAAGTTGACATATTTACGTGGTTTATCCATTAAACAAGACGATAATTACCATTTGCAGTGACTTTCAGGGTCCTGAAACGTGAAATTATCAAAAGTTGACATATTTAGGGGGTGTATCCATCAAACAAGATGAATATTACCATTTGTTGTGACTTTCAGGGTCCTGAAACGTGAAATTATCAAAAGTTGACATATTTAGGGGGTGTATCCATCAAACAAGATGAATAAAAACATTTGTTGTGACTTTCAGGGTCCTGAAACGTGAAATTATCAAAAGTTGACATATTTAGACGGTGTATCCATCAAACAAGACGAATATTACCATTTGTTGTGACTTTCAGGGTCCTGAAACGTGAAATTATCAAAAGTTGACATATTTAGGGGGTGTATCCATCAAACAAGATGAATAAAAACATTTGTTGTGACTTTCAGGGTCCTGAAACGTGAAATTATCAAAAGTTGACATATTTAGGTGGTGTATTAATCAAATAAGACGAATATTACCATTTGTTGTGACTTTCAGGGTCCTGAAACGTGAAGTTATCAAAAGTTGACATATTTAGGTGGTGTATCCATCAAACAAGACGAATATTACCATTTGTTGTGACTTTCAGGGTCCTGAAATGTGAAATTATCAAAAGTTGACATATTTAGGTGGTGTATCCATCAAACAAGATGAATAAAAACATTTGTTGTGACTTTCAGGGTCCTGAAACGTGAAGTTATCAAAAGTTGACATATTTAGGTGGTGTATCCATCAAACAAGATGAATAATAACATTTGTTGTGACTTTCAGGGTCCTGAAACGTGAAATTATCAAAAGTTGAAATATTTAGACGGTGTATCCATCAAACAAGACGAATATTACCATTTGTTGTGACTTTCAGGGTCCTGAAATGTGAAATTATCAAAAGTTTACATATTTAGATGGTGTATCCATCAAACATGACGAATATTACCATTTGTGGTGACTTTCAGGGTCCTGAAACGTGAAATTATCAAAAGTTGACATATTTAGGTGGTGTATCCATCAAACAAGACGACTATTACCATTTGTCGTAACTTTCAGGGTCCTGAAACGTGAAATTATCAAAAGTTGACTTATTTAGATGGTGTATCCATCAAACATGACGAATATTACCATTTGTTGTGACTTTCAGGGTCCTGAAACGTGAAATTATCAAAAGTTGACATATTTAGGTGGTATGTCCATCAAACAAGACGAATATTACCATTTGTCGTAACTTTCAGGGTCCTGAAACGTAAAATTATCAAAAGTTGACTTATTTAGATGGTGTATCCATTAAACATGACGAATATTACCATTTGTTGTGACTTTCAGGGTCCTGAAACGTGAAGTTTTCAAAAGTTGACATATTTAGACGGTGTATCCATCAAACAAGACGAATATTACCATTTGTTGTGACTTTCAGGGTCCTGAAACGTGAAATTATCAAAAGTTGACATATTTACGTGGTGTATCCATTAATCAAGACGAAAATTACCATTTGCAGTGACTTTCAGGGTCCTGAAACGTGAAATTATCAAAAGTTGACATATTTAGGTGGTGTATCCATCAAACAGGACAAATATTACCATTTGTTGTGACTTTCAGGGTCCTGAAACGTGAAATTATCAAAAGTTGACATATTAAGGTGGTGTATCCATCAAACAAGATGAATAATAATATTTGTTGTGACTTTCAGGGTCCTGAAACGTGAAGTTATCAAAAGTTGACATATTTTGGTGGTGTATCCATCAAACAAGACGAATATTACCATTTGTTGTGACTTTCAGGGTTTTGAAACGTGAAATTATAAAAGTTGACATATTTAGGTGGTGTATCCATCAAACAAGACGACTGGTACCATTTGTTGTGACTTTCAAGGACCTTCAAACGTGGAATTAACAAAAGTTGACATATTTACGTGGTTTATCCATTAAACAAGACGAATATTACCATTTGCAGTGACTTTCAGGGTCCTGAAACGTGAAATTATCAAAAGTTGACATATTTAGGTGGTGTATCCATCAAACAAGATGAATAAAAACATTTGTTGTGACTTTCAGGGTCCTGAAACGTGAAATTATCAAAAGTTGACATATTTAGGTGGTGTATTCATCAAATAAGACGAATATTACCATTTGTTGTGACTTTCAGGGTCCTGAAACGTGAAGTTATCAAAAGTTGACATATTTAGGTGGTGTATCCATCAAACAAGATGAATAATAACATTTGTTGTGACTTTCAGGGTCCTGAAACGTGAAATTATCAAAAGTTGACATATTTAGACGGTGTATCCATCAAACAAGACGAATATTACCATTTGTTGTGACTTTCAGGGTCCTGAAATGTGAAATTATCAAAAGTTGACATATTTAGATGGTGTATCCATCAAACATGACGAATATTACCATTTGCTGTGACTTTCAGGGTCCTGAAACGTGAAATTATCAAAAGTTGACATATTTAGGTGGTATGTCCATCAAACAAGACGAATATTACCATTTGTCGTAACTTTCAGGGTCCTGAAACGTAAATTTATCAAAAGTTGACTTATTTAGATGATGTATCCATCAAACATGACGAATATTACCATTTGTTGTGACTTTCAGGGTCCTGAAACGTGAAGTTTTCAAAAGTTGACATATTTAGACGGTGTATCCATCAAACAAGACGAATATTACCATTTGTTGTGACTTTCAGGGTCCTGAAACGTGAAATTATCAAAAGTTGACATATTTACGTGGTGTATCCATTAATCAAGACGAAAATTACCATTTGCAGTGACTTTCAGGTTCCTGAAACGTGAAATTATCAAAAGTTGACATATTTAGGTGGTGTATCCATCAAACAGGACAAATATTACCATTTGTTGTGACTTTCAGGGTCCTGAAACGTGAAATTATCAAAAGTTGACATATTAAGGTGGTGTATCCATCAAACAAGATGAATAAAAACATTTGTTGTGACTTTCAGGGTCCTGAAAAGAATTATCAAAAGTTGACATATTTAGGTGGTGTATTCATCAAATAAGACGAATATTACCATTTGTTGTGACTTTCAGGGTCCTGAAACGTGAAGTTATCAAAAGTTGACATATTTAGGTGGTGTATCCATCAAACAAGACGACTATTACCATTTGTCGTAACTTTCAGGGTCCTGAAACGTGAAATTATCAGAAGTTGACTTATTTAGATGGTGTATCCATCAAACAAGACGAATATTACCATTTGTTGTGACTTTCAGGGTCCTGAAACGTGAAGTTATCAAAAGTTGACATATTTAGACGGTGTATCCATCAAACAAGACGAATATTACCATTTGTTGTAACTTTCAGGGTCCCGAAACGTGAAGTTTTCAAAAGTTGACATATTTAGACGGTGTATCCATCAAACAAGACGAATATTACCATTTGTTGTGACTTTCAGGGTCCTGAAACGTGAAATTATCAAAAGTTGACATATTTAAGTGGTGTATCCATTAATCAAGACGAAAATTACCATTTGCAGTGACTTTCAGGGTCCTGAAACGTGAAATTATCAAAAGTTGACATATTTAGGTGGTGTATCCATCAAACAAGACAAATATTACCATTTGTTGTGACTTTCAGGGTCCTGAAATGTGAAATTATCAAAAGTTGACATATTAAGGTGGTGTATCCATCAAACAAGATGAATAAAAACATTTGTTGTGACTTTCAGGGTCCTGAAAAGAATGATCAAAAGTTGACATATTTAGGTGGTGTATTCATCAAATAAGACGAATATTACCATTTGTTGTGACTTTCAGGGTCCTGAAACGTGAAGTTATCAAAAGTTGACATATTTAGGTGGTGTATCCATCAAACAAGACGACTATTACCATTTGTCGTAACTTTCAGGGTCCTGAAACGTGAAATTATCAAAAGTTGACTTATTTAGATGGTGTATCCATCAAACATGACGAATATTACCATTTGTTGTGACTTTCAGGGTCCTGAAACGTGAAATTATCAAAAGTTGACATATTTAGACGGTGTATCCATCAAACAAGACGAATATTACCATTTGTTGTAACTTTCAGGGTCCCGAAACGTGAAATTATCAAAAGTTGACATATTTACGTGGTGTATCCATTAAACAAGACGAATATTACCATTTGACTTGACTTTCAGGGTCCTGAAACGTGAAATTATCAAAAGTTGACATATTTAGGTGGTATGTACATCAAACAAGACGAAAATTACCATTTGTCGTAACTTTCAGGGTCCTGAAACGTGAAATTATCAAAAGTTGACTTACTTAGATGGTGTATCCATTAAACATGACGAATATTACCATTTGTTGTGACTTTCAGGGTCCTGAAACGTGAAGTTTTCAAAAGTTGACATATTTAGACGGTGTATCCATCAAACAAGACGAATATTACCATTTGTTGTGACTTTCAGGGTCCTGAAACGTGAAATTATCAAAAGTTGACATATTTACATGGTGTATCCATTAATCAAGACGAATATTACCATTTGTTGTGACTTTCAGGGTCCTGAAACGTGAAATTATCAAAAGTTGACATATTTAGACGGTGTATCCATCAAACAAGACGAATATTACCATTTGTTGTGACTTTCAGGGTCCTGAAACGTGAAATTATCAAAAGTTGACATATTTACGTGGTGTATCCATTAATCAAGACGAAAATTACCATTTGCAGTGACTTTCAGGGTCCTGAAACGTGAAATTATCAAAAGTTGACATATTTAGGTGGTGTATCCATCAAACAAGACAAATATTACCATTTGTTGTGACTTTCAGGGTCCTGATACGTGAAGTTTTCAAAAGTTGATATATTTAGACGGTGTATCCATCAAACAAGACGAATTTTACCATTTGTTGTGACTTTCAGGGTCCTGAAATGTGAAATTATTAAAAAGTTGACATATTTACGTGGTGTATCCATTAATCAAGACGAAAATTACCATTTGCAGTGACTTTCAGGGTCCTGAAACGTGAAATTATCAAAAGTTGACTTATTTAGATGGTGTATCCATCAAACATGACGAATATTACCATTTGTTGTGACTTTCAGGATCCTGAAACGTGAAGTTATCAAAAGTTGACATATTTAGACGGTGTATCCATCAAACAAGACGAATATTACCATTTGTTGTGACTTTCAGGGTCCTGAAACGAGAAATTATCAAAAGTTGACATATTTACGTGGTGTATCCATTAAACAAGACGAATATTACCATTTGTCTTGACTTTCAGGGTCCTGAAACGTGAAATTATCAAAAGTTGACATATTTAGGTGGTATGTCTATCAAACAAGACGAATATTACAATTTGTCGTAACTTTCAGGGTCCTGAAAGGTGAAGTTTTCAAAAGTTGACATATTTAGACGGTGTATCCATCAAACAAGACGAATATTACCATTTGTTGTTACTTTCAGGGTCCTGAAACGTGAAATTATCAAAAGTTGACATATTTACGTGGTGTATCCATTAATCAAGACGAAAATTACCATTTGCAGTGACTTTCAGGGTCCTGAAACGTGAAATTATCAAAAGTTGACATATTTAGGTTGTGTATCCATCAAACAAGACGTATATTAATATTTGTTGTGACTTTCAGGGTCCTGAAACGTGAAATTATCAAAAGTTGACATATTAAGGTGGTGTATCCATCAAACAAGATGAATAATAACATTTGTTGCGACTTTCAGGTTCCTGAAACGTGAAGTTATCAAAAGTTGACATATTTTGGTGGTGTATCCATCAAACAAGACGAATATTACCATTTGTTGTGACTTTCAGGGTTTTGAAACGTGAAATTATAAAAGTTGACATATTTAGGTGGTGTATCCATCAAACAAGACGAATGGTACCATTTGTTGTGACTTTCAAGGACCTTCAAACGTGAAATTAACAAAAGTTGACATATTTACGTGGTTTATCCATTAAACAAGACGAATATTACCATTTGCAGTGACTTTCAAGGTACTGAAACGTGAAATTATCAAAAGTTGACATATTTAGGGGGTGTATCCATCAAACAAGATGAATAAAAACATTTGTTGTGACTTTCAGGGTCCTGAAACGTGAAATTATCAAAAGTTGACATATTTAGGTGGTGTATTCATCAAATAAGACGAATATTACCATTTGTTGTGACTTTCAGGGTCCTGAAACGTGAAGTTATCAAAAGTTGACATATTTAGGTGGTGTATCCATCAAACAAGACGAATATTACCATTTGTTGTGACTTTCAGGGTCCTGAAATGTGAAATTATCAAAAGTTGACATATTTAGGTGGTGTATCAATCAAACAAGACGAATATTAACATTTGTTGTGACTTTCAGGGTCCTGAAACGTGAAATTATCAAAAGTTGACATATTTAGGTGGTGTATCCATCAAACAAGACGACTATTACCATTTGTCGTAACTTTCAGGGTCCTGAAACGTGAAATTATCAAAAGTTGACTTATTTAGATGGTGTATCCATCAAACATGACGAATATTACCATTTGTTGTGACTTTCAGGGTCCTGAAACGTGAAATTATCAAAAGTTGACATATTTAGGTGGTATGTCCATCAAACAAGACGAATATTACCATTTGTCGTAACTTTCAGGGTCCTGAAACGTAAAATTATCAAAAGTTGACTTATTTAGATGGTGTATCCATCAAACATGACGAATATTACCATTTGTTGTGACTTTCAGGGTCCTGAAACGTGAAGTTTTCAAAAGTTGACATATTTAGACGGTGTATCCATCAAACAAGACGAATATTACCATTTGTTGTGACTTTCAGGGTCCTGAAACGTGAAATTATCAAAACTTGACATATTTACGTGGTGTATCCATTAATCAAGACAAAAATTACCATTTGCAGTGACTTTCAGGGTCCTGAAACGTGAAATTATCAAAAGTTGACATATTTAGGTGGTGTATCCATCAAACAAGACAAATATTACCATTTTATGTGACTTTCAGGGTCCTGAAACGTGAAATTATCAAAAGTTGACGTATTAAGGTGATGTATCCATCAAACAAGATGAATAAAAACATTTGTTGTGACTTTCAGGGTCCTGAAAAGAATTATCAAAAGTTGACATATTAAGGTGGTGTATTTATCAAATAAGACGAATATTACCATTTGTTGTGACTTTCAGGGTCCTGAAACGTGAAGTTATCAAAAGTTGACATATTTAGGTGGTGTATCCATCAAACAAGACGACTATTACCATTTGTCGTAACTTTCAGGGTCCTGAAACGTGAAATTATCAAAAGTTGACTTATTTAGATGGTGTATCCATCAAACATGACGAATATTACCATTTGTTGTGACTTTCAGGGTCCTGAAACGTGAAGTTATCAAAAGTTGACATATTTAGACGGTGTATCCATCAAACAAGACGAATATTACCATTTGTTGTAACTTTCAGGGTCCTGAAACGTGAAATTATCAAAAGTTGACATATTTACGTGGTGTATCCATTAAACAAGACGAATATTACCATTTGTCTTGACTTTCAGGGTCCTGAAACGTGAAATTATCAAAAGTTGACATATTTAGGTGGTATGTCCATCAAACAAGACGAATATTACCATTTGTCGTAACTTTCAGGGTCCTGAAACGTGAAATTATCAAAAGTTGACTTATTTAGATGGTGTATCCATCAAACATGACGAATATTACCATTTGTTGTGACTTTCAGCGTCCTGAAACGTGAAGTTTTCAAAAGTTGACATATTTAGACGGTGTATCCCTCAAACAAGACGAATATTACCATTTGTTGTGACTTTCAGGGTCCTGAAACGTGAAATTATCAAAAGTTGACTCATTTAGATGGTGTATCCATCAAACATGACGAATATTACCATTTGCTGTGACTTTCAGGGTCCTGAAACGTGAAATTATCAAAAGTTGACATATTTAGGTGGTATGTCCATCAAACAAGACGAATATTACCATTTGTCGTAACTTTCAGGGTCCTGAAACGTAAAATTATCAAAAGTTGACTTATTTAGATGGTGTATCCATCAAACATGACGAATATTACCATTTGTTGTGACTTTCAGGGTCCTGAAACGTGAAATTATCAAAAGTTGACATATTTACGTGGTGTATCCATTAATCAAGACGAAAATTACCATTTGCAGTGACTTTCAGGGTCCTGAAACGTGAAATTATCAAAAGTTGACATATTTAGGTGGTGTATCCATCAAACAGGACAAATATTACCATTTGTTGTGACTTTCAGGGTCCTGAAACGTGAAATTATCAAAAGTTGACATATTAAGGTGGTGTATCCATCAAACAAGATGAATAAAAACATTTGTTGTGACTTTCAGGGTCCTGAAAAGAATTATCAAAAGTTGACATATTTAGGTGGTGTATTCATCAAATAAGATGAATATTACCATTTGTTGTGACTTTCAGGGTCCTGAAACGTGAAGTTATCAAAAGTTGACATATTTAGGTGGTGTATCCATCAAACAAGACGACTATTACCATTTGTCGTAACTTTCAGGGTCCTGAAACGTGAAATTATCAGAAGTTGACTTATTTAGATGGTGTATCCATCAAACAAGACGAATATTACCATTTGTTGTGACTTTCAGGGTCCTGAAACGTGAAGTTATCAAAAGTTGACATATTTAGACGGTGTATCCATCAAACAAGACGAATATTACCATTTGTTGTAACTTTCAGGGTCCCGAAACGTGAAGTTTTCAAAAGTTGACATATTTAGACGGTGTATCCATCAAACAAGACGAATATTACCATTTGTTGTGACTTTCAGGGTCCTGAAACGTGAAATTATCAAAAGTTGACATATTTACGTGGTGTATCCATTAATCAAGACGAAAATTACCATTTGCAGTGACTTTCAGGGTCCTGAAACGTGAAATTATCAAAAGTTGACATATTTAGGTGGTGTATCCATCAAACAAGACAAATATTACCATTTGTTGTGACTTTCAGGGTCCTGAAACGTGAAATTATCAAAAGTTGACATATTAAGGTGGTGTATCCATCAAACAAGATGAATAAAAACATTTGTTGTGACTTTCAGGGTCCTGAAAAGAATTATCAAAAGTTGACATATTTAGGTGGTGTATTCATCAAATAAGACGAATATTACCATTTGTTGTGACTTTCAGGGTCCTGAAACGTGAAGTTATCAAAAGTTGACATATTTAGGTGGTGTATCCATCAAACAAGACGAATATTACCATTTGTTGTGACTTTCAGGGTCCTGAAACGTGAAGTTATCAAAAGTTGACATATTTAGACGGTGTATCCATCAAACAAGACGAATATTACCATTTGTTGTAACTTTCAGGGTCCCGAAACGTGAAATTATCAAAAGTTGACATATTTACGTGGTGTATCCATTAAACAAGACGAATATTACCATTTGACTTGACTTTCAGGGTCCTGAAACGTGAAATTATCAAAAGTTGACATATTTAGGTGGTATGTACATCAAACAAGACGAAAATTACCATTTGTCGTAACTTTCAGGGTCCTGAAACGTGAAATTATCAAAAGTTGACTTATTTAGATGGTGTATC
Source organism: Echiichthys vipera (assembly GCF_963691815.1). NCBI lineage: Eukaryota > Metazoa > Chordata > Actinopteri > Perciformes > Trachinidae > Echiichthys > Echiichthys vipera. Next base: position 5,058,693 of record NC_139825.1, on the reverse strand, counting down.
CATTAAACATGACGAATATTACCATTTGTTGTGACTTTCAGGGTCCTGAAACGTGAAGTTTTCAAAAGTTGACATATTTAGACGGTGTATCCATCAAACAAGACGAATATTACCATTTGTTGTGACTTTCAGGGTCCTGAAACGTGAAATTATCAAAAGTTGACATATTTACATGGTGTATCCATTAATCAAGACGAATATTACCATTTGTTGTGACTTTCAGGGTCCTGAAACGTGAAATTATCAAAAGTTGACATATTTACATGGTGTATCCATTAATCAAGACGAAAATTACCATTTGCAGTGACTTTCAGGGTCCTTAAACGTGAAATTATCAAAAGTTGACATATTTAGACGGTGTATCCATCAAACAAGACGAATATTACCATTTGTTGTGACTTTCAGGGTCCTGAAACGTGAAATTATCAAAAGTTGACATATTTACGTGGTGTATCCATTAATCAAGACGAAAATTACCATTTGCAGTGACTTTCAGGGTCCTGAAACGTGAAATTATCAAAAGTTGACATATTTAGGTGGTGTATCCATCAAACAAGACAAATATTACCATTTGTTGTGACTTTCAGGGTCCTGAAACGTGAAATTATAAAAAGTTGACTTATTTAGATGGTGTATCCATCAAACATGACGAATATTACCATTTGTTGTGACTTTCAGGATCCTGAAACGTGAAGTTATCAAAAGTTGACATATTTAGACGGTGTATCCATCAAACAAGACGAATATTACCATTTGTTGTGACTTTCAGGGTCCTGAAACGAGAAATTATCAAAAGTTGACATATTTACGTGGTGTATCCATTAAACAAGACGAATATTACCATTTGTCTTGACTTTCAGGGTCCTGAAACGTGAAATTATCAAAAGTTGACATATTTAGGTGGTATGTCTATCAAACAAGACGAATATTACCATTTGTCGTAACTTTCAGGGTCCTGAAAGGTGAAGTTTTCAAAAGTTGACATATTTAGACGGTGTATCCATCAAACAAGACGAATATTACCATTTGTTGTGACTTTCAGGGTCCTGAAACGTGAAATTATCAAAAGTTGACATATTTAGGTTGTGTATCCATCAAACAAGACGTATATTAATATTTGTTGTGACTTTCAGGGTCCTGAAACGTGAAATTATCAAAAGTTGACATATTAAGGTGGTGTATCCATCAAACAAGATGAATAATAACATTTGTTGTGACTTTCAGGGTCCTGAAACGTGAAGTTATCAAAAGTTGACATATTTTGGTGGTGTATCCATCAAACAAGACGAATGGTACCATTTGTTGTGACTTTCAAGGACCTTCAAACGTGAAATTAACAAAAGTTGACATATTTACGTGGTTTATCCATTAAACAAGACGATAATTACCATTTGCAGTGACTTTCAGGGTCCTGAAACGTGAAATTATCAAAAGTTGACATATTTAGGGGGTGTATCCATCAAACAAGATGAATAAAAACATTTGTTGTGACTTTCAGGGTCCTGAAACGTGAAATTATCAAAAGTTGACATATTTAGGTGGTGTATTCATCAAATAAGACGAATATTACCATTTGTTGTGACTTTCAGGGTCCTGAAACGTGAAGTTATCAAAAGTTGACATATTTAGGTGGTGTATCCATCAAACAAGACGAATATTACCATTTGTTGTGACTTTCAGGGTCCTGAAATGTGAAATTATCAAAAGTTGACATATTTAGGTGGTGTATCAATCAAACAAGACGAATATTAACATTTGTTGTGACTTTCAGGGTCCTGAAACGTGAAATTATCAAAAGTTGACATATTTAGGTGGTGTATCCATCAAACAAGACGAAAATTACCATTTGTTGTGACTTTCAGGGTCCTGAAACGTGAAGTTATCAGAAGTTGACATATTTAGACGGTGTATCCATCAAACAAGACGAATATTACCATTTGTTGTGACTTTCAGGGTCCTGAAACGTGAAATTATCAAAAGTTGACATATTTACATGGTGTATCCATTAATCAAGACGAATATTACCATTTGTTGTGACTTTCAGGGTCCTGAAACGTGAAATTATCAAAAGTTGACATATTTACATGGTGTATCCATTAATCAAGACGAAAATTACCATTTGCAGTGACTTTCAGGGTCCTGAAAATTGAAATTATCGAAAGTTGACTTATTTAGATGGTGTATCCATCAAACATGACGAATATTACCATTTGTTGTGACTTTCAGGGTCCTGAAACGTGAAGTTATCAAAAGTTGACATATTTAGACGGTGTATCCATCAAACAAGACGAATATTACCATTTGTTGTAACTTTCAGGGTCCCGAAACGTGAAATTATCAAAAGTTGACATATTTACGTGGTGTATCCATTAAACAAGACGAATATTACCATTTGACTTGACTTTCAGGGTCCTGAAACGTGAAATTATCAAAAGTTGACATATTTAGGTGGTATGTACATCAAACAAGACGAAAATTACCATTTGTCGTAACTTTCAGGGTCCTGAAACGTGAAATTATCAAAAGTTGACTTATTTAGATGGTGTATCCATTAAACATGACGAATATTACCATTTGTTGTGACTTTCAGGGTCCTGAAACGTGAAGTTTTCAAAAGTTGACATATTTAGACGGTGTATCCATCAAACAAGACGAATATTACCATTTGTTGTGACTTTCAGGGTCCTGAAACGTGAAATTATCAAAAGTTGACATATTTACATGGTGTATCCATTAATCAAGACGAATATTACCATTTGTTGTGACTTTCAGGGTCCTGAAACGTGAAATTATCAAAAGTTGACATATTTACATGGTGTATCCATTAATCAAGACGAAAATTACCATTTGCAGTGACTTTCAGGGTCCTTAAACGTGAAATTATCAAAAGTTGACATATTTAGACGGTGTATCCATCAAACAAGACGAATATTACCATTTGTTGTGACTTTCAGGGTCCTGAAACGTGAAATTATCAAAAGTTGACATATTTACGTGGTGTATCCATTAATCAAGACGAAAATTACCATTTGCAGTGACTTTCAGGGTCCTGAAACGTGAAATTATCAAAAGTTGACATATTTAGGTGGTGTATCCATCAAACAAGACAAATATTACCATTTGTTGTGACTTTCAGGGTCCTGAAACGTGAAATTATAAAAAGTTGACTTATTTAGATGGTGTATCCATCAAACATGACGAATATTACCATTTGTTGTGACTTTCAGGATCCTGAAACGTGAAGTTATCAAAAGTTGACATATTTAGACGGTGTATCCATCAAACAAGACGAATATTACCATTTGTTGTGACTTTCAGGGTCCTGAAACGAGAAATTATCAAAAGTTGACATATTTACGTGGTGTATCCATTAAACAAGACGAATATTACCATTTGTCTTGACTTTCAGGGTCCTGAAACGTGAAATTATCAAAAGTTGACATATTTAGGTGGTATGTCTATCAAACAAGACGAATATTACCATTTGTCGTAACTTTCAGGGTCCTGAAAGGTGAAGTTTTCAAAAGTTGACATATTTAGACGGTGTATCCATCAAACAAGACGAATATTACCATTTGTTGTGACTTTCAGGGTCCTGAAACGTGAAATTATCAAAAGTTGACATATTTAGGTTGTGTATCCATCAAACAAGACGTATATTAATATTTGTTGTGACTTTCAGGGTCCTGAAACGTGAAATTATCAAAAGTTGACATATTAAGGTGGTGTATCCATCAAACAAGATGAATAATAACATTTGTTGTGACTTTCAGGGTCCTGAAACGTGAAGTTATCAAAAGTTGACATATTTTGGTGGTGTATCCATCAAACAAGACGAATGGTACCATTTGTTGTGACTTTCAAGGACCTTCAAACGTGAAATTAACAAAAGTTGACATATTTACGTGGTTTATCCATTAAACAAGACGATAATTACCATTTGCAGTGACTTTCAGGGTCCTGAAACGTGAAATTATCAAAAGTTGACATATTTAGGGGGTGTATCCATCAAACAAGATGAATAAAAACATTTGTTGTGACTTTCAGGGTCCTGAAACGTGAAATTATCAAAAGTTGACATATTTAGGTGGTGTATTCATCAAATAAGACGAATATTACCATTTGTTGTGACTTTCAGGGTCCTGAAACGTGAAGTTATCAAAAGTTGACATATTTAGGTGGTGTATCCATCAAACAAGACGAATATTACCATTTGTTGTGACTTTCAGGGTCCTGAAATGTGAAATTATCAAAAGTTGACATATTTAGGTGGTGTATCAATCAAACAAGACGAATATTAACATTTGTTGTGACTTTCAGGGTCCTGAAACGTGAAATTATCAAAAGTTGACATATTTAGGTGGTGTATCCATCAAACAAGACGAAAATTACCATTTGTTGTGACTTTCAGGGTCCTGAAACGTGAAGTTATCAGAAGTTGACATATTTAGACGGTGTATCCATCAAACAAGACGAATATTACCATTTGTTGTGACTTTCAGGGTCCTGAAATGTGAAATTATCAAAAGTTGACATATTTAGATGGTGTATCCATCAAACATGACGAATATTACCATTTGTGGTGACTTTCAGGGTCCTGAAACGTGAAATTATCAAAAGTTGACATATTTAGGTGGTGTATCCATCAAACAAGACGACTATTACCATTTGTCGTAACTTTCAGGGTCCTGAAACGTGAAATTATCAAAAGTTGACTTATTTAGATGGTGTATCCATCAAACATGACGAATATTACCATTTGTTGTGACTTTCAGGGTCCTGAAACGTGAAATTATCAAAAGTTGACATATTTAGGTGGTATGTCCATCAAACAAGACGAATATTACCATTTGTCGTAACTTTCAGGGTCCTGAAACGTAAAATTATCAAAAGTTGACTTATTTAGATGGTGTATCCATCAAACATGACGAATATTACCATTTGTTGTGACTTTCAGGGTCCTGAAACGTGAAGTTTTCAAAAGTTGACATATATAGACGGTGTATCCATCAAACAAGACGAATATTACCATTTGTTGTGACTTTCAGGGTCCTGAAACGTGAAATTATCAAAACTTGACATATTTACGTGGTGTATCCATTAATCAAGACGAAAATTACCATTTGCAGTGACTTTCAGGGTCCTGAAACGTGAAATTATCAAAAGTTGACATATTTAGGTGGTGTATCCATCAAACAAGACAAATATTACCATTTGTTGTGACTTTCAGGGTCCTGAAACGTGAAATTATCAAAAGTTGACATATTAAGGTGGTGTATCCATCAAACAAGATTAATAAAAACATTTGTTGTGACTTTCAGGGTCCTGAAAAGAATTATCAAAAGTTGACATATTAAGGTGGTGTATTCATCAAATAAGACGAATATTACCATTTGTTGTGACTTTCAGGGTCCTGAAACGTGAAGTTATCAAAAGTTGACATATTTAGGTGGTGTATCCATCAAACAAGACGACTATTACCATTTGTCGTAACTTTCAGGGTCCTGAAACGTGAAATTATCAAAAGTTGACTTATTTAGATGGTGTATCCATCAAACATGACGAATATTACCATTTGTTGTGACTTTCAGGGTCCTGAAACGTGAAGTTATCAAAAGTTGACATATTTAGACGGTGTATCCATCAAACAAGACGAATATTACCATTTGTTGTAACTTTCAGGGTCCTGAAACGTGAAATTATCAAAAGTTGACATATTTACGTGGTGTATCCATTAAACAAGACGAATATTACCATTTGTCTTGACTTTCAGGGTCCTGAAACGTGAAATTATCAAAAGTTGACATATTTAGGTGGTATGTCCATCAAACAAGACGAATATTACCATTTGTCGTAACTTTCAGGGTCCTGAAACGTGAAATTATCAAAAGTTGACTTATTTAGATGGTGTATCCATCAAACATGACGAATATTACCATTTGTTGTGACATTCAGGGTCCTGAAACGTGAAGTTTTCAAAAGTTGACATATTTAGACGGTGTATCCATCAAACAAGACGAATATTACCATTTGTTGTGACTTTCAGGGTCCTGAAACGTGAAATTATCAAAAGTTGACATATTTACGTGGTGTATCCATTAATCAAGACGAAAATTACCATTTGCACTGACTTTCAGGGTCCTGAAACGTGAAATTATCAAAAGTTGACATATTTAGACGGTGTATCCATCAAACAAGACGAATATTACCATTTGTTGTGACTTTCAGGGTCCTGAAACGTGAAATTATCAAAAGTTGACATATTTAGGTGGTGTATCCATCAAACAAGACGAAAATTACCATTTGTTGTGACTTTCAGGGTCCTGAAACGTGAAGTTATCAAAAGTTGACATATTTAGACGGTGTATCCATCAAACAAGACGAATATTACCATTTGTTGTGACTTTCAGGGTCCTGAAATGTGAAATTATCAAAAGTTGACATATTTAGATGGTGTATCCATCAAACATGACGAATATTACCATTTGTGGTGACTTTCAGGGTCCTGAAACGTGAAATTATCAAAAGTTGACATATTTAGGTGCTGTATCCATCAAACAAGACGACTATTACCATTTGTCGTAACTTTCAGGGTCCTGCAACGTGAAATTATCAAAAGTTGACATATTTAGGTGGTATGTCCATCAAACAAGACGAATATTACCATTTGTCGTAACTTTCAGGGTCCTGAAACGTAAAATTATCAAAAGTTGACTTATTTAGATGGTGTATCCATCAAACATGACGAATATTACCATTTGTTGTGACTTTCAGGGTCCTGAAACGTGAAGTTTTCAAAAGTTGACATATATAGACGGTGTATCCATCAAACAAGACGAATATTACCATTTGTTGTGACTTTCAGGGTCCTGAAACGTGAAATTATCAAAACTTGACATATTTACGTGGTGTATCCATTAATCAAGACGAAAATTACCATTTGCAGTGACTTTCAGGGTCCTGAAACGTGAAATTATCAAAAGTTGACATATTTAGGTGGTGTATCCATCAAACAAGACAAATATTACCATTTGTTGTGACTTTCAGGGTCCTGAAACGTGAAATTATCAAAAGTTGACATATTAAGGTGGTGTATCCATCAAACAAGATTAATAAAAACATTTGTTGTGACTTTCAGGGTCCTGAAAAGAATTATCAAAAGTTGACATATTAAGGTGGTGTATTCATCAAATAAGACGAATATTACCATTTGTTGTGACTTTCAGGGTCCTGAAACGTGAAGTTATCAAAAGTTGACATATTTAGGTGGTGTATCCATCAAACAAGACGACTATTACCATTTGTCGTAACTTTCAGGGTCCTGAAACGTGAAATTATCAAAAGTTGACTTATTTAGATGGTGTATCCATCAAACATGACGAATATTACCATTTGTTGTGACTTTCAGGGTCCTGAAACGTGAAGTTATCAAAAGTTGACATATTTAGACGGTGTATCCATCAAACAAGACGAATATTACCATTTGTTGTAACTTTCAGGGTCCTGAAACGTGAAATTATCAAAAGTTGACATATTTACGTGGTGTATCCATTAAACAAGACGAATATTACCATTTGTCTTGACTTTCAGGGTCCTGAAACGTGAAATTATCAAAAGTTGACATATTTAGGTGGTATGTCCATCAAACAAGACGAATATTACCATTTGTCGTAACTTTCAGGGTCCTGAAACGTGAAATTATCAAAAGTTGACTTATTTAGATGGTGTATCCATCAAACATGACGAATATTACCATTTGTTGTGACATTCAGGGTCCTGAAACGTGAAGTTTTCAAAAGTTGACATATTTAGACGGTGTATCCATCAAACAAGACGAATATTACCATTTGTTGTGACTTTCAGGGTCCTGAAACGTGAAATTATCAAAAGTTGACATATTTACGTGGTGTATCCATTAATCAAGACGAAAATTACCATTTGCACTGACTTTCAGGGTCCTGAAACGTGAAATTATCAAAAGTTGACATATTTAGACGGTGTATCCATCAAACAAGACGAATATTACCATTTGTTGTGACTTTCAGGGTCCTGAAACGTGAAATGATCAAAAGTTGACATATTTACGTGGTGTATCCATTAATCAAGACGAAAATTACCATTTGCAGTGACTTTCAGGGTCATGAAACGTGAAATTATCAAAAGTTGACGTATTAAGGTGGTGTATCCATCAAACAAGATTAATAAAAACATTTGTTGTGACTTTCAGGGTCCTGAAAAGAATTATCAAAAGTTGACATATTAAGGTGGTGTATTCATCAAATAAGACGAATATTACCATTTGTTGTGACTTTCAGGGTCCTGAAACGTGAAGTTATCAAAAGTTGACATATTTAGGTGGTGTATCCATCAAACAAGACGACTATTACCATTTGTCGTAACTTTCAGGGTCCTGAAACGTGAAATTATCAAAAGTTGACTTATTTAGATGGTGTATCCATCAAACATGACGAATATTACCATTTGTTGTGACTTTCAGGGTCCTGAAACGTGAAGTTATCAAAAGTTGACATATTTAGACGGTGTATCCATCAAACAAGACGAATATTACCATTTGTTGTAACTTTCAGGGTCCTGAAACGTGAAATTATCAAAAGTTGACATCTTTACGTGGTGTATCCATTAAACAAGACGAATATTACCATTTGTCTTGACTTTCAGGGTCCTGAAACGTGAAATTATCAAAAGTTGACATATTTAGGTGGTATGTCCATCAAACAAGACGAATATTACCATTTGTCGTAACTTTCAGGGTCCTGAAACGTGAAATTATCAAAAGTTGACTTATTTAGATGGTGTATCCATCAAACATGACGAATATTACCATTTGTTGTGACATTCAGGGTCCTGAAACGTGAAGTTTTCAAAAGTTGACATATTTAGACGGTGTATCCATCAAACAAGACGAATATTACCATTTGTTGTGACTTTCAGGGTCCTGAAACGTGAAATTATCAAAAGTTGACATATTTACGTGGTGTATCCATTAATCAAGACGAAAATTACCATTTGCACTGACTTTCAGGGTCCTGAAACGTGAAATTATCAAAAGTTGACATATTTAGACGGTGTATCCATCAAACAAGACGAATATTACCATTTGTTGTGACTTTCAGGGTCCTGAAACGTGAAATTATCAAAAGTTGACATATTTACGTGGTGTATCCATTAATCAAGACGAAAATTACCATTTGCAGTGACTTTCAGGGTCCTGAAATGTGAAATTATCAAAAGTTGACATATTTAGGTGGTGTATCCATCAAACAAGATGAATATTACCATTTGTTGTGACTTTCAGGGTCCTGAAATGTGAAATTATCAAAAGTTGACATATTTAGATGGTGTATCCATCAAACATGACGAATATTACCATTTGTGGTGACTTTCAGGGTCCTGAAACGTGAAATTATCAAAAGTTGACATATTTAGGTGGTGTATCCATCAAACAAGACGACTATTACCATTTGTCGTAACTTTCAGGGTCCTGCAACGTGAAATTATCAAAAGTTGACTTATTTAGATGGTGTATCCATCAAACATGACGAATATTACCATTTGTTGTGACTTTCAGGGTCCTGAAACGTGAAATTATCAAAAGTTGACATATTTAGGTGGTATGTCCATCAAACAAGACGAATATTACCATTTGTCGTAACTTTCAGGGTCCTGAAACGTAAAATTATCAAAAGTTGACTTATTTAGATGGTGTATCCATCAAACATGACGAATATTACCATTTGTTGTGACTTTCAGGGTCCTGAAACGTGAAGTTTTCAAAAGTTTACATATATAGACGGTGTATCCATCAAACAAGACGAATATTACCATTTGTTGTGACTTTCAGGGTCCTGAAACGTGAAATTATCAAAACTTGACATATTTACGTGGTGTATCCATTAATCAAGACGAAAATTACCATTTGCAGTGACTTTCAGGGTCCTGAAACGTGAAATTATCAAAAGTTGACATATTTAGGTGGTGTATCCATCAAACAAGACAAATATTACCATTTGTTGTGACTTTCAGGGTCCTGAAACGTGAAATTATCAAAAGTTGACATATTAAGGTGGTGTATCCATCAAACAAGATTAATAAAAACATTTGTTGTGACTTTCAGGGTCCTGAAAAGAATTATCAAAAGTTGACATATTAAGGTGGTGTATTCATCAAATAAGACGAATATTACCATTTGTTGTGACTTTCAGGGTCCTGAAACGTGAAGTTATCAAAAGTTGACATATTTAGGTGGTGTATCCATCAAACAAGACGACTATTACCATTTGTCGTAACTTTCAGGGTCCTGAAACGTGAAATTATCAAAAGTTGACTTATTTAGATGGTGTATCCATCAAACATGACGAATATTACCATTTGTTGTGACTTTCAGGGTCCTGAAACGTGAAGTTATCAAAAGTTGACATATTTAGACGGTGTATCCATCAAACAAGACGAATATTACCATTTGTTGTAACTTTCAGGGTCCTGAAACGTGAAATTATCAAAAGTTGACATATTTACGTGGTGTATCCATTAAACAAGACGAATATTACCATTTGTCTTGACTTTCAGGGTCCTGAAACGTGAAATTATCAAAAGTTGACATATTTAGGTGGTATGTCCATCAAACAAGACGAATATTACCATTTGTCGTAACTTTCAGGGTCCTGAAACGTGAAATTATCAAAAGTTGACTTATTTAGATGGTGTATCCATCAAACATGACGAATATTACCATTTGTTGTGACATTCAGGGTCCTGAAACGTGAAGTTTTCAAAAGTTGACATATTTAGACGGTGTATCCATCAAACAAGACGAATATTACCATTTGTTGTGACTTTCAGGGTCCTGAAACGTGAAATTATCAAAAGTTGACATATTTACGTGGTGTATCCATTAATCAAGACGAAAATTACCATTTGCACTGACTTTCAGGGTCCTGAAACGTGAAATTATCAAAAGTTGACATATTTAGACGGTGTATCCATCAAACAAGACGAATATTACCATTTGTTGTGACTTTCAGGGTCCTGAAACGTGAAATTATCAAAAGTTGACATATTTACGTGGTGTATCCATTAATCAAGACGAAAATTACCATTTGCAGTGACTTTCAGGGTCATGAAACGTGAAATTATCAAAAGTTGACGTATTAAGGTGGTGTATCCATCAAACAAGATTAATAAAAACATTTGTTGTGACTTTCAGGGTCCTGAAAAGAATTATCAAAAGTTGACATATTAAGGTGGTGTATTCATCAAATAAGACGAATATTACCATTTGTTGTGACTTTCAGGGTCCTGAAACGTGAAGTTATCAAAAGTTGACATATTTAGGTGGTGTATCCATCAAACAAGACGACTATTACCATTTGTCGTAACTTTCAGGGTCCTGAAACGTGAAATTATCAAAAGTTGACTTATTTAGATGGTGTATCCATCAAACATGACGAATATTACCATTTGTTGTGACTTTCAGGGTCCTGAAACGTGAAGTTATCAAAAGTTGACATATTTAGACGGTGTATCCATCAAACAAGACGAATATTACCATTTGTTGTAACTTTCAGGGTCCTGAAACGTGAAATTATCAAAAGTTGACATATTTACGTGGTGTATCCATTAAACAAGACGAATATTACCATTTGTCTTGACTTTCAGGGTCCTGAAACGTGAAATTATCAAAAGTTGACATATTTAGGTGGTATGTCCATCAAACAAGACGAATATTACCATTTGTCGTAACTTTCAGGGTCCTGAAACGTGAAATTATCAAAAGTTGACTTATTTAGATGGTGTATCCATCAAACATGACGAATATTACCATTTGTTGTGACATTCAGGGTCCTGAAACGTGAAGTTTTCAAAAGTTGACATATTTAGACGGTGTATCCATCAAACAAGACGAATATTACCATTTGTTGTGACTTTCAGGGTCCTGAAACGTGAAATTATCAAAAGTTGACATATTTACGTGGTGTATCCATTAATCAAGACGAAAATTACCATTTGCACTGACTTTCAGGGTCCTGAAACGTGAAATTATCAAAAGTTGACATATTTAGACGGTGTATCCATCAAACAAGACGAATATTACCATTTGTTGTGACTTTCAGGGTCCTGAAATGTGAAATTATCAAAAGTTGACATATTTAGGTGGTGTATCCATCAAACAAGATGAATAAAAACATTTGTTGTGACTTTCAGGGTCCTGAAAAGAATTATCAAAAGTTGACATATTTAGGTGGTGTATTCATCAAATAAGACGAATATTACCATTTGTTGTGACTTTCAGGGTCCTGAAACGTGAAGTTATCAAAAGTTGACATATTTAGGTGGTGTATCCATCAAACAAGACGAATATTACCATTTGTTGTGACTTTCAGGGTCCTGAAATGTGAAATTATCAAAAGTTGACATATTTAGATGGTGTATCCATCAAACATGACGAATATTACCATTTGTCTTGACTTTCAGGGTCCTGAAACGTGAAATTATCAAAAGTTGACATATTTAGGTGGTGTATCCATCAAACAAGACGACTATTACCATTTGTCGTAACTTTCAGGGTCCTGAAACGTGAAATTATCAAAAGTTGACTTATTTAGATGGTGTATCCATCAAACATGACGAATATTACCATTTGTTGTGACTTTCAGGGTCCTGAAACGTGAAGTTATCAAAAGTTGACATATTTAGACGGTGTATCCATCAAACAAGACGAATATTACCATTTGTTGTAACTTTCAGGGTCCCGAAACGTGAAATTATCAAAAGTTGACATATTTACGTGGTGTATCCATTAAACAAGACGAATATTACCATTTGTCTTGACTTTCAGGGTCCTGAAACGTGAAGTTATCAAAAGTTGACATATTTAGGTGGCGTATCCATCAAACAAGACGAATATTACCATTTGTTGTGACTTTCAGGGTCCTGAAATGTGAAATTATCAAAAGTTGACATATTTAGATGGTGTATTCATCAAATAAGACGAATATTACCATTTGTTGTGACTTTCAGGGTCCTGAAACGTGAAGTTATCAAAAGTTGACATATTTAGGTGGTGTATCCATCAAACAAGACGAATATTACCATTTGTTGGGACTTTCAGGGTCCTGAAACGTGAAATTATCAAAAGTTGACATAGTTAGATGGTGTATCCATCAAACATGACGAATATTACCATTTGTTGTAACTTTCAGGGTCCTGAAACGTGAAATTATCAAAAATTGACATATTTACGTGGTGCATCCATTAAACAAGACAAATATTACCATTTGTTGTGACTTTCAGGGTCCTGAAACGTGAAGTTATCAAAAGATGACATATTTAGATGGTGTATCCATAAAACAAAATATAACAATTTGTTGTGACTTTCAGGGTCCTGAAACGTGAAGTTATCAAAAGTTGACATATTTAGGTGGTGTATCCATCAAACAAGACGAATATTACCATTTGTTGTAACTTTCAGGGTCCTGAAACGTGAAATTATCAAAAATTGACATATTTACGTGGTGCATCCATTAAACAAGACAAATATTACCATTTGTTGTGACTTTCAGGGTCCTGAAACGTGAAGTTATCAAAAGATGACATATTTAGATGGTGTATACATAAAACAAAATATAACCATTTGTTGTGACTTTCAGGGTCCTGAAACGTGAAGTTATCAAAAGTTGACATATTTAGGTGGTGTATCTTACTGTTTAACGCATGCACCTTATTTAAATAAAAATCTAAACAATTAATTTGTATATAAAACATGTTTACTATCTGATTAGTGTGTGGGCCACTACACACAAGCTTCAGACAGCTTACTAGTGTGTCCTATTTCACATATCTTATGTACTTGTATTTGATCCGTTTTGAATAAACTTAACTCTAAATGGTTCCCTTATATACTTAATCTTTTTCATCTCTTTGGGCCTCTAAAGTCCTTTTAATGACCCAACCTGTGAAGGATAACTGTGCGAGATCCAATCACTAACCTCTACAGGTGTGTAGTAGAGATCAAAATGAAAGCTCAGTTCAAAGATGGGTGTGGTCCGAGCAAGTGCGCTGGAAGTAGGGAAGGGGCATTTGCCCCACCACTTTATACCCCTGGCCAGATTTGGGTCGCAGCTCATGTCATCTCAAGATGGTCTCTAGTTGTGGCAGCATCCCATTCTAAACAGTCCTTCCCTCATGGCCTCCATGTTTCTTGCTTGTGGAAGAGAGGGGTGGTGCTGGGGAATGAGAGTGGCAAAGCTCTGGAATTAATATGCACCCTTTATTAGGCCAACTAGTGACCCAATAAACAGTCGGATGATTTTATTTGCCTCTGCACACATCCGGGTGAGTAGCGCTATTAACCGATAGGGGACAATAGATTCTTTGAATTTGGCACCACCCAGTGTTAGTAGAGACAGTTTGGCAGAACATACTGACTGCCTTGGTGGATCTGACCCAGAGATTCTGAATGAATAGGCTGGATGCAACACACATTAGACCGCATGCAGGATTGTCTAAGTTCTACAAAAGCCATATATTACGAGACCAATATAAAATAAGCTATTATCACATACAAATTCTGCACATTGTGGCTTTAAATAAATGTACACCATGCATAATCATTTATACAAATGTTAGCATTAGATAATGCTTAATTTGCATATTTAAATGTAACATTTCATTACTTGTAATACAAAAAAATAATTGTCTTGTCAGTAATTAACTCGAGAAGTTTCAAGATATCTATTAGTTAAAATGTTTACCCTATTTACATGTAGTGTGTTGTAAAGGGCATTTCTCTCATACACCAATCTTTCCTATCTATAGGCTGTAGGTTTTCACTGAGGACTTTGTTAAATTGTCATTCACTCTATTACATTTTATTCCCAAAGAATGGGTGGTGAAAATTGACATGTTATGGCTGTTGACAGTATTTTCTAAATCCTGGAGTAATAAGGAAAAAAAAATCCCCTCTCTAAAGACCTTTGACTCTTATCAACAAAATAAAACAAGAATTTTGAACCTGCCTTTATCCAATGTTCAGAGTGAGCAGCTAGGTAGCCCTGATCCTGGTCCATATAACCTACCATGTATCAGTTTCCTGCATGGCTAATTTGTTCATTTGTTTTGAGAAAAATGGTGAAATTCTCAGTGACAAATGTGTTTAAAAGTGATTCAACAGGGTTTGTATTGACAGTAATGAAAGAACCATTTATCTGATAAAATAAATCATTCTGTTTGTTACTTAGCACCCACCTGACCGTTCTAGGAAATATACATGCACACTCTTAGCTTTTCACACTGCACTCAGCTCCAGGCTAAGAAAGCGTTCACAATGTCACAATCCAAGAAGGCTAACACCACCTTTAGCCTTGCAGGGTTATCCCCAGACAATTCACTTAACCAGGAGCTAAATGTTGCCAGTGTGAAAGGGGGCTACAATTCCAGGATGTTAACATTAGTTAAGTGTTTCAACTGACGTTAAAGAAAGGAGACCAAATCCAGCAGTTACAGCTCTCATGTTTTACACTTCGTCAATACAGATAAACCATTTCTTTTGCACAAACAAGGCACAAAATACATGAAGTCCAATTTCAATAATCCATTACATAAACATCCCACATATTACCATGATCTAATTAATTCATTAAAATTGACAAATCATCTTACAAAATATGTGTCTAATTTCAAGAGTAAGTGGAAAATATATTACTTTAACCTATAGTGACTTAAACAGCCCTCATTCCATCCCTACAGAGGTTATGGTGGTGAAATAAAACAGCTGCACAGGTGGTCCAATAACTCAAAACAGTTACTTCATAGCGATAATTAAATCCCTCCTAGTGCAATGCAAATAATCAATGTGATGACAAAAGTCAACAGCAGTGACTGTAGGAGTTCAATACAAAACCTTCAAATGTAAAGTTACACAGAGCAGAACTATGGGCAGGAGTCATTATGAGATACAGCAAGATTACAGAAATCTGGAGACCACATTTTGCCACTTATGTTACTTCAAAAATGTATAATCACACAATTAAGCCGTAAGCTACTCAGTGGTACAATAAATGTACATTACAAAAAAATCAAGGAGAAGCTGCACACTGGCACTTTCCATTTGGGAAATACAAACAGAAACCCAACATTGGTTTTAAAAATATGCAGCAGACCAATTAATGTAGATAAAAAATACATATGAATCGCATATAGTGTCTTTGCAAGTCCCCTTTTGCAAAGCCAGTTAGTGTAATGTAGTTGTGTAAATGTTACATTCGGATCTGAACTAAATCTGGTGTGACATACAGTATGAGTCACATCCACTTTGAGGTCATGTACAACAGCTACTGTAGTAAACATGGAGCAAAACTGCCTTCTTCTGGATAAAGGCTGAAAGGAAACGCTGTCACAATCAACCTGAAGCATCAGCCAAAATGACATTTTCAAAATAAAAATCTGTGCTTCCTCACTACAGAGAAGTGCAGTTGATCATAGTGTGATTTTACTTTTTGTTGTGTGTATTATTTTTAAGAACATGAAAATCAAAGTGTGTTGAGACCGCAACTCCCATGGGGTTATAAAGTACATTAGAATGCATGTGTCAGCAGACTAGGACATGGCATGTCGTTTAATGTAATCATTAGGTGGCGTGGTGTCTTGGAGGCAGAGTCATTATTTTACTCTAATAAGTATTATACAGCAGGGCTCTAGAATCAGATGTTACTTTAAATGGAGAAAAAAACATTCTTGGAATCTGTAGAGTAGCACTTCCTCTTACAGATAACATACCAGAAGAAGGACTCCTGCTCAGAACACCAAGTGTGCATTTGTTACCACCTAAAACATTTGCTTCTGGCTCTTGAGACCAGTAGAGATTCTGGGCTCTTGCATCACAGTTTCATCACTAGGCGGTTCCCTGAAGGGTAGACAGTGTGCTAATGTGGAAGCAAATGCAAAGCAGGCCTGCTGTTCTGAACACCAGATACATACAGTGATGACAGATTATGAACAAAATGGAACTTAGCGTTTCTCAGTCATTGGGGACTAGGTTAACTTGAGACCTGTAACTGAAATATAGTTTTGACATGTGTTGAGAGGTATAGGGGGTTATTTGGGACAATAGCTTTTTTTTTGGTTGCAATTCTGCAGGTTATCATCACAGACCAGTGTTGGGCACAAAGTGTTTCTGCTGTAGGCACAGGGCTATGCTTGAGGACCCTCAGTGATGTGGCTAGGGCCCAGGGGGCCCTTCTTCCTCCATGGCTGCTGGTTGGTTGGGATCCTTGTGGAAAGAAGTCTCCTTGTAAATGAACCAGCAGTTACCTGCCCACAGGATCAAGTTCAAAAAGCCAAATATCTGTAGAAAGACCAGAAAACAGATGAGATGAGAAGTGACAAATGATGTATACTATGTTTGGATACATATACATCATATTGCAAAACACTATAGTTTTATAAAAACACTGAAATTTGAATACTTGTGACTTCAAGGCTACATCCACACTAAACTCAGATCACACTACTCCTGTCTCTGAACACCTAAATGGAGATGTTTGGAAACACTACTGAGCCTGTTTAAGTTTTAAAACTCCAGGGTTGTGTTTTCGTCTGGATGGGCAGAAACCGAGACATTTGGAAACAATGACGCACGCACACGCGCGCACACACGCAGTCCAGCTCGTCCAGGAGAGCAAATTCATACGAGCAGTTTGCAAAAAGGTTTGCTGTGTCTCCCAGCACAGTCTCAAGAGCATGGAGGAGATACCAGGGGACAGGATGTTACACAAGGAGAGCTGGACAGGGCCGTAGAAGCAGGACCCAGCAGCAGGCCTGCTATCTGCTCCTTTGTGGAGGAGGAATAGAAGGAGCACTGCCAGAGACCTACAACATGACCTCCAGCAGGCTGTTGGTGTGCATGTTTATGACCAAACTGTCAGAAACATGCACACCAACGACGTCCTCTAGTGGGACCTGTGCCCACAGGGAGAGAGAACACCAGAACTGGGAGGTCCACCACAGGCGCACAAACTGCCCTCTCTTCACAGATGAGATTTAAAATCTGTCTCAGGCTCAACTGATTTTCAGAATTTAGACCATAGCTTTAAGAAGGACGTAATAAGATGTGTAGCAACTGCACTACTTTAGCGTGACTTACCACGGAGGCATTAAGGCGGCCCATGGAAGGAAACTCTCCTGGGTGACAGATGTTCTTGCATGGCTCCACTAGGTGCTCTGGGTTAGTGGCCCATTTGACATCAGTCAAGCCTTTTCCCCAGGCTGAGGAGGACACAAGCCACAGGAAGGCAAAGGCAGCAGTCACCACCAGGTCCTGGAAGGGAGTACACAGTAAACACTGAGCATGTTCATATTAATATCACACGAGTATTGACAAGGTTCCACTTCCTCTTGCATGGAAACCTTATCTGCTATACAAAATGAGTATGCTCTCATTCCAGGAACTAGGGCTGCAATTATCAAATCTTTTTGTAATTGAGTATTCTACAGATTATTCCATCGATTGATTGAGTAATCGGATAAAAAAAAAATATTATAACTGCGTAAAAAATTGTTATAATTTGTGTTATTTTGCAAAAAAATATACTATGTCTTGGGTAAGCCTATTTGGTATGGTGACCTAACAGGGGTCTGTCTGTGCTTGTTTGTGTTAGTGTGTGCACGCGTGCATGAGAGAGAGAGAGAGAGAGAGAGAGAGAGAGAGAGAGAGAGAGACAAGGTGTGTGTGTGTGTTTGAGTATGCACGTGTGTGTGGAGGGGAGAGAGAGAGAGAGAGAGAGAGAGACGAGGTGTGTGTGTATGTGTGGCAATTTCCCATAAATAAGTTACTATTTAAACAATTCAAATTAGTGCATACAATTATCTGTGACACATGTGTTTACTCAAACAGTTTTAAAGACAAATAGATAAATTTAGAAAATGAATGAGAGATAGATATTATAAGGAAGAGCGAGTCGCTCTCTTCCTGTTTACCGTGACAACGAGCAACGAACAAAACGTGATGGACGAAACTCATGAGGACAGCTAACTTCACGCATTCTCTTCCTATTTATCTGTAATTACAGCAACTGCCCTCCTTAATCCGGAACAGCGGTGCTCGGTGAAGTGGCGTTAACCATAGACATATAAACAGAAACGCTGCATCGCCTGTGGAGGGACCATAGCCTATATAAAAAATGGACATAGCCTCTCCGCCTGTTCTCTCAACTTGATTCAGTCATATTTGCCTCTGGGAGTCGCCATCTTGTCAGACTTTGACTCCTCCTCATTTCTTCTTACCAAAAAAGGGCATTGATGTGACGTTGGGGGGAGGGAGATACATCTGTCTGGGAACGTTTACAGAATTAACAACATTAGCTCCACCGCCTGGGAGCTAGGCTTACAGAAGACGTTACTAGAAAAATGAGAGTAGGAATCCCGAATCTGGCATGCCAGAACCCAGCTAACTAACAATGATGAAGCTACAAGGAAACGGGAGGTCCCTGTACAGGGTAATAAATCTACCAGCGATAATCCTCCCTGGAACACACTTGGGGCAAAGCCAAAGAGAAGACCACCTCCCTGCGACAAGGGAGAACGGATAACCGGGAGGACCCAGCGCCCCGATATCTCTGATCTGACCGGTTGGCCTGCGCTACCATCTCTATCCAGGCATAGCGCTTCATCAACTCCCCTGCCACATAGGACACAGCAGCGGACAGCTGAGAAGAGGAAAAGTACCAAGAAGTGTTCAACTAAAGAACAGGTTTGCTCCACTGTTGCCCGACAATGGATCCCCCTCTGATTGCCTGAATAACCCACCATCACCACGCAGAAGGGTAAGACCGGCTAACTTAAAACCACAGAGAAAGCTAACAAGTGGGCCTGAAAATCTGATTGTGGTTGACTTTTCTGTAAAAGATATGAAAAGCAATAATAACACCAAAGTACTCTGCTTTCCGAAGGATACGGTGTCTGACTTGGAAAAAAGAATCCTGGATATTGTGGCTGCACACCCAAATGTGAAAAATATCATTCTGCACATTGGTTTTAATGACATTGAAAAACAACAATCAAGGGAGCTGAGAGAGCACTTCAATAAACTCTTTGAAACAGTCAGCGCTGTGAATGCTGAGGTGTTTATCAGTGGTCCTCTACCCCCGATCAGGAGAGGAGCTGAGAGATTCAGTCGACTTTACTCGCTGAATGAGTGGCTCTCCAGCGTTTTTCTTGCTCGTTCGATGCATTTTATTGACAATTTTAGCTTTTTCTGGGACCGCAGGCATCTTTTTAAGGCAGACGGACTTTGTCTAAATAAGCTGGGAGTAAAGCTTTTCATGACCAACATGTCTTACTTCCTGCGTCATCCATCTATCATCACTGCCAAGGACAAGAGACAAGAGGAACCAACGGAAAAGACAGACACAACACAGCTTATCATGAACGTCGAAGGAGGACCGCCTTTGCAAAAGGAGAGCGCTGACCATGAGAGACACTGGAGCAAAGAGGAGACGTGTCCATCCCCCTCTACCTCCCCTTTCATTTCAAATGGGCGTGAAGATCCCTCCCCCACACCCCCCAAGCCTAAATCCAGGTCTCCATCCTTCACCCTTCCTCAAGTAAGCCTTTCTCCCCCCTTATCCCCCTTGGAGTTCCGGGAGCTACCCCCACCCACTCCCCGCCCTACTCCTATATTTACCCCCCTTGACCGACCTCAGCGGTCCCCCCTCAGCGTCATCTCAGTGGCACCTCCCTCCCACCTCCTCCCCCCCCTCCACGAAGGCGTGCTTCACAAACCCTCAGCCCTACTCCGCCCCTCTTACGTAAACCCCCTCTACGCCCTCAACGTCCACCTCCAGTAGTTCATTCCAGCTCTGACGCTGCCCACTCCTCCTCCCCCTCATGGCCACCCCCGCCCCGCCCTGACAGCAGTCCTGAATATTACTGATACAGAAAAGGGTTCAGCAGTAGACCACATTATCAGCTGGGCCCAAGGCTGCCTACGTCAAAGCTTGGCACCTTCTACATTCCTGTTGTGACTACCAAGAGAGAGAACATTGGGAAACGTAGACACCCTGCTAACCTAAACAATCTCATTCCTATCCTCTCCAAATCAAAGTCAACATCGAAGCCTGTCAATAACACCATCAGGATGGGTCTGCTCAATGTTAGGTCTCTGAATAACAAATAATTTTTAGTCAACGATTTTATTACTACTTCCAAACTTGATTTTATGTTTTTAACTGAAACATGGCTGGAGCAATATAACAGTGCAAGCATTCTGATCGAGACAGCACCCCCCAACTATAACTTTATTGATGTATGTAGATCTGGGAAAAGGGGGGGAGGGGTTGCTGCTATATTTAAAAACATATTTCAGGGGAAACAGATGTCACTTGGTGATTTTACATCATTCGAATACCTGTGTGCTGTGTTGAAATGCTCTCCCAAAATTCTCCTGTTAATTATTTACAGGCCACCTAAATACTCAGCAAATTTTTTCGATGATTTTACCGAATTATTGTCTAGTATCTCCACTGACTTTGACTGCCTAGTTATAACTGGTGACTTTAATTTTCATATTGACGATTCGAATGGCAAGGGTGCAAAGGAACTTTTTACTATTTTAGATACATTTGACCTGTCTCAACATGTGAAAGAGGCTACTCATTGTAAAGGACACACCCTGGACCTGATTATCACAAAAGGTCTCAATGTTTCTGATGTTCTTGTGACTGATCTTTCATTGTCTGATCACTTCTGTGTTTTCTTTAATATTTCTTTAATTCCGGAGACACAAACAGAATCAAAGAATGTCAAAAAGCGCTACATCAATGAACATGCTAATGTACTCTAAAAATGCCATCTCCTCGCTACCACCTCTAAACCCATGCCATGCTGATGATCTTGTAAACAACTTTAATTCCAAAATTGTGAATATCATAGATGTCATTGCACCGGTTACAGTTAAAACGATTTCTGGTAAGCAAAAGGCACCCTGGAGAAAAGCTGCTGTTGTGACAGCCCAGAGAAGAGAGTGCAGGAAGTCTGAACGAATCTGGCGAAATACAAAACTTCATATTCACCATGACATCTATAAAGAGAGGCTCCAGGCCTACAACTTAGTCTTAAAAAGTGCTAGAGAAACATTCTTCTCCAATATCATAAACAGCAACACTAATAAGGCCAAAACCCTATTTGCAAATGTCGACAGACTGACCAACCCCCCAACACAAATACCAGCCGAACTCCATTCCACACAGAAATGCAATGAGTTTGCATTCTTTTATACTGATAAAATTGAAGGCATCAGACGTGCCATCAATATCTCAAACAAAAAAGTTGGATCACCCCCCCGTTTAGGCCAAAATAACACAGCAATGATGGCAAGCTTTAATGCCATAGACTCTAAAACTCTAGTTGAAACAGTGACCGATCTAAAGCCAACCACCTGCTGTCTCGATGCTTTACCTACCAACTTCTTTAAGAATGTTTTTGACTGCCTATCAACAGACGTATTGCAAATAGTTAATAACTCTATTCAATCGGGCAATTTCCCAAAGGCCTTCAAAACTGCAGTCATTAAACCTCTTCTAAAAAAGTGCAGCCTAGATGCCTGTATTATCAACAACTACAGACCAATTTCAAATCTACCATTCATAAGTAAAATAATTGAGAAAGTTGTACTCCAACAACTAAATCACTTCTTGGCTTCTACTGGCTGCCACAACAACCTCCAGGATTTCCAGGTCAGGATTTAGACCTTTTCATAGCACTGAGACGGCTCTTATTAAAGTTATAAATGACATCCGTCTTAACACAGACTCTGGCAAAACTTCAGTATTAATGCTATTGGACATCAGTGCTGCATTTGACACTGTCGACCACTCAATACTTTTGGACAGGTTGGAAAACTGGGTGGGGCTCTCAGGCACAGTCCTAAACTGGTTCAAGTCATATCTACAAGATAGGAACTGTTTTGTTTCCATTGGCGACTTTGTATCAGAACAAACCAACGTAACGTGTGGAGTCCCCCAAGGTTCAATCTTGGGGCCGACTTTATTTAACATCTATATGCTCCCACTAGGACAAATCATGCAAAATAATAACATTGACCACCATTGCTATGCCGATGACACCCAAATCTATGTAGCGCTATCACCAAATGACTATCGCCCCATAGATCTACTGTGCTAGTGCATTGAGCAAGTCAAACACTGGATGTGCCAAAATTTCCTTCAACTAAATGAGGATAAAACTGAGGTAATTGTTTTTGGTGCTAAGAAAGAAAGGTCTAAAGTCATCCAACACCTTCAATCACTGTCCCTGAAAACCTCAAATAAAGCCAGAAATCTTGGGGTTATTATGGATTCTGATTTACATTTCGACAGTCACATCAAATCGGTAACAAAATCGGCCTACTATCACCTTAAAAATGTAACAAGACTTAGAGGGCTCACGTCAGCCCAAGACTTAGAAAAACTTGTGCATGCCTCTATTACCAGTAGGCTAGACTACTGTAACGGTCTCCTTGCAGGTCTTCCCAAAAAAACTATCAGGCAGCTACAGCTTGTTCAGAACGCTGCTGCTAGAGTTCTAACAAAGACCAAAAAATGTGAGCACATTACACCAATTCTTAAATCATTACACTGGCTTCCTGTACGTCAGAGAATTGATTTCAAAATCCTCCTGCTCACATATAAATCCCTAAATGGTCTAGGGCCGAGGTATATCACTGATATGCTCCCACTACATAAGCCTTCTAGATCACTAAGATCCTCTGAGACCAATCTGTTAGTGGTTCGCAGAGTAAACTCAAATCAAGGGAAAGCATCTTTCTGTCATTATGCAACAAACAGCTGGAATAAACTTCCTGAAGATTTGAGACTTTCACCCACTCTGACCACTTTTAAAACTAGACTGAAAACTTTTATGTTCACCTTAGCTTCCTGCTAAATCTTTTCACTTTTAACGTCCGCACTGTTTTTGATTATTGTCTATGTTTTTATTCTCTTTGTCTTTCTGTAATGCATTTGAATTCATGACATGTTGTGCTGTGAAGCACTTTGAGTCTGCCTTGTGTATGAAAAGTGCTATACAAATAAAGCTGCCTTGCCTTGCCTTGCCTATGATGCTAATACTGACAACTAGCCTCCGAGGACAAGTGAGGGCCAGAGGCTAACTGTCACTCAAGAGGCCACGCCCCTAATTATTCATAAACTTTAACCTCCAATAAAATAAAAACTAGCCTGGTACAAAAAAAATTCACCCCCTCAGTGTTGTCATGGAGATATGACCTAAACATACTGACTAGAATTTAATGATGCTGTGAAAATGGCCTGTTTAACATGGGGCTCAATGAGAAACTACTCTGTTATGAAACCTGCCTCTAGTGGACACTCAGAAAACTGACGTTTTTGGAGCTTCCTGATTGGATCAACCAGGAAGTCACTGTGGTGGGGCCTTGGGGAGGGACGTGCCTAAGGTGCCGCCATCTTGGAACAGGACTAGCAGAGTGGTGCGGTGCATCAACATACGAAGGAAAGAGGTACTCCTCGATCTCTAAGTAGAATTATTCCCTGAATTTTGGACCGATTTACAAACATATTGATTTGTTAAAAACGTCACAGATGTAGCCATGATACAGATACAAAATGCAGGTTTTACTACCAAAATACAAATTTTACTTAATATTATTAGCAGACGAGCTTCTGACAGAAGATTTGTGAAGACAGCAGACATAGAGACAACAGATCCTATGACTACGATAATAATAATTATAGCAATAGCAACAATGATATGTTGATGATAATAATAGCAATACTAATAATACCGGTAATAATAAAAATAATATAATAATAACATAACATAACAATGATAATTGGTAATATAGTATATGGTAATAACAATAGAATCATATATATATATATATATATATATATATATATATATATATATATATATATATATATACGTATATAGTATCATTATACTCAAATGCAATGCATACCCAGGGAAACCATTGGAGAAAAAAATCTCGCTCTGTGTCTTTTTGCGTGGACTGTTTTTCTCTGTCTATGGTTTTCAGAGTCTGACACAGCACTCTGAAAGTGAAACAGTTCTAAATATAGTACCATCATCAAACAAAGATACAAACAAAACACATTTTTGTTATAACAATGAAATACTAAGATGCCCCTGTAAGAAATCGCATCACTCACATGCACCCGCTGTTGTCTGTCAGGAGGGTTTATTATTTAAACACGTTCAGTGCAATAAAAAGAATAAATAATTCAAGAATTATTGGGAAAATGTATTTCGCAGTTCGTCTTTATTGTTAGGAGGGAAGCACTATGAAAAAATTCTTGTCCCAGGCATGGGGAAGGACACAGCGGGCCTGCATGTTTATATTCAAACTTATTCGGGCAGCTTTAATTGGAACGTCACTAGTAAATAAACCAATCATTGTCTAATATGCAAAACACTATTCCCACAGGGGAACTACTTCAACACAACACCAGCAAAGAAACCTGAAGGTCAGTTTTAAATTGTCTGACAGCACACAAGGAAATATAGTTGGGACTCTTGTTGGATCACAATCCGTTACCCTACCTCTAATCTGTTGGGCTGAAGCATCAGGGATTTAATCTTTTAATGCATTTTTGACATCATTTTTTAATTGAAGTGTGTTAAACAAGCACTAAACTTACCATCCATCAAGATCCTGTGAATGTTCTCATTCTTCCAGGTCATCGTTATCCTCAAAGCAATTTCAGTCAAAAGCAACTGGACTGGTTGTTTGTCTAGGAAGACGCATCTGACCAGTCCCAGCCTGGTCAGATGTGTCTACATGAACTGATGAAGCCTCTTGGATGAGAGGTGAAACGTCTTCCTAGACAAACAACCAGTCCAGTTGCTTTTGACTGAAATTGCTTTGAGGACATCCACCAAGATGACTAAACACATCGAAGAGAATCAGCCATAGGCCTACATGTTTGAGCTTCAGACAGGAAACGATGAGGCAGTGGAGCACCTTGAGCATCTTACAGTATTATAGACAGCATTTATTTATGGATCTGTTATCCCAACTGGACATCCTGGATCATATTTCATGTTTGATTTTTGCCGCAGATAAAATACAACAATTTAATTATAGAAACAAATGAGACACAGTTGTTGGCTAGAACTTACAGCACAGTTCTGAAAACGCAACAAACGTTTTCATAGTCGTTCATAGCCCTGTTAGCAGGTTTAGCTGGCTGAATGCTTTTTCTGCTGAAATGTTTTTAAGCTGTCTTTAATGTGCCCACAGGCATGCGCAGATGCCAGTTATCTCAAAATAACATTAATAGGTGTGTACTCACTATGATGGGACCACGGGTGGTCTGGCGGTAGACTTTCTGGTAGCCCAGGTAGAGGATCAGTGTGGCAGTGCAATAAAGGAAGCCAAACACACCGACACACACATAGAACTCTGCTGAGGAGGAGAAGTCGCCCTGCAGGAAGGTCTCATTGGACGGACTTCCATTACACAACGGTATCTTATATGGGTAGGCTGGCAACCTGAAGGGAGGGACAGAGGGAGAAGGCACTTTAAACAGTCGCTCTGATGACTCTTATTTTTTACTCACTTGCTGTTTGATTTCAGAGAAAACAAGTCCTCACCTTGGTTACTCTTCTATCCAAAGAATGCAAGAAGAGAGAATACGAAAGGGTTAAGTGAGACTTGTTGAGATTCTACAAAAGACTGTGTCCACATACTAAACAAAACCTTCAAAATCATTATTTTATGTTTGCAGTCACACGCCAGCATAAGCATAAAAATATGCTATTGCAACATTAGCATTGTGGAACAGTGTGGTTCCGTATGTGAAAATCCTATTTACATTCTGAATCAGGATTTAGATTTTTAGCCATAATGTCTGAACCATCAAAGGTAGACTAACCACGAGCCATGAGATTGTAAAACGAGGGTTTATGCTCTTGTAGAAGCCCCAATGTTTTATATTAACCTTGTTTTAAGAAAAACATGTTTTATTTGTGATGTCATGGAGAAGTACTACACTACCCACAATCCTAAGCGTAACAGCAACGGTTCGGATTGGTGGAGCTTGCGGTTACCACGGAAATGCTGACCAAGCTCGGGAACGGCTAGTATGTTTGCCTTTTTTTTTTTGCAACGAATCTAACACTTTCTTGGTCACGATTAATCTCAGGGAGCACTCACACTGTCCGCACCTATCGTGCCCCGTGCTTTAGGGTACTTGTCCACCCCTCCCTCTCCCCCTGCGGCCCAGGCTCGTTTGTACTCACACTACCTGGGCTTCGGCATGAATGCTTCTTGCTGCCTATACGTCATCACGCCGTAACACGTCACATGCATTCATTGACGTCATCGCGATCCGTCGCTTTGTTTACAAATCTTTCCATAGACCTCAGAGTTTTTGTACGTCTTGTCCAACTGTTTTTGAATATTTTCATCTGACCAAATCTGCAGTAAACACTCCACCTCCGCATCACACCAACGTGAACCTTTCGCCGCCATTGTTTTAAATGTCTGCGCATGGTCCGTCCTTCTTTTTTCTATGTCCGAACAGGCGCACATAAAATGACGTCAGAACTGCCGTAGGCCTCGTGCTTGTACACGTGCGCACGCTCATGCTCGTACATGTGCAAACGTGCTTTACAAAAGCCCACCTCTCCCAAACGGGCCGAGGAGCGGTATGCCTCACACTGGTCAAACGAACTAGACTTTAGCTGTGAAAGGTCCTTAGGCACGGTACGGATGGACAGTGTGAGTGCGCCCTCAGAGCATGCAGAGACCAAGTGGAATAAGCATACTTTTCACCAGATGATGGCACAATTGTGTTTGCCAACTCAAAGAGAAGAAAGATCTACAAGTTTTTGTCTGGGTGCTTTTAAAAACCAATCCGAAGACCTGCATTTCAAAATGTACTGATGGTGTGGACAAGGCTTGACTCATGACTGAGTGTTGCAACAACCCATTATTTTATCCACTGATGAAGATTAATTGTTTGGTAAAATTTCAGAAAATGGTGAAAAATGTGGACCAGTGTTTCCCAAAGATATTCAGTTTACAGTCATAGAGAAAGAAAGAAACCAGAAGACATTCACATTTAAGGAGCTGCAATCAGACTTTTTTTCCTTTTTAATTATACAAACGGATTAATTGATTATCAAAATAGAAGGCGATTAATTGAATACAATAACAACTGAGTGATTTATCTCTGAAGCTCTAATTATAACTGTGTTCTATAGTACCTGAATGGGTAGCCAAACACAGGTTCAACATCCTGTTCATCTGTGGCTCCTGGGCACTTGACTGTAAAATGGGTTTTCCCAGAGTACCCTCCAGTGGTGGCAAAGGCAAAGACCGTGAAGACCTGTCGAGGCAGAGAAATATGCGAGGGTAAGAGGTTTTAAAAGAGAGGTGAGTTTGTGGGTCTCCAGCTATCAGGCTTTTGGGTTTAAAGGAAATCAAACCTGATTCAGTTTCCATCTATATTAAATTAATTAATTTAATTTGAATTCAATTCAATTCTATTTATAGTGCCAAATCATAACAAAAGTTATCTCAGGACACTTTACAGAATAGGTATAGACCAAACTCTATGACTTATTTATGATACACATAGACCCAACAATTCCCCCGTAGAGTACGGTGGCAACGAAAACCTTCCCTTTTACAGGCAGGAACGTCGGACAGACCCAGCTCTGTGGAGGACGGAAATCTGTCTGCACAGGTTGGGGAGGAAGAAAAGGAGAGAGAGAAAAGACAGACAGATGGACAGAGAGAGACAAAGACAGACACAAAGACAGAGATAGACACACTTCCAGTAACTATAATAATATCTATAGTAATGTGAATATGACTTATATGTCATGGCCAAATTAAAGCCAATTTAATCCACCAGCCATTGTTTATATTGAGAAACTTTCAAACTACCTTTTAGGATCACAGGTAAGCTTCTACAATTAACTCAATGTGAAATCGATACAATGATACCTCTTTCCCTTTACATTCTGAACAAATTTCCCCATTTCACTATTACTCTCCTCCCTGCAGTTGTCATATCCTTTTTCCAAACCGGAAACTCCCTTCCTGCTGCTCAGAGAGCTGACCGTTTTTGCACTTGCATTTAGTTTATTATCATTTTTTTGTAAAGCACATTGCGTTGCATTTGAAATGTGGTGTATAGAGAAAGCAGACTTGACATACCAGTCGTTGATTGTTTGTGATTAATTTCCTCTAATGTACCTTTATTATTTTTGGAGCAATGTATTACAACTTTAACTGCATAAAAACTAGGAAAGGAAATTGAGAACTGGAACCGGTAACACACTGGAATTGGAATCGTATGCCTCTGAGTTCATCAATTCCTTTTAGCAGTGCTGGCTGTTTTTCTGACCAAAAAATGACATCAAACTCATTCGTCTAAGCTGCTGGAAACTTGCAACAAGGTGGAGTCATGGTGGAGAAGAACTGTCCAAAGTACGGCGTTATTACATTAGCACCACATAGATGGGCTTGGCTAATTTTTTGAAAAACATGAGAACCCAAATAAAAAAGAAAGCTGTACAAATGTTCTCTTTTCATCTACACAGTGTTCAGACTCAATGATAATAAAACAGTTGCTTTAATGCTGAAAACTGGTGTTACCCTACTGTTTTTCCACAAAGAAAATTGATCAGGAATCAATAAGGGAATCGATAAAGAATCGGACCAATATGCAGAATCAATACCAGCATTGGGATCAATTAAATCCTATTGTAATCAATTCCCATCTCTAAGAAAAACTGTATTTGACCTGATCAAATAATTTTCTTTTTCCTGTGTATGTCAGGTGAATGACAAGTATACTGCTGTGGCACATACTTATAAGGCAGTTGGGAAGTCAACACTAAAGTCTGGCCGAATCACTGGGGCTTGTTTTCATATTGCAGAAGAATGAATGCCAGCAAAAACCTTCTTCTACAAGGGAGAAAAACAAGCGGATATCTTCAACTATGATGACAGAGAGCAGACACCAGCCGAATGAATGGAAAACAGAGAAAGAGTAACCCAGAACATTTCCTCTAACGCTCTACATGAACTGACTGTGCAGAAAAACTGTGAAGCCACTCCAGGGTCGCCAGAAAATCATGTGGTGGGGCACAAACTGCAGTCAGGAGTATCAATGTATCAACAAAACAAGCTTAGGTTAAAATACGGGGAGTATGCATCCGTTTCAGCCACAGTTGTCATGTGGCCCATGAATTTAGTTTACATGTATCCAACTGTTGGGAGTCGGTGGAGAAACATGCTTCCATTTAAGGAGAATGTTACGTCTGGTGAGCAGGGTGGTAAAGGCCATGACACATTGTGTAGTAATGGGCAGATTTTTAGACAGAGGGAGCCCAAAAAGAGCAGTCAGAGAGTTTGTTTCCAAATTTGAGTTAAGAGCCTGTTTGAGGATTTGAAATATATCGGACCAAAATTCAGCAAGCTTCGGGCATGTCCAGAACATATGTGTGTGGTCGGCTGAGGACTGTGTACAGCGGTTACAAGCGTCACTGTGACTAGGGTATATCTTAGCCAGTTTAGCGTTGGTGAAATGGGCTCTATGAAGCACCTTCCACTGTAATAGGCCGTGCCTGGCACAAATCGAGAATGAGTGCACCAGTGTTAAAACGTCCCTCCACTGGACCTCAGTAATGTCTACCCCCAAATCCTTAACCATGCATTTTTAGGTGAGGCAGTGAGGGCTGGGCTCAGAAGAGCAATCTTATTATAAATGACAGTCGTTTGTGTCATATGTTGAGCTCTCTCTATACTCTATGTTAAGCGGATTTGAGTCGTAACAAAATCTTTAAACTTACTATCCGACAATAAGTGTGAGCTTAACCTCTACGTGAACGTGGAATTGTATCCCGTGGACAACTATTTTCAACTGTGGTAGGAGCGTGGTCAGAAGTGATTATCGGGTGCTTTTCACATGCATTCACACGGTCTAGGAGGTTGTTATCGAGTAAGACGAAATCAATTCGGGAGAATGTGTGGTGTACATGGGAAAAAAAGGAGAAAGCTTTACCATGGGGGTTTCTCAACCTCCAGTATCTAGGATTACATTTGTCGGCTCAAACAGGACCCTTTTATGAATGATGATAGCTGCCCCTCTGATGCTATCTGTAAATTATGAATGGGATAAGCGTCTCATCCACGCCCTTTTTATAAGTGTGGTGTCAGCTGATTTGAGATGTGTTTCCTGCAGAAACATCCCATCCACCTTAAAGTGAAATAAGTGAAATTCCGGTGTAAAATCAAACCCAAGTCTTTTATGCAAATTCTGTAATCAAATAAGCCATTAAGACAATTTTTTCACATTAAAACATTTTCCATGCCCTTAGCGTTTGAGTAAATTAGACTCCAGGACCTTGTCTTTACAGAATTAGCCATAGAAACATGAATTAGAATTAACTAATTAATTAAAATGACACTGTGTGACCTGAAGTGGAGGAAGAGAGTATGGAGAATGTTTTTTTACCCAAACACACACAAAACAACATTAAAAAAAGGAACAAAACAATAACATGTGACCAATCTGAGGGCTACTCCCATAGAAAAAACACCAACTAACAGCTAAACTGAGCTTCCGGGGTTCGTCTCTTAACTAACATTGTTTGACCTTTTAAGTCAGCATAAGAAAAGACAAAAATTAAATGAATAAATTAACACATAAAATAGACAGTAAAAAGCATGTTAAGTAAATCATCCAGCAGAGGGTACCAGGATGCATTAGGATCAGAGCGCATAGGCTATATTAATGTAGGCCACCACTGCACCGTGGATCAGTGCATGACAAGTGTCAGGCTTCAGCAAAATGAGTGAGCAACAGTAAGCAAGACCACTTCAGATAAGCCTGTGGTGGTGGGTGATAAAAATTTAAAATGAAATGACATAAAGCTGAGAAAAAAATATGTAATAAACTCCGCATGTAGACAAGCTCCCAGTTCTTGGCACAAGGGCCTATTAAAGATAATCTGAATTTACATAATAGTGTAATCAGACAAGAAAAAACATGAAAAAACAGGAATTCAAAAATATCAGAAAACACCAAATCTCGAGTCAACATGAATGCAGTGCGTTAAAATGTCCATTTAGCGGTTTCTGTTCAAACCTCTTAACAGTCAGAATATCAGCAGCTTGTCAGGCCTGTAACCACTAATGCTGTGGTCCAAAAATAAACTCCGGCCTGGGGCTGGCTAAAGCACAGCTATAGAGTTGGAATCACATCAACTCACGGTTTGCCAGATAGAGTGAAAGTGGCTCGTGCGCGGTGAGATCAACAGCCTTCCGTGGTCATCAGGACTCTCCCGCGCTGTTATGTTTCACTCATGTTATGAAGCCTTTAGCCTCAGAGACTCAGGGCGCACTCACACTGTCCTTCCGCACCGCGTCCCGGGCTTTAGGGTACTTGTCCCCCCTCCCTCTCCCCCCGCGCCCCAGCCCCGTTTGTACTCGCACTGCCTGGGCCTCGGCCAATACTTCTTGCTGTCCATACGCCATCGCGCCGTAACACGTCACACGCATTGACCGCGTGTGTGTGGCTTTGTTTACAAATCTTTCCGTAGACCTCAGAGTTTTTGTGCGTCTTGTCGACTGTTATTAAATATTTTCATCCGACCAAATCTGCAGTAAACACTCCACCTCCGCATCACACCAACGTGAACCTTTCACCGCCATGTTTGTGGTTGTTACATGTCCGCGCATGGTCCGTCCTTCTATTTACTATGTCCGACCAGGCGCACATAACGCTACCGCCGTAGGGCTCGTGCTCGTGCTCGTACACGTGCGCACGCTCGTGCTCGTTCATGTGCAAACGGCTCTGCTAAAGCCCACCTCTTTCAAGCGGGCCGTGGACGGCTTGCTGTCCGCAGTAATGCGCGGAACGGGTGCACTCACACTGCTTAAAGGTACTAGACTTTTGCTGAAAAAACGGTTTTGGCCAGGGACAGAAGGACAGTGTGAGTGCGCCCTTAGAGAGCCTCTTCTTCCCTCCGTCCTTCATCACGATAACCAGCCTGGCAGGGTATAGCAGCGCAGGTTTGAAGCCCAGGTTGGAAAGCTCAGACATCACCTCTTGGTATTTTTGAGTCCAACTTCGGCACGTAATCCTTGTAGATGGAGATGGGAAAGCCCCTGTACTGTAGCTTGCCTCTGCTTGTCCAGGCTTTGCGTATGATTTTCTCATTCACCTGGTACCTGTACAGCCTGATAATGACTTGCCGTACTCTCATCGCACACTAGGCAGTGTGCGATGAGCCCTGTCACATTCTGGTGGTGATTCCAGGAAGCCCTTGCGGAAAACCTCCATGACCAGCTCTGCAAAGAAGGCTGTCGGCCATGGCCCCTCCACTACTTCAGGTAGACGACATTGCTGGTATTATTCTGCCGGCTCCTGGTCTCCAGGTCGCTGACTTTAGCCAGCAGCTTAGCGTTGCTCTCACAGGAGGCCTCCAGTGTTGACAAATGCTTATCTTGTAAATTTGCATTTACCTCAAGGGAGCCTATCTTCTGAGAGTGGTCAGAAACTGCGGCATGGAAGTGGTCTGGCTTTGCTTCCAGCGTTGAAATGGAGGCTTTAAGATCGACGGAGAGGGCTTTGAACTCAGCGGAGAGGGCTGTACGGTGAACTCCCCAGAAGTTAGCAATGGCGGGTATGCTAAACTCACCACCTGCCTCGTCTGCGGTGCTAACCTTCGCCCCCTGGTCTTTTATATGTCTTATATGTTATATTATATGTCTGGTCACATACGTCGACAGATTTAGGTGGTGTATCCATCAAACAAGCGAATATTACCATTTGTTGTGACTTTCAGGGTCCTGAAACGTGAAATTATCAAAGGTTTACATATTTAGGTGGTGTATCCATCAAACAAGCCGAATATGACCATTTGTTGTAACTTTCAGGGTCCTGTGACGTGAAATTATCAAAAGTTGACATATTAAGGTGGTGTATCCATCAAACAAGATGAATATTAACATTTGTTGTGACTTTCAGGGTACGGAAACGTGAAATTATAAAAAGTTGACATATTGAGGTAGTGTATCCATCAAACAAGACGAATATTACCATTTGTTGGGACTTTCAGGGTCCTGAAAAGTGAAATTATCAAAAGTTGACATATTTAGGTGGTGTATCCATCAAACCAGACGACTATTACCATTTGTTGTGACTTTCAGGGTCCAGAATCGTGAAATTATCAAAAGTTTTTTTTAATTATTCTTATGTCACACATGGAAAACTTATTGACTAAAGGTTATGGAATTACGGCCGGTGTGGTGTATTACACCTTTGCATTCCCTGAAATATAAAATAAAGCCGTTTTTTTAAAATCATCATCACTCTATTGGGATTAATAGCAATCAATTCTGCATTTGGCATAGTTATTTTTAGACAATATGCAGAATCTTTTCACATACAAATTTACATGATCAGCTATTTTTTTGTCAGCACGCCTCCCTAGCCTTATTATGGTAATGGACTTGTACTTATATAGCGCATTTCTAGTCTTCTGACTACTCAAGGCGCTTTCACACTACTTGCCACATTCACCCATTCACACAGACATTCACACTGATGGCAGTGGACATCTACAAACCATCTAATCTAATCATTCACACCACTTTTACACACCCATGCGCAGCACGGGGAGCAATTCGGGGTTAAGTGTCTTGCCCAAGGACACTTCGACATGTGGACCGGGGGAGCTAGGGATCGAACTACCAATCAAATCAAATCAAATCAACCTTTATTTATATGGCGCTTTTCATACAGAAAAGTATCGCAAAGTGCCTTACAGAGATGTACAGAAAAAGAGAAACATCAAATAAAATCAGGAGAAGAAAGTTAAAAGAACCCAACCCTCCCACAGTCATGCACGGAGACACACACAAATATATATACGTTCATTCACACATTCACATAAACATGGTGTTATGTGCTCCCGCCTTCTGGCCCTTGTCAGCATTCGTGCAGCTGAGTTTTGTAATAATTGTAGATTCGAAATTCTCTTTTTGAGAAGGCCAGAGAGCAGGGCATTACAGTAGTCTATACGACAAGAGATAAAAGCATGCATCAGCACCTCCGTGCTGGCCTGAGAGAGAAACAGGCGGACTCTGGCTATGTTCTTAAGATGGTAAAAACCTATTTTTGTTATATTTTTGATGTGTGGAATAAAACTGAGCTCAGTCAAAAATCACACCCAGATTTTTTACAGATTGTGATAGTTTAAATTTCTGTAACTTTGGTAAAAGTTTCTTTTTCTGGCCCTCAGGACCAATGAGTAAAATCTCTGTTTTGTCCTGGTTGAGCTGTAGGAAATTTCCTGCCATCTATGTCTTGATATCTAAAATGCAGTTAAAAAGGACATCAATAGGTCCTGTGTCATCAGGAGACACGGCGATATACAGTTGCGTATCGTCAGCATAACCATGAAAGCTGATGCCGTGCCTCCTGATGACGTCCCCAAGGGGAAGCATGTAAAGATTAAAAAGAGTTGGACCTAAAATTGACCCTTGGGGAACACCACACTTTATTTTGTGGGTTTCTGTGTATCCATACTTACAAAGAAGTGTCGATCTGTGAGGTAAGAAATGAACCAGTTAAGAACAGTACCAGAGAGGCCGACCAGGTTCTTCAGTCTATCTAATAATCAATAACAATCTCTCGAATGGAGGACGACCCACTCTACCACTAAGCCACAGCCGCCCCTGTGGCAACTGTGTTGCCCCCTTGCTGTTATTATACTCTTGAGCTGCTCATAGGAGTTCATTTTAATGATCTGCTGCTCTTTAGTGAAATATGTGGCCCTATCCTGTCTGCAGATGTGTCTGCACACATTTATTTGTTCAGTGGCCCTGTGAGTGCAGGCTTTGGCTGATGCAGGTTATCTCAAAATGGCATTTCTATCACCAATATGGTCACAAGAAAAGGTCTCCTTTCTAATAACCAAGTGGTGGTGTTGCAATAACTGTCTTGTCAAGTCAGTACCTTGGAAGATGTGTGCTGAGGGCACCCCCCTCCACACCTCCTCTCTTTCCCGGGACAGCCTTCCTCCAATGAAAAGCTTCTGATTAGGGCATGTGATTCTTGATTCCGTATCTTCTCTCAAGAATAATGTCCTTTGTCCGCTTACGCCCACATCTACCAAAGTACATTCCCAAATCATCAGGATCCTTCTCAGCTACAAAACGTGTATAAAATGGGCCAGAAACAGGGCCAGGTACTGAGGCAAACAGCCTGCAGAATGCAGTAGTGGAGCTACTGACAGACAGCCAGATAAACAACAGAAACACACAGAGAGAACTTGAGTGCAGCAAGCTGAGGATTTTCAGGAATGGGTTTCATCTTTCAGGTGTCTCTGGAGCTCAAAAACATTTCTCAGCTTTCATCTTAGCCCTGTTTGACCCACCCAGGCTAATCTGACAGTACCCCAAATAAACCCTACAGACAGGGTAGGGGGTTCCCAGTCCAGAGTTCCAGTGCCCCACCCGGCTTCCCACAGACTGATTGAACATTTTGTACAACAACCACTATTTGTGCATTGCACATATTCACATGAACACACGGCAATATTGACTCAGCTGATCGTGATTACAAAAATAGCCAGACCATCACCTCTCTGACCACCCTCCATATGACACTGTGAAATGTCCATATTTACAGGCCGTGGCATACAATTTGACATTCAGTAATGTCAATAATAAATATCTTCCAAGAACATTACAGAAGACAAAGAAGGGAGACAGCACTAAGAGACACAAAGAATGCCTCACCCTGGAAGAATCCTGTCTAATTCAGCCTTGAGACTTAAGCAGACTAACAACAACTAATTTAACTTGCTGAACTGCCTGAAGAAAAAAGCTTAGTTAAAACTCAGAACAACAATGTCTTGCAGTGAAAATCAGATCTGAAGGCTTCGTGACTATCTTAAAGGAAAAACAATCCTCAAACTCAAAAAGCAGAGCCACCAAACGGATGGCTACGTTTCAACATCGACAATATTAGCCCCTATCCAGTCACAAGATTCGCAGTCTGACACTAACAACTGTTGGCACAAGGAGGGAAATCAAGATGTGTCCATAGCACTGGGAATATAACTGGCAAATCAGTGGATCTAGTTATGTATTGACTCTGGATTTCAAGAGAGATGTTAGAACTTTTTCAGTACAACTGAACACGTAAACATGAGCATTTAACTACAATTGTTATTGCGGTTTGCTTGCTCCTCAAAAATTCAAGTGGGGCCTGGGCTTCACCAATATTAGAATTTCCCCTACCATTATATTAGGGGGGCGGGCAGCCTAGCTCGCAACACTCCCGTTCCTCTATTCATCTCAGGTATGTCAATTAAATTATAAAAACTCGGGAGTAATAACCGTTGTCTAGCTGAATTCTGTCTGAAATGATGAAAACATGCAAACTGACGGTGCAGCTGATTTGGCTTCCAAAAATGTTTATTATGGTACAGTTTGTTTAGTACATTATAAGGTACAAGAAACTAAAGCAGTTGTCAATTCTGTTCTTAATTTGTTTACATTTTATCTTTTTAAAAGAAATCTCTAAAAAAGAACCAATAACTAGTACCGTTAAAGTATCAACTCGATTAGCAGTATCTGTAAAAGTAGTAGCATCGTTCTCTTAATCTTAATCATACCCATCCCTATAAACAGCCTTATGTTATTTATCTTATTTACACGACGGCATTAGTATTCTATTCTGCTCTTTGTATCGCCTCCCACTCCCACCAGCGGAGAGCGTACGCCGGAAAATGTGTCGCGTCAACTACCTGAAAAGTAGACAAAAATATCTGCGTTTTTTTTCTTACATTTATTATACACACAACAGTCTCGGTGTGTGATAACTCCTTGGGCCAATGTATCAGTGCAACATAATTCAGATCGATGAGGTGGGAACGGCACAACAAAATGATCTAGGGGTGTGCGATATTGACAAAAATCAATATCTCGATATTTTTGGGGATTTTGCTGATAACGATAATCGAGATTATTTTGCTTCCCTCAAAAATGTGTTTGTAAAAGCATCAAAGGCCTATTGTACTAGCTCGCTCTTAGTATTTATTGGATGTTATCAGATGATAATATTGACAAAAACAACTTGTTCAAGAAAGACAGGTCTTATTTATTAACTTAACGACCAAAAATGAATTTGGTCAATGTACTAAATCTGCTTTTTGTTTTTTTATTGTTGAATTAATTTAGTCAATATACTAAATCTGTTTTTTGTGTGTTTATTTTTAAATTAGTTTGGTCAATTTACTAAATCTGCTTCTTATTTATTTATTTTTTAATTGGTTTGGTCAATGTACTAAATCTGCTTTTGTTTATTTTTAAATTAGTTTGGTCAATTTACTAAATCTGCTTCTTATTTGTTTATTTTTGAATTAGTTTGGTCATTGTACCAAATCTGCTTTTGTTTATTTTTGAAATGAATTTAGTCAATGTATTAAATCTATTTTTTATTTGTTTATTTTTAATTGAATTTGGTCAATGTACTAAATCTACTTTAGTACATTCATAAAACAAAACCAATAACGAGGTTGCCGTAATGACGGATAAACAGGAAGAGACTGAGTAACATTAGCTGTCCTCCTGGATGCCTCTATGTTTAGTTTTTCATGACGGTGTCAAACGTTACCTATCTGATCAGTTTTTATAGTTTTGTTTGAGTAAATGTGTCAGTCAGTAACCGCTTAAGATTTAAACATCAACTAGTTCTACTCAAGCTCTCACAGCTCTCCTTCTTTCAGCCGCTTTCTTGCTAATTAAACGTTACACGCTGTTAGCCACTTTAACTTAGAAGTTAGGGAGCACTCACACTGTCCTCCCGCACCGTGACCCGGGCTTTAGGGTACTTGTCCCCCCTCCCTCTCCCCCCGCGCCCCAGCCCCGTTTGTACTCACACTGCCAGGGCCTCGGCCAATACTTCTTGCTGTGCATACGCCATCACGCCGTAACACGTCACACGCATTGATCGTGTGTGTGTGTGGCTTTGTTTACAAATCTTTCCGTAGACCTCAGAGTTTTGTGCGTCTTGTCGACTGTTATTAAATATTTTCATCCGACCAAATCTGCAGTAAACACTCCACCTCCGCATCACACCAACGTGAACCTTTCACCGCCATGTTTGTTGTTGTTACATGTCCGCGCATGGTCCGTCCTTCTATTTACTATATCCGACCAGGCGCACATAACGCTACCGCCGTAGGGCTCGTGCTCGTACACATGCGCACGCTCGTGCTCGTACATGTGCAAACGGCTCCGCTAAAGCCCACCTCTGTCGGCCGTTATGCGCGGAACGGGTGCACTCACACTGCTTAAAGGTACTAGGCTTTAGCTGAAAAAACGGTTTTGGCCCGGTACAGAACGACAGTGTGAGTGCGCCCTTAGCTTCTCGGCTGGTGATGGCTTCCTCCGCTCTCTCTTGCTCAGAGTGTCTTATGTTTAGCTACTCCTCTGCCTCCTTTAGTGATAATGGTAGATGTAATAAGTGTAGTGTATTTGCAGCGCTGGAGGCGAGGCTCAGTGAGTTAGAGGCACGGCTCCGCACCATGGAAGCTCAGTCTTGTGCTACGGTAGCTAGCCGGCCACCTATATCTTTAGCCGGTGCAAAGCCACATAGTGTAGCGTTTGCTTCTGCTTAGCCTCCCCCTGCAATCCCTGAGCAGCCAGGGTCCTCCTGGGTGACTGTGAGAAGAAGGCATAGTTCTAAATCGAAGCCCATGGTTAACCATCCACCCGTTCACGTTTCAAACTAGTTTTCTCCACTCAGTGACACACCTGCTGAGGAAACAACATTGGTTATTGGCAGCTCCATTCTAAGAAACGTGAACTTAGCGACACCAGGGACCGTAGTAAAATGCCTCCCAGGGGCCAGAGCGGGCAACATTGAGTCCTATTTGAAACTGCTGGCTAAGGATAAACGTAAATATTATAAGATTGTTATTCACGTCGGCGGTAATGACACCCGATTACATCAATCGGAGTTCACTAAAATTAATGTGGAGTCGGTGTGTGCATATGCAAAAACTATGTCGGACTCCTTAATTTTCTCTGGTCCCCTGCCCAACTTGACTTGCGATGACATGTATAGCTGCATGTCATCATTCCGTCACTGGCTGTCTGGATGGTGCCCGGTAAATAATGTGGGCTTCGTAGATAATTGGCAGTCTTTCTGGGGAAAACCTGGTCTTATTAGGAGAGATGGTATTCATCCTACTTTGGAGGGTGCTGCTCTCATATCTAAGAACCTGGACGCAGTTGTTAGCGGTCTAAAATCATGCCAACCCAGTGTTGGGATCAGGAAGCAGAGTCACAGTTTAAGGGCAGTCTAACACACCTCTCTGCGCTCCCTGTGGAGCATTTTCCAGCTCAGTATAGTATACAAATACTCGGTGCCCAAAAAGATCATCTAAATTAACCAGATCAAAAATGAACAGAAGAGGGGCTATACAAACTTGATAAAATTCAACACCAAATCTGCGATAATGTTACAAAATCTGAAAATAAAATGTGGACTTTTAAACATCAGATCTCTGTCATCTAAAGCTGTATTAGTAAATGATCTGATATCAGATAACCATATTGATTTACTCTGTCTGACTGAAACCTGGCCTATGTCCTGAAGAATATGTTAGCCTAAATGAATCCACTCCTCCCAGTGATATTAATACTCATATTCCTCGAGGCAGTGGCCGAGGAGGAGGCATTGCAGCTATTTATGACTCAGGCCTATTAATAAACCCTAAACTACATTATAACTCATTTGAAAGTCTTGTTCTTTGTCTTTCACATTCAACCTGGAAAACTGTGCAGCCAATTATACTTGTTATAGTGTACCGTGCTCCTGGTCCCTACTCTGAATTTCTGTCTGAATTCTCAGAGTTTCTGTCAAATTTAGTCCTTAAATCTGATAAAGTAATCATTGTAGGAGATTTTAATATTCATGTGGACGTTGTTAATAATAGCCTTAGTACTGCGTTTATCTCTATTAGATTCGATTGGTTTTAGTCCGAGTGTACATAAACCTACTCACTGTTTTAATCACACCCTCGACCTTGTTTTGGCTTATGGTGTGGAAATCAATGATTTAATAGTCTTTCCACAGAAAACTATTTTATCAGACCATTATTTATAACTTTTGAATTCATTTTACCGGACTACTCACCTCTAGGCAAAAGTTTCTACACTAGATGTTTATCTGATAGTGCTATAACTAAATTTTTAAGGAATCTATTCCATCTGCATTTAATTTAATGCCTTATCCTAATATCCAAGATTCCTGCACTAACGTTAGTTTCTCTGAAATTGATCACCTTGTTGTCAGTGTTGCAGGCTCACTACGGACAACCCTTGACTCTGTTGCTCCGTTAAAAAAAGAAGATAATGAAACAGAGGAAGTTAGCTCCGTGGTATCCCGTGAATTAAAACAAGTATCGCGAAAATTAGAAATTAAATGGCGCTCTACTAAATTGGAGGAATCTCGCTTAGCTTGGCATGAAAGTCTAAAAACATATAGGAAGGCCCTCCATAATGCCAGAGCAGCCTATTACTCATCTTTAATAGAGGAGAATAAGAACAATCCTAGATTTCTTTCAGCACTGTAGCCAGGCTGACAGAGAGCCACAGCTCTATTGAGTCATGTATTCCTATAACCCTCAGTAGTAACGACTTCATGACCTTCTTTAATTAAAAAATTATAACTATTAGAGACAAAATCAACTCGCTTGGCACAGACTTTTCTTCAAACCCAGGGACCTAGGAACCAACTGTACGACCTGATTTGTTCTTGGACTGCTTTTCTACAGTCGACCTTAACAAATCAACATGTACTATTTCAGCATCAAAGCCCTCTACTTGTCTCCTAGAATCTATTCCAACTAGGTTACTTAAAGAAGTGTTACCTTTAGTTAGCACTTCTGTATTAGATATGGTTAACATGTCTTTATCAGCAGGTTATGTACCACAGTCTTTTAAAGTAGCTGTAATTAAACCTCTTCCTAAAAAGCCCAGTCTTGATCCTGAGGTACTAGCCAACTTTAGACCTATATCTAACCTTCCTTCTCTCTCTAAGATCCTCGAGAAATTAGTCGCCAATCAGCTGTGCGACTTTTTACGTACATACTCAATGAGTTATTTGAGGACTTCCAGTCAGGATTTAGAATGAATCATAACACTGAGACAGCACTGGTAAAAATTACTAACGGCCTTCTAATAGCTTCAGACAAAGGACTTGTCTCTGTACTTGTCTTACTAGATCTTAGTGCTGCCTTCGACACTATTGACCATCACATGCTGCTACAGAGACTGGAGCATCTAATTGGCATTAAAGGAACCGCACTGAGCTGGTTTAAGTCATATTTATCAAATAGATCTCAGTTTGTACATGTTAATGACAAATCCTTCATGCAAACTAAAGTCAGTCACGGAGCCCCACAGGGTTCTGTCCTTGGACCGATTCTATTCACCTTATATATGCTTCCCTTAGGAAATATTATAAGGAAGCACTCCATAAACTTTCATTGTTATGCTGATGATA
Organism: Echiichthys vipera; assembly: GCF_963691815.1. Taxonomy (NCBI): domain Eukaryota; kingdom Metazoa; phylum Chordata; class Actinopteri; order Perciformes; family Trachinidae; genus Echiichthys; species Echiichthys vipera. Next base: position 5,016,073 of record NC_139825.1, on the reverse strand, counting down.
CACAATTATATTTGTCGATCAAACCCATCAGTTAGATAAACTTCAAATGTGCATTAAGGAAATAAAAAACTGGATGACCTGCAATTTTCTGATGTTAAACTCAGATAAAACTGAAGTCATTGTACTTGGCCCCAAAGGCCTCCGAAACTCAATAGCTGAAGACATTGTTACTGTGTATGATGTTGTGTTGTCCTCCAGCACCACAGTAAGGAATCTGGGTGTTATTTTTGATCAGGATATGTCCTTCGATTCTCACATAAAATTTACGACAAGGACTGCATATTTTCACCTGCGTAATATTGCGAAAATTAGGAACATTGTGCCTCAAAAAGATGCAGAAAAACTAGTCCATGCATTTGTTACTTCTAGGCTGGATTACTGCAACTCCTTATCATCAGGCTGCTCCAATAAGTCTGTGAAGAGTCTCCAGTTGGTCCAAAATGCTGCAGCTCAAGTACTAACTAAAACAAATTGAAGAGAAAATATTTCTCCTGTATTAGCTTCTTTGCACTGGCTACCTATAAAATCTAGAATAGAATTTCAAATCCTTCTCCTTACCTACAAAGCTCTTATTGGTCAGGCTCCATCTTTTAATCATAAAGAGCTCATAGTACCGTATTACCCGACTAGATCGCTGTGCTCTGAGAATGCAGGGCTACTTGTCGTTCCTAGTCTCCAAAAGAACGGGCAGAGGACACAAAATGGCGCCCCATTGATTCCTATGGAAAACTGCTCCGTGACGCAGGCTCATAGACATAGAAAAAAGAACGGACAGAGGACACAAAATGGCGCCCCATTCATTCCTATGGACAGCTGCTCAGTGGCGCAGGCTCCACTAAGGACGGCGCCATTTTACTTCTCGTGAACGCGGGAGGATTTACCGGATGGAGACATGCAAGAGCGGCAAGCACGAGCGAAGCCGAGTGCGATGTTTTTGTATTATCTTTTCTGTCCACGGTCTATGGCTCGACAGTTAGTAGATTGAATAAATCTTATCCATATACATAGTTGGAATATGTTAATGTATTTATTTAAATTATTAGCCAAAATAGTATATAATATATACTGTATTAACGGTTTGAGTCAAGCAAATTGATGTTTGTATTCTTTAGTGGGATTTCTTTAAATTTCAGTCCCATGACTAAAATGTGCCAAAATACCATCTAAATAAAATAGAAATAGTAGTTTTACTTCCCTGTCCTTAGGACTATCTTGAATATAACAGGAATGATTATCTCATCTCATCTTCAACCGCATATCCGGGGTCGGGTTGCGGGGGGAGCAGCTTTAACAGGGGACCCCAAACTTCCCTTTCCCGGGCCACATTAACCAGCTCTAACTGGGGAATCCTGAGGCATTCCCAGGCCAGTGTGGAGATATAATCTCTCCACCTAGTCCTGGGTCTTCCCCGAGGCCTTTTCCCAACTGGCGAGGCACCAAAGGCTCAGCTCTCTTTTTGTAACAACGGTGCGGTAGAGCGACTGCAACACTGCCCCCGCTGCTCCGATTCTCCGGCCAAACTCGCGCTCCATCGCTCCCTCACTCGTGAACATGATCCAGAGGTACTTGAACTCCTTCACTTAGGGTAAGGACTCATTCCCTACCTGGAGTAAGCAATCCACCGGTTTCCTGCTGAGAGCAATGGCCTCAGATTTAGAGGTGCTGATCCTCATCCCAGCGAGTGCTGCAGTACCGCGCTTGGCTGCTAAGATCATGGTGGCATATGATGGGAGTGCCGGTCCTGGGGACCTGGTTTTATCAGAGGCTCTAACTCAGTTTTGTCTTTTGGAAGTGAAGAAGTTGTGTATCTTCATCCACTGGTTCCCTGTCCTACACGCTGTCAGTGACACAGGCTGGCAGCAGTGCGGAGCAAGTTGTTACGTTGGTCATTTCAGGAATAGCTCAGTACGCTATGGAGGCTAGTCCACGTGTGTGCAGGTGAAGAGAGAGACAGAGGATGAAGTCAGAGCAGACAGCTGTAGCTGGTGATGGTCAGAGCAGAGAACAAATTATTGGTATAATTACTGATATCTGATCCAGTTAATTAGTCAATGTTAGAGCCGATATCTGATCCAGTTAATTAGTCAATATTAGAGCCCATATCTGATCCAGTTAATTAGTCAATATCAGAGCCCATATCTGATCTAGTTAATTAGTCAATATTAAAGCCGATATCTGATCCAGTTAATTAGTCAATAATAGAGCCCATATCTGATCCAGTTAATTAGTCAATATTAGAGCCCATATCTGATCCAGCTAATTAGTCAATATAAGAGCCGATATCTGATCCAGTTAATTAGTTAATCTTAGAGCCTATATCTGATCCAGTTAATTCCCGTAATTTCCGGACTATAAGCCGCTACTTTTTTCCCTCGTTCTGGTCCCTGCGGCTTATACAACGGTGCGGCTTTTCTACGGCTTACGGTAACCAGGCGCGCGCACTACCGAGGATGCGCGAGACCGAGGCAGACATCTGGCGCCAGGTAACGAGAGCAAAACAAAGAGTAGGAGAGCATCAGCGACAGTTTGCGCGAAGGAAGTGTTCATGCAAACACCCTAAATATGGAAAACAAACGGAGAAGTGCATATGATTCTGCTTTTAAGTTAAAGGCAATCGATCTGGCTGTCAAAGAAGGAAATAGAGTTGCTGCACGTACCCTTGACATCAATGAATGGCTGGTTATTTTGATAACGTAAACGACCGCGGGACTGCACTTTTACTGCTGTGTTACAGGCGAGCACTTTGTATTACTTTGCACCGTTGTATTATTTGTACTCTGCACGAATGCTGTTCGCCATGTCAAAGATGTGAAAGTTTGATTGAATGATTGAAAGATTTATTGTTAATAAATGGGACGCTTTGCGCTCCCAAACAGTCATCTCTGTCCCGACAATCCCCTCCGTGGTAGCAGGAACCCCTATATACTACAGTAATTACACATCAAAACGCCTGCGGCTTATAGTCGGGTGCGGCTTATATATTGAGCAATCTGTATTTTTCCCTAAATTTTGCTGGTGCGGCTTATGATCAGATGCGCCTTATAGTCCTGAAATTACGATAGTCAATATTAGAGCCGATATCTGATCCAGATAATTAGTCAGTATCAGAGCCCATATCTGATCCAGTTAATTAGTCAATATTAGATTCGATATCTGATCCAGTTAATTAGTAAATAAAAGAGCCAATATCTGATCCAGTTAATTAGTCAATATAAAAGCCCATATCTGATCCAGTTAATAAGTCAACATTAAAGCCGATATCTGATCCAGTTAATTAGTCAATATTAGAGCCAATATCTTATCCAGTTAATTAGTCTTCTTTAGAGCCGATATCTGATCCAGTTAATTAGTTAATATAAGAGCCAATATCTGATCCAGCTAGTCAATATTAAAGCCCATATCTGATCCAGCTAATTTGTCAATATTAGAGCCGATATCAGATCCAGTTAATTAGTCAATATGAAAGCTGATATCTGATCCAGTTAATTAGTCTTCATTAAAGCCGATATCTGATCCAGTTAATTAGTTAATATAAGAGCCAATATCTGATCCAGCTAGTCAATATTAAAGCCCATATCTGATCCAGTTAATTAGTTAATATTAAAGCCCATATCTGATCCAGCTAATTTGTCAATATTAGAGCTGATATCTGATCCAGTTATTAGTCAATATTAGAACCGATATCTGATCCAGTTAATCAGTCAATAATAGAGCCGATATCTGATCCAGTTAATTAGTTAATATAAGAGCCAATATCTGATCCAGCTAGTCAATATTAAAGCCCATATCTGATCCAGTTAATTAGTCAATATTAGAGCCGATATCGGATCCAGTTAATTAGTCAATATTAGAGCCCATATCTGATCGTTAATTAGTCAATATTAGAGCCCATATCTGATCCAGTTAATTAGTCAATATTAGAGCAGATATCTGATCCAGCTAATTAGTCAATATTAGAGCCGAAGTCTGATCGAGTTAATTAGTCAATATCAGAGCCCATATCTGATCCAGTTAATTAGTCAATATTAGATTCGATATCTGATCCAGTTAATTAGTCAATATTAGAGCAAATATCTGATCCAGTTAATTAGACAATATTTGAGCCAATATCTGATCCAGTTAATTAGTCAATATAAAGGCCAATATCTGATCCAGTTAATTAGTCTTCATTAGAGCCGATATCTGATCCAGTTAATTAGTTAATATAAGAGCCAATATCTGATCCAGCTAGTCAATATTAAAGCCCATATCTGATCCAGCTAATTTTCAATATTAGAGCCGATATCGGATCCAGTTAATTAGTCAATATTAGAGCCCATATCTGATCATTAATTAGTCAATATTAGAGCCCATATCTGATCCAGTTAATTAATCAATATTAGAGCCCATATCTGATCGAGTTAATTAGTCAATATCAGAGCCCATATCTGATCCAGTTAATTAGTCAATATTAGATTCGATATCTGATCCAGTTAATTAGTCAATATTAGAGCAAATATCTGATCCAGTTAATTAGACAATATTTGAGCCAATATCTGATCCAGTTAATTAGTCAATATAAAGGCCAATATCTGATCCAGTTAATTAGTCAATATAAAGGCCAATATCTGATCCAGTTAATTAGTTAATATAAGAGCCAATATCTAATCCAGTTAATTAGTCAATATTAGAGCTTATATCTGATCCAGTTAATTAGTCAATATTAGAGCCGATATCTGATCCAGTTAATTAGTCAATATTAGAGCCGATATCTGATCCAGTTAATTAGTCAATATTAGAGCCGATATCTGATCAAGTTAATTAGTCAATAATAGAGCCGATAACTGATCCAGTTAATTAGTCAATATTAAAGCCCATATCTGATCCAGTTAATAAGTCAATATTAGAGCCGATATCTGATCAAGTTAATTAGTCAATAATAGAGCTGATATCTGACCCAGTTAATTAGTCTTCATTAGAGCCGATATCTGATCCAGTTAATTAGTTAATATAAGAACCAATATCTGATCCAGCTAGTCAATATTAAAGCCCATATCTGATCCAGCTAATTTGTCAATATTAGAGCCGATATCGGATCCAGTTAATTAGTCAATATGAGAGCTGATATCTGATCCAGTTATTCGTCAATATAAGAGCCGATATCTGATCCAGTAAATCAGTCAATAATAGAGCCGATATCTGATCAAGTTAATAAGTCAATAATAGAGCCGATATCTGATTCAGTTAATTAGTTAATATACGTAAGAGCCAATATCTGATCCAGCTAGTCAATATTAGAGCCCATATCTGATCCAGTTAATTAGTCAATATTAGAGCCGATATCGGATCCAGTTAATTAGTCAATATGAGAGCTGATATCTGATCCAGTTAATCAGTCAATAATAGAGCCGATATCTGATCCAGTTAATAAGTCAATATCAGAGCCGATATCTGATCCAGTTAATTAGTCAATATTAGAGCCCATATCTGATCCAGTTAATTAGTCAATAATAGAGCCGATATCTGATCCAGTTAATTAGTCAATATAAGAGCCCATATCTGATCCAGTTAATCAGTCAATAATAGATCCGATATCTGATCAAGTTAATTATTCAATAATAGAGCCGATATCTGATCCAGTTAATTAGTTAATATAAGAGCCAATATCTGATCCAGCTAGTCAATATTAAAGTCCATATCTGATCCAGTTAATTAGTCAATATTAGAGCCGATATCGGATCCAGTTAATTAGTCAATATTAGAGCCCATATCTGATCCACTTAATTAGTCAATATTAGAGCCCATATCTGATCCACTTAATTAGTCAATATCAGAGCCCATATCTGATCCAGTTAATTAGTAAATATGAGAGCCCATATCTGATCCAGTTAATTAGTCAATATTAGAGCCCATATCTAATCCAGTTAATTAGTCAATTTTAGAGCCTATATCTGATCCAGTTAATTAGTCAATATTAGAGCCCATATCTAATCCAGTTAATTCGTCAATATTAGAGCCCATATCTGATCCAGTTAATTAGTCAATATTAGAGGAGATATCTGAACCAGTTAGGCAGTCAATATTAGAGCCCATATCTGATCCAGTTAATTAGTAAATATTAGAGCCCATATCTGATCCAGCTAATTAGTCAATCTTAGAGCCGATATCTGATCCAGTTAATTAGTTAATATTGGAGCCGATATCTGATCCAGGTAATTAGTAAATATTAGAGCCCATATCTGATCCAGTTAATAAGTCAATATTAGAGCAGATATCTGATCCAGCTAATTAGTCAATATTAGAGCCGAAATCTGATCCAGTTAATTGGTCAATATCAGAGCCCATATCTGATCCAGTTAATTAGTCAATATTAGATTTGATATCTGATCGAGTTAATTAGTTAATATAAGAGCCAATATCTGATCCAGTTAATAAGTCAATAATAGAGCCGATATCTGACCCAGTTAATTAGTCAATATTAGAGCAGATATCTGATCCAGTTAATTAGACAATATTTGAGCAAATATCTGATCCAGTTAATTAGTTAATATAAGAGCCAATATCTGATCCAGCTAGTCAATATTAAAGCCCATATCTGATCCAGCTAATTTTCAATATTAGAGCCGATATCTGATCCAGTTAATTAGTCAATATGAGAGCTGATATCTGATCCAGTTATTCGATATCTGATCCAGTTAATTAGTTAATATAAGAGCCAATATCTGATCCAGTTAATAAGTCAATAATAGAGCCGATATCTGACCCAGTTAATTAGTCAATAATAGAGCCGATATCTGACCCAGTTAATTAGTCAATATTAAAGCCAATATCTGATCGAGTTAATTAGTCTTCATTAGAGCCGATATCTGATCCAGTTAATTAGTTAATATAAGAGCCAATATCTGATCCAGCTAGTCAATTTTAAAGCCCAAATCTGATCCAGCTAATTTTCAATATTAGAGCCGATATCGGATCCAGTTAATTAGTCAATATTAGAGCCCATATCTGATCCAGTTAATCAGTCAATAATAGAGCCGATATCTGATCAAGTTAATTTGTCAATAATAGAGCCGATATCTGATCCAGTTAATTAGTCAATATTAAAGCCCATATCTGATCCAGTTAATCGGTCAATAATAGAGCCGATATCTGATCCAGTTAATCAGTCAATAATAGAGCCGATATCTGATGTAGTTAATTAGTCAATATTAGAGCCCATATCTGATCCAGTTAATCAGTCAATAATAGAGCCGATATCTGATCAAGTTAATTTGTCAATAATAGAGCCGATATCTGATCCAGTTAATTAGTCAATATTAAAGCCCATATCTGATCCAGTTAATCAGTCAATATTAGAGCCGATATCTGATCAAGTTAATTAGTCAATAATAGAACCGATATCTGACCCAGTTAATGAGTCAATATTAGAGCAGATATCTGATCCAGTTAATTAGACAATATTAGAGCCGATATCTGATCCAGTTAATTAGTCAATATTAGAGCCAATATCTGATCCAGTTAATTAGTCTTCATTAGAGCCGATATCTGATCCAGTTAATTAGTTAATATAAGAACCAATATCTGATCCAGCTAGTCAATATTAAAGCCCATATCTGATCCAGCTAATTTGTCAATATTAGAGCCGATATCGGATCCAGTTAATTAGTCAATGAGAGCTGATATCTGATCCAGTTATTCGTCAATATAAGAGCCGATATCTGATCCAGTAAATCAGTCAATAATAGAGCCGATATCTGATCCAGTTAATTTGTCAATATTAGAGCACATATCTGATCCAGTTAATCAGTCAATAAAAGAGCCGATATCTGATCAAGTTAATAAGTCAATAATAGAGCCGATATCTGATCCAGTTAATTAGTTAATATAAGAGCCAATATCTGATCCAGCTAGTCAATATTAGAGCCCATATCTGATCCAGTTAATTAGTCAATATATGAGCCGATATCGGATCCAGTTAATTAGTCAATATGAGAGCTGATATCTGATCAAGTTAATTAGTCAATATTAGAGCCGATATCTGATCCAGTTAATTAGTCAATATTAGAGCCCATATCTGATCCAGTTAATCAGTCAATAATAGAGCCGATATCTGATCCAGTTAATTAGTCAATATAAGAGCCCATATCTGATCCAGTTAATCAGTCAATAATAGATCCGATATCTGATCAAGTTAATCAGTCAATAATAGATCCGATATCTGATCAAGTTAATTAGTCAATAATAGAGCCAATATCTGATCCAGCTAGTCAATATTAAAGCCCATATCTGATCCAGCTAATTTTCAATATTAGAGCCGATATCGGATCCAGTTAATTAGTCAATATGAGAGCTGATATCTGATCCAGTTATTAGTCAATATTAGAGCCGATATCTGATCCAGTTAATCAGTCAATAATAGAGCTGATATCTGATGTAGTTAATTAGTCAATATTAGAGCCCATATCTGATCCAGTTAATCAGTCAATAATAGAGCCGATATCTGATCAAGTTAATTTGTCAATAATAGAGCCGATATCTGATCCAGTTAATTAGTCAATATTAAAGCCCATATCTGATCCAGTTAATCGGTCAATAATAGAGCCGATATCTGATGCAGTTAATTAGTCAATATTAGAGCCGATATCTGATCAAGTTAATCAGTCAATATTAGAGCTGATATCTGATCAAGTTAATTAGTCAATAATAGAGCCGATATCTGACCCAGTTAATGAGTCAATATTAGAGCAGATATCTGATCCAGTTAATTAGACAATATTAGAGCCGATATCTGATCCAGTTAATTAGTCAATATTAGAGCCAATATCTGATCCAGTTAATTAGTCTTCATTAGAGCCGATATCTGATCCAGTTAATTAGCTAATATAAGAACCAATATCTGATCCAGCTAGTCAATATTAAAGCCCATATCTGATCCAGCTAATTTGTCAATATTAGAGCCGATATCGGATCCAGTTAATTAGTCAATATGAGAGCTGATATCTGATCCAGTTATTCTTCAATATAAGAGCCGATATCTGATCCAGTAAATCAGTCAATAATAGAGCTGATATCTGATCCAGTTAATTTGTCAATATTAGAGCACATATCTGATCCAGTTAATCAGTCAATAATAGAGCCGATATCTGATCAAGTTAATAAGTCAATAATAGATCCGATATCTGATCCAGTTAATTAGTTAATATAAGAGCCAATATCTGATCCAGCTAGTCAATATTAGAGCCCATATCTGATCCAGTTAATTAGTCAATATTAGAGCCGATATCGGATCCAGTTAATTAGTCAATATGAGAGCTGATATCTGATCAAGTTAATTAGTCAATATTAGAGCCGATATCTGATCCAGTTAATTAGTCAATATTAGAGCCCATATCTGATCCAGTTAATCAGTCAATAATAGAGCCGATATCTGATCCAGTTAATTAGTCAATATAAGAGCCCATATCTGATCCAGTTAATCAGTCAATAATAGATCCGATATCTGATCAAGTTAATTAGTCAATAATAGAGCCGATATCTGATCCAGTTAATTAGTCAATATAAGAGCCGATATCTGATCCAGTTAATCAGTCAATAATAGATCCGATATCTGATCAAGTTAATTAGTCAATAATAGAGCCGATATCTGATCCAGTTAGTTAGTTAATATAAGAGCCAATATGTGATCCAGCTAGTCAATATTTAAGTCCATATTTGATCCAGTTAATTAGTCAATATTAGAGCCGATATCGGATCCAGTTAATTAGTCAATATTAGAGCCCATATCTGATCCACTTAATTAGTCAATATTAGAGCCCATATCTGATCCACTTAATTAGTCAATATTAGAGCCCATATCTGATCCACTTAATTAGTCAATATCAGAGCCCATATCTGATCCAGTTAATTAGTAAATATGAGAGCCTATATCTGATCCAGTTAATTAGTCAATATTAGAGCCCATATCTAATCCAGTTAATTAGTCAATATTAGAGCCCATATCTAATCCAGTTAATTAGTCAATATTAGAGCTTATATCTGATCCAGTTAATTAGTCAATATTAGAGCCCATATCTGATCCAGTTAATTAGTCAATATTAGAGCCGATATCTGATCCAGTTAAGTAGTCAATATTAGAGCCCATAACTGATCCAGTTAATTAGTAAATATTAGAGCCCATATCTGATCCAGCTAATTAGTCAATATTAGAGCCCATATCTGATCCAGTTAATTAGTAAATATTAGAGCCCATATCTGATCCAGTTAATTAGTCAATATTAGAGCAGATATCTGATCCAGTTAAGTAGTCAATATTAGGGAACTTCCGGTCATGGCGGCATGCTGATAAGACGCGTGTAAGACTGCTCTGCTACTCAAATCTTTAAAATCCTTTCTAAAAGCAAAATTCATACGAATCAAACGGCCCGACAAATACACCAGTACTAAAAAATAATACCGATGCCACCTAAGAAGACGAATCGTGGCCAGATACATCAATCCAGCCTTACCAACTTTGCAACGTCAACCGCTAAAGATAAGCTAACTGCTAGCAACATGAATCCTACCGCGGATACTGGCGCCAGCACTAGCGCTGACCGCAAGAAGCAGTCGGAGGCGGATATTACTGCCAACAAGGAGTCCGGTACCACTTTGACAACTATACTAACGGCTATTAACAACATGAAGTCTGAGTTCTCATCCAAATTTGATGGTATTCTCACCGCCATCGAAAATGTGAAGAAGGACTTGACAGTCTGTTCACAAAGAGTCACACAGGCAGAGGCGAGGATTTCGACCACAGAAGATGACACAACTGAGCTACAAGTGAAGGTGAAAAACCTAGAGAGGAAAAATAAAGACCTCGAAGAGAAAGTACTGGACCTGGAGACCCGGTCACGTCGCTCCAATGTAAGGCTCGTTAATTTACCTGAGGGCGCAGAAGGCGTAGACACCTGTGGATTCCTGGAGAGCTGGATACCGGAGGTGCTGGAGCTGACTCAGCTCCAGGGGACAATCACGGTGGAAAGAGCACACAGGCTTGGACCAAAACGACAACATGGGTCTAATTCTGTATCGAGAACCCTTATAATGAAGTTCTTGAATTATAAGGACAAGGAAGCGGTGATGAGAGCGGCCAGGGCAAAACGGCAGATCCTCTACAAAAATCAGCCGGTGAGATTATACAATGACATGACAGCGGAGACGCACAAGAAGATGAAGGAGTTTGAGGAGGCGAGGCGACAACTACGATCACTTGGGCTCCAGTACGGCATGATCCCTCCGGCCCGGCTTATAGTGACCTACAACGATCGCTCCCACATCTTCAACAACGCGGACGAAGCCGAACATTTTATTAAGAAAATCCAATCGGATAAGGAACAGGCTGACTGAGGTACTGAGGAGCAGAGGACCACAAGACATGTAAATTAACCTGTTGATACATTACTGTTATACTGTATTTGCAGAGACAGAAGTGAAGGGCTAAGTTACAATTGTTTAATTTAATACACTGTTCTGAGTTTCCTCCCTTGCCTGTCTATCGATAAGAAACGATTGATTTAATATATATAACTTAATTCAGGAGACCACATATCGGTATGCTTTTCATTCGTTGGGTTTCTCTAAAACAATTATCTGAATGATTGTAGCAGAGCAGTTAGGTATATTCAGTGTTTTTTTTTTCTCTCTCTTAAATTATTTTGACTATTATTATTATTATGCATCAGCATAGTTATACTGTTCCTCACATTGTGTGGACCAGCTTTTTGCTTTCTGGAGGTCCAATATTTGAAGGGGGTGGGGGGGGCACCTGGAGCAATGACTCTCAGGTGTATGTTAAAGGCCAGGGGAAAGTATTTTGTTCTTGGGTTCTTTTCCCCTGTATTTGGGCTGAAATTACTTAAAATGTTGGGGAAATTCAAAGTCATTTATATCAATGTCTGTTGAACTAAAGGTTAAAATTACATCCTGGAATTGCAGAGGGCTACAAAAAACAAAAAAGGTCAAACAAGTTATGAACAGGATTAAAGTATTACAATCTAACATAGTATTTCTTCAAGAAACTCACTTAACACTTGAAGATGAACTCAAAGTGAGGAGGAGGTGGAAAGGAAAAATTTTGTCAGCCCCCTTCACCTCTCAGGCAAGGGGTGTAATGATCATGGTTCATGATTCTATTCCTTTACAGGTTCACAAAGTTATTAGGGACAAGGCAGGGCGGTACCTGATTATTCAAGGGAAAATTCTCAGGGAACAATTAATTCTGGTAAATATTTATGCCCCAAATACAGACGAGCCAAAATTTTTCCAAGACTTATTTCTAATTATTGCTTCTTTACCTGGTGCTTGTATTATGGCAGGTGACTTCAATTGTACATTAGACCCTTGGAAAGACAAAAGTTCAGGAATGGATCGATCACATTCAGGAAGCAGGAGTGTCATTCATTATTTCATGAAAGAAATGAATTTGATCGATGTGTGGAGGGAAGACAATCCCAATGATAAAATATATTCATGCTTTTCTAGTACACATCAGTCATATTCCCGTATAGACTTCTTCCTGGTTTCAACAATACTAAAATGTAAAATTAAGAAGGTTTCCTATGATGCAATACTCCTGTCAGACCATGCCCCAAACTCTCTAATCTACTGTGATCCCAAATTGACTTGTGATTCTCCTAAATGGAGATTTAAAACGAAATGGCTTGCGGATACAGGCTTTGTTACCTTTCTTGACGAACAGATTAAATTCTATTTTGAAACAAATACAACAGAGACCTCAAGAAGTATCAGATGGGAAGCATTTAAGGCATTTATTAGAGGACAAATAATTAATATCACTAGCTCTAAAGCTGAGGAAACTTATAAGAAGACAAAATCACTAGAAACAAAAATAAAGAAATTAGAAGAAGAATACTATCAATCAGGATCTCAAGGTACTCACCAAGAACTACTTCTACTTAGAACGCAATATAATGAAATATCTTCAACAAAAGCTTTATCAGGTCTACTACGACTTAAACAGACATTCTATGACCAAGGTGAAAAACCTGGCAGGGTGCTAGCATGGCGCATCAAACAAATGCAGAATGAAAGGCTAATAACTTAATTGAAAAATGGTAATAATGAAACTATTGTGGACCCAATTGAAATAAATGAAACCTTCAAGAATTTTTTTGAAAATCTTTATAGCTCAGAAATAGGTTTAAATACTTTCAAACTAAATAATTTTTTGGATCATATTCATATTCCCAGAATATCAGAAGAAATTAAAGAAGAACTAGAAAAAGATATAACTTTAATGGAATTATCTGTTGCCATTGACAATATCAAAGGAGGGAAAACCCCAGGGCCAGATGGGATACCTATTGAAATTTATAAAATGTTTAAACATAGACTTATGCTGCCACTATTAGAAATGTTCATGGAATCTTTTCGAAATGGAATTCTCCCAATATCCTTAAGAGGAGCTCTAATCACTTTGTTGCCAAAACCTGGCAAACCAAATAACAATTGTGAAAATTTTAGGCCAATCAGTCTTTTAAATGTGGATTTAAAAATTTTGAGTAAGATAATAGCCAGGAGACTTGAGAAAATTATTCCAAATATTATTGACAAAGATCGAAATGGCTTTGTAAAAAATAGGCAAGGCTTTTATAATGTTAGGAGAATACTAAATATATTGATTGAAGAAAAGGGGGCAGCAGATACAGTGGAATGGTCATATTTATTTGAGATCCTTACACGTTTTGGTTTTGGAGAAAATTTTAATAAGTGGATAAAACTACTTTATACAGAACCATATGCTGAAATCATAACTAATCGTAATATATCCAGATCTTTTAAAATACAAAGAGGATGTAGGCAAGGAGATCCCTTATCTCCTTTGCTGTTTATAATGTCTATAGCACCACTGGCAATAGCGATACGAATGCACCAAAACATAACAGGCATATTAGTTGGGCAACAGGAGCACCGTCTAGCTCTATTTGCGGATGACATAATACTTTTTCTGAAAAAGATGGAAACATCCATCCCTGAATTATTAGAACTCATCAATATATTTGGAAAAATCTCAGGATATAAATTAAACAAATCAAAATCATCAATTATGTTTCTAAACCAACTAGAAAGTAAAAACCCTCCTAAAATAGCCACTCAATTTAAAATTGTCGATTGCTTCACATACTTGGGTATCCAAATTGTCCCACAACTTAAACATATTATAGCATGTAATTATGAACCACTAATGCAAGAAATTTCAAAATCACTGGATAGGTGGACACATATACCAATATCACTAATAGGTCAAATAAATGTCCTTAAAATGAATATACTGCCTAAACTGTTGTATCTGTTTCAAAACCTTCCACTTCCTCCTCCAAGTAACCTGTTCACTCAACTAAAAAGATTGTTTATCAGATTTTTGTGGAATAATAGACGTCCCCGAACACGACTATCACTACTGTACTTACCTTTTGACAGAGGGGGACTGAAATGTCCCAACCCAATCTGGTATTATTGGGCAGCACAACTGAGAACATTGCTATTCTACTTCACAGAAAAAGATGCTCCTCTCTGGAAAGAAATGGAGGAACTCAAACTAAGTCTGCCCCTCCCTACATACCTGTATTCAGCAAGCACTAAAATCCTTAAAAAGACTACAAAAAATCCTATTGTGAAAAACATGATTGTAGTGTGGCATCAAGTTAAAAAATATCTTAGAGAAACGTCCTCTCTCTCTGTCTTCAGCCCAATATGGAGGAATGACTCCTTTCCACCAGGAAAAGCAGACGGGGGATTTAAATCTTGGGTTATGAAGGGGCTGAGGAAAATAGGAGATCTGTACAATGAGCAAAAGGTGCTGATGTCATTTGAAGAAATAGTTGATAAATTTCATATACCCCGTAATCATTTTTTCAAATATCTACAGTTAAAAAATTTCATTAGAACACAACAAAATCAAACATTAGATATCCCTGTAATGTCTGTTATAGAGAAACTAATGAATACGAATTGTTTAGGGAAGGGTCTAATTTCCAAAATGTATAAATGTCTGGTGGAGGGATGTACAGAAACGTCTATGGAAAGGCTGGGGGCATGGAGAGAGGATCTACAGGAAGACATCTCGGTGGTTGAGTGGGAAGAGGCATGTGCTAAAGCACAATCAAGAACTACTAACACCCGCCTAAAATTACTGCAGTATAATTGGTTGATGTGATCGTATGTAACTCCAGAAAAGCTAAATAAATATAATAGTGCTATTCCTGATACTTGTATCAAGTGTGAGAGGGAAAAGGGGACATTTTTCCATTGTATTTGGCAATGTACAGAAATACAAAAATTCTGGCAAGAAGTAAAACAATATATTCAAAATATTTTACATATTCAACTACCTTTAATCCCACAGCTGTTTATATTAGGTTTGTACTCAGAGAATTTGAAAATTAAAAAAAAATCAACGATTATTTATAGATTTGAGTATATTAATTGCAAAAAGAATAATAGCTCTATCCTGGAAAAATACCAGAAGACCAGGAATTAGCAGGTGGTTTTCTGAGCTATCTACCACACTGCCCTTAGAGAAAATCACCTTCACACTAAAACAACAAGAGCATCATTTCCATCACATCTGGGATCCTTTTATTTCTTATATATCACGAACGGATTTGCCACATGTGATGGAAGAGCCTGGAGACGTGTGAACAGTTGCCCTCTGCAATATTCAATTATACAGTAATGTTTCTTGTTTTTTGTTGTTGTTTACTCTTATATAATGGACTATAACTATTTAGTTCCCCAACCAAAAATTGGAACAATTGGGATGGGAGGGGGTGGGGTTGACATGTTTGTTCAATACATGTGATTGTATTTCTTTAAGTGTGAAAACAATAAAAAAAGAGTAAAAAAAAAAAGTAGTCAATATTAGAGCCAATATCTGATCCAGTTAATTAGTAAATATTAGAGCCCATATCTGATCCAGCTAATTAGTCAATATTGGAGCCGATATCTGATCCAGTTAATTAGTCAATATTAGAGCAGATATCTGATCCAGCTAATTAGTCAATATTAGAGCCCATATCTGATCCAGTTAATCAGTCAATAATAGAGCCGATATCTGATCCAGTTAATAAGTCAATAACAGAGCCGATATCTGATCCAGTTAATTAGTCAATATTAGAGCCCATATCTGATCCAGTTAATCAGTCAATAATAGAGCCGATATCTGATCCAGTTAATTAGTCAATATAAGAGCCCATATCTGATCCAGTTAATCAGTCAATAATAGATCCGATATCTGATCAAGTTAATTAGTCAATAATAGAGCCGATATCTGATCCAGTTAATTAGTTAATATAAGAGCCAATATCTGATCCAGCTAGTCAATATTAAAGTCCATATCTGATCCAGTTAATTAGTCAATATTAGAGCCGATATCGGATCCAGTTAATTAGTCAATATTAGAGCCCATATCTGATCCACTTAATTAGTCAATATTAGAGCCCATATCTGATCCAGTTAATTAGTCAATATTAGAGCCAATATCTGATCCAGTTAATTAGTAAATATAAGAGCCCATATCTGATCCAGCTAATTAGTCAATATTAGAGCCGATATCTGATCCAGTTAATTAGTTAATATTGGAGCTGATATCTGATCCAGTTAATTAGTTAATATTAGAGCCCATATCTGATCCAGTTAATTAGTCAATATTAGAGCAGATATCTGATCCAGCTAATTAGTCAATATTAGAGCCGATATCGGATCCAGTTAATTAGTTAATATAAGAGCCGATATCTGACCCAGTTAATGAGTCAATATTAGAGCCGATATCTGATCCAGTTAAGTAGTCAATATTAGAGCCAATATCTGATCCAGTTAATTAGTAAATATTAGAGCCCATATCTGATCCAGCTAATTAGTCAATATTAGAGCCGATATCTGATCCAGTTAATTAGTTAATATTGGAGCTGATATCTGATCCAGTTAATTAGTTAATATTAGAGCCCATATCTGATCCAGCTAATTAGTCAATATTAGAGCCGAAATCTGATCCAGTTAATTAGTTAATATAAGAGCCGATATCTGACCCAGTTAATGAGTCAATATTAGAGCAGATATCTGATCCAGTTAATTAGACAATATTAGAGCCGATATCTGATCCAGTTAATTAGTCAATATTAGAGCCAATATCTGATCCAGTTAATTAGTCTTCATTAGAGCCGATATCTGATCCAGTTAATTAGTTAATATAAGAGCCAATATCTGATCCAGCTAGTCAATATTAAAGCCCATATCTGATCCAGCTAATTTGTCAATATTGGAGCCGATATCGTATCCAGTTATATAGTCAATATGAGAGCTGATATCTGATCCAGTTATTAGTCAATATTAGAGCCAATATCTGATCCAGTTAATCAGTCAATATTAGAGCCGATATCTGACCCAGTTAATGAGTCAATATTAGAGCAGATATCTGATCCAGTTAATTAGACAATATTAGAGCCTATATCTGATCCAGTTAATTAGTCAATATTAGAGCCAATATCTGATCCAGTTAATTAGTCTTCATTAGAGCCGATATCTGATCCAGTTAATTAGTTAATATAAGAGCCAATATCTGATCAAGCTAGTCAATATTAAAGCCCATATCTGATCCAGCTAATTTGTCAATATTGGAGCCGATATCGGATCCAGTTAATTAGTCAATATGAGAGCTGATATCTGATCCAGTTATTAGTCAATATTAGAGCTGATATCTGATCCAGTTAATCAGTCAATAATAGAGCCGATATCTGATCCAGTTAATTAGTCAATATTAGAGCCCATATCTGATCCAGTTAATCAGTCAATATTAGAGCCCATATCTGATCCAGTTAATTAGTCAATAATAGAGCCGATATCTGATCCAGTTAATTAGTTCATATAAGAGCCAATATCTGATCCAGCTAGTCAATATTAAAGCCCATATCTGATCCAGTTAATTAGTCAATATTAGAGCCGATATCGGATCCAGTTAATTAGTCAATATTAGAGCCCATATCTGATCATTAATTAGTCAATATTAGAGCCCATATCTGATCCAGTTAATTAGTCAATATTAGAGCTGATATCGGATCCAGTTATTAGTCAATAATAGAGCCGATATCTGATCCAGTTAATCAGTCAATAATAGAGCCGATATCTGATCCAGTTAATTAGTCAATATAAGAGCCCATATCTGATCCAGTTAATCAGTCAATAATAGAGCCGATATCTGATCCAGTTAATTAGTCAATATAAGAGCCCATATCTGATCCAGTTAATCAGTCAATAATAGAGCCGATATCTGATCCAGTTAATTAGTCAATATTAGAGCCCATATCTGATCAGGGTATCGGATCGGTGCATTTCTATTACTGATATAACAGTATAAACAGTGACACTGTTGGCTGTTAAGAACAAATAAACAAAGATAAACCCAGTAAATCATTCCATGTACAGTTCTTTTTGAATGATATGGTGAGCCTCTACAAAGTTGTGATTTGTGGTCGCATGTAGGAGTTGCGATATTACGATATTAGGATTAAAGGATTAAAGCTTGCTGATGAGAGATCGTAGTTTCGCCTGTAGAGCACATATTATACACTGCTGTTCTCTTCCTCAGCCAAATCACACTACTTGCTAGTCCGCCTCATGCACTGCCCTAAAGACACGATGATCAACCAAAAATAGGGAACTACAGGCAGTGAAAGGGATTTCTCATTCACCATCATGTTTGATTCGGAGAGTAGCGGGAAGTAAATCAAACTACCGTGTCCCAACGACAGACTGTCGCGTTGCATCAACGCTGTCCATCCACACTTTTTCATCGAATTTGTGGCACAAGCTGTAAAATATGCACCTGAAAACAGATAGGCCTAAGTAAACTCCTGTGTTTAACAAGGCGGCACCGCCGTCACTTCTACGCCACACACACAGTTTCATAAGGTGCGCACATCGGATGGTAACACAACAAACCCTTTATCCACCTAAAGATTCTTCATCCTAAACAGAATGTCGAGAGTGAAACAGTGAGAAGACCACACCACAGCCAGCAGAGGCAACAGGTGCTTTAGGCCGCTTTTTGCTAAATGTTAAATGTGGCACAAATTTGCAAAATTGCACAAACTGATTCAAATCTGTTCAGGAAAGTTCTTTGGCCTATGCTTTGTTATATATTTTGTCTTTAAGGGCTATAGCCTATTTTTACATAGGGAATACTTAACTTAATATTAACATAATAATAATAGCAATAACTAAAATGTAATGTTTAAAGCTGTGATAATATCGTGATCGGGATTTTACATTAAAAAAAATAGTGTAGGGACAAGTACCCTAAAGCACGGGGCACGGTACGGATGGACAGTGTGAGTGCGCCCTAAATAGGACTGAGTCATTGTTATGTTCTTAGTTACAGCTGTGGTATTCCTGCTATGACAAGTCAAAATGTCTGCTGTTTTGCAGAAATTTGTGAACACAGCAACATCACTAAAAAAGGTTCAGACAAGAAAGATACACAAGCAGTAAGATTACCAGTTGTAAACAAACCCCCAGGTTATCCAAACCTATGTGGAAAAGTAAATAGAGTAAACAGGTAAATGTATTTCCCAAACGACTTTAACTGTTGAATTGGTTGTAATTTGGAATGACAGATTATTCAACTTATTACAAAGCAAACGGTGAGCCCCAACTGTATGTTTTGCCTTCAAATAAAGTGAATTATAGAATTCTGCTCAGTTGACTTAGTCTCAACTTTTCTGATTGCCTCACTTCTCAGGGTTAATGACCACAGGAAAGAAACACCTGCAAAACTAAGAAAATAATACACAATTGTCACAATTCAGTTGATATTTAATGTATTGAAGTTTGACATAGAGAGACTTGTTCAACCTACTTTAATAGTGAGATAAATAGTCAGGCTTTTTAACTCCCGTTCCTAGAGTTAAACTCCATAACACAGCAGCTGATAACACCGTTTCTGCCATGTGTAAATTACCAACAGGACTTGGCTGATCCCCAAGCACACGCCTTTAATACACACAGCACAGCCTGCTCTAACGGGGCAGTTAGAACAGTCATCTGCATTCACCAGAAATATAGAGCACTACAAGTATTAGTGAAGGTCACATTAGAGAGGAAATTCCTGAACTCTATTCATTTTTAAGTATACAATATCACTATGAAGTCAATTGCACAGACTCACAGAGTAGTGATGTAGGTGATTCAAGCCTCTTTGAGCACCTGTAAAAGTGATATATAAATTTGATGTATTGTTATATTCCGAGCATGCTCTACTGAGAAGCAGCACATATATCCAACTTTTTGATTCTCAACAGCTGGTATTCCTCACAAGAGCCAAAAAGAGCAAGATCACAGGAGCACCAACTCAGACCTGATTTATTGTGAGTGGATTTTTTTTCTTGAACAACATGTGTCATGTAGGTACTTTGGGTTTAATTGGATTAATAGTGTGACTATCAAGTGAAATATTTGACAAGGAAAATTAATAAAGAAAAATTACTAAAAATGAATAACTTCAATTTATTAAAAACGTCACACGGAGAACCAATCAAATATAAGGCCTTGACTCACATTCAGATTATGAGATTGAGTATTCTCAATAAACTTATCGTTAATCAAGGAAATATTAGTTATCACCAATAATTATCAAAGATAATAATAAAAATGACTCTAGTCAAACCAGAGTTCCTCTGGGCACCACCGTCATAGACTGAGTGATAACTAATATTAAAGTCTCATTAAATGTATTAAACTACTAATTAAGGGTTAAACACCGATAAATGTAATAGTTTAATCAGTTGAAGGATTTAAAAGTTCTTTTCTTAGTAGAAGGTGGCTCATTCATCTTTGTGTAACATTAAATCATCAGACATATGGTAAACACAAACATTTATTAACAAATTAATAAATGCAACAAACAAAACACAATAAACTAACTAAAGCTAACAGCATACGTGTGTTTGTGTGTATGTGTATGTGTGTGTGTGTGAGAGAGACAAAGAGAAGAGGGGGGGCTTGGGACCACTGCAGAGAAGGTGTGAACCTTTAAGTTACACAAAGCACCAGCAGCTTGAAATCTCTGTTCTCATTCTTATGACAAAGTTACAATTGGTTCTAGCCGTTCATAAAGTCCTATAACATGTAGTAACGCCCAGTTGGTGATTAGTTACCAGTCCATGAGATGGGAGATGTTTTGCGTTGCTTGATGCCAGTGGCTGGTTGAAGAGGAAGCTTCGTGGTGAAGAGGTTCTTGTCTTAATTGTGGCTCTTAGGCAAAAGAGGAAACAGATCGCTCTGTGCTGTGCTCAGTTAAGGATAACCGATGGTTAACCTTCGTGGTGATCCCACGCCATAGGCCAGGTCCAGGGCCAAGGGGACAGCGGGCAGCTGGTCTCCTGGATCAGGATCGCGTAGAGTTGGAGAAGAGCAGGAGGAAGATCCGGTAGAAAGAGAGCGAGAGATTGTGTGCTTCACTTTATATAGGCCCGGATGATGTCATCACCTGGGGGTCAATTCAGCCAATGAACAGTTTGGGTGCCTTGGAGAATTCACACCTGGGTGTGACCTGTTGTGGGGGAGAAGGCATGGCAGCCAGGCTTTTCGGCATAGTATTTGAGGTCTTTGTTTCAGCAGGCTGTGGGCCTACTTTTAATCAAACTGACAGTTCGAGTTAATCCAGAAAATGAACAATCATCTTTGGATGCCGGTTGCACCTACAGTCATCAACAACACTCTTTTTCTGACTGAAACACTTAACAGTCTGTAAGTGTGCAACGACTATTATCTTTGCTGGATTATTTCCATACAGAAGACACAATATCTGGGAATTTCCTGGTAAATGTTTCAGCTTCCAGTTTGGCCCACTGCTATCTCATCTCATCTCATCTTCATCCGCTTATCCGGGGTCGGGTCGCGGGGGCAGCAGCTTTAGCAGGGGACCCCAAACTTCCCTTTCCCGGGCCACATTAACCAGCTCTAACTGGGGGATCCCGAGGCGTTCCCAGGCCAGTGTGGAGATATAATCTCTCCACCTAGTCCTGGGTCTTCCCCGAGGTCTCCTCCCAGCTGGACGTGCCTGGAACACCTCCCTAGGGAGGCGCCCAGGGGGCATCCTTACTAGATGCCCGAACCACCTCAACTGGCTCCTTTCAACGCTAAGGAGCAGCGGCTCTACTCCGAGTTCCTCACGGATGGCTGAACTTCTCAACCTATCTCTAAGGGAGACTCCAGCCCCCCTCCTGAGAAAACCCATTTCGGCCGCTTGTACTCGCGATCTCGTTCTTATAATATACATAATCAAGTTTACTATAGAAAAAGAGTTAGGGTTTACCACAGAACGTTGACTCATTCTGTGGACTTTAGAAAGCACACAGCCTATTATTGCTTGGGTTTATTTGCTGGAAATGCTTTGAGCATTTAAGCCTGTGAATGTTCTCATTTTTCCAGGTCATCGTTATCCCCAAAGCAATTTCAGTCAAAAGCAACTGGACTTGGTTATTTCTCTAGAAAGATGTTTCACCTCTCATCCAAAAGGCTTCATCAGTAATTGTACGCATCTGACCAGGCTGGGACTGGACTGGTGCTCCAGGTGCCAACTACTAACGACAGTCGTTGGCACTTGGAGCACAAAGGGTCACAGTGACATCATCAGCCTTGTGAAAGGTTAAGTACCTGGATCTCCACACCACTTTTTAAATATTGTTTTCAAATATTCACCTTTTTCATACATTTGCACATATTCAGCTTTTTAATATTATTTTTAAATATTCAGCTTTTTGAAACTTTTGCAAATGTTCAGCTTTTTAATTATTTTGCATATATTCAGCTTTTTGAATATTCTTTACAAGCATTAAGCTTTTTTTCTGTGTAGTTTCAGCATTTAAGCATTCCCACGTATTTACCGCAGGAAATACACTTTCTAGTCTGCTTATTCTCCTTCTTCTGCCTAAAACTTTGATTCGATTCAAGTCCGACAGCGTTGCCAACAAATGCACAAAAAATACACCAAAACGTATGAAATGATGGAGAACGGTGTGCTATTATTTTAGCTAAATATTTGCCAAGCTGTTTTCATGAAAAATCCCCAAAAAACTGTGCTTAATTTCCACTTACACAACAATGGGAAATCGGCGTGGACCAAGCTCAAAACCACCCCTCTTTGGGGCCACACCGATTTGCCATACTTTAACGCAGAAAACTGATTAAAAGTTTAAACTGGTCATGAGATTTGTAACTTCTTTGGTTTGAATGGGCATTTTGATATCAAGCACGGTTTTCACGTAATCAGAGATTCGGTTTCGTTCTATTTTCAATCTGTTTATGATTTTATAATGGTTGTGTATGTGGACAAACGAGGAAGAGGAAGAGAGACCCTGCCTGGAGGAAGCCCGGGGCCCCCGTCCCGAGCCAGGCCCAGACGAGCGCCTGGTGGCCGGGTTTGCCACGAAGCCCGGCCGGGCACAGCCCAAAAAAGTGACGTGGTGGCACCTCCCTCCTCTCCATCCTGTGGGCCCACCACTCGCAGGAGGAACCACATGGGTCAGGTGGCAGTGAAGCTGAGGGGCCTCGACGGACCAGACAAAGGCAGCAGAAGCTGGCTCTGGGGACGTGGAATGTCACCTCTCTGTCGGTGAAGGAGCCGGAGCTTGTGCGGGAGGTGGAGCACCAGTTAGATCTGGTGGGGCTTACCTCCACGCACAGTCTCAGTTCTGGAACCGTACTCCTGGATAGGGGTTGGACCCTATTCTTCTCTAGAGTTGCCCAGGGTGTGAGGTGCCGGGCGGGTGTGGGGATACTCACAAACCCCCGGCTGAGCGCGGCGGTGTTGGAGTTCACCCCGGTGAGCGAGAGGGTCCCCTCCGTATGCCTACGGCTGGTAGGGGGGAAACTGTTGTCTGACTGTTGTTTGTGCATATGCCCCGAACAGCAGTTCGGAGTATTCGGGCTTCTTGGAGACCCTGAATGGAGTCCCGCATGGGGCTCCAGTAGGGGACTCCATAGTTCTGCTGGGAGACTTCAACACCTACGTGGGCAATGATGGAGACACCTGGAGATGCGTGATTGGGAGGAACGGCCTCTCTGATCTAAATACGAGTGGTCGTCAGTTATTAGACTTCTGTGCTAGTCACGGATTGTCTATAACTAACACCATGTTCGAAAATAAGGATGCCCATAAGTGTACGTGGTACCAGAGCACCCTAGGCCAAAGGTCGATGATCGATTTTGTGATCGTATCATCTGATCTGAGGTCGTATGTTTTGGACACTCGAGTGAAGAGAGGGGCAGAGCTGTCAACTGATCACAATCTGGTGATGAGTTGGGTCAGAAGATGGGGGAAGATTCTGGATAGACGAGGTAAGCCCAAACGAGTAGTGCGGGTGAACTGGGAACGTCTGGAGGAGGCCCCTGTCCGAGAGATCTTCAACTCACACCTCCGGCGGAGCTTTTCTGGCATCCCTGTGGAGGTCGGGGGCATTGAACCAGAGTGGGCAATGTTCAAAGTTCCATTGCTGAAGCTGCAGCGGTGAGCTGTGGCCTCAAGGTCTTAGGTGCCTCAAGAAGCGGTAACCCTCGAACACCGTGGTGGACACCGGTGGTCAGGGAAGCTGTCCGACTGAAGAAGGAGGTGTTCCAGAATATGTTATTCCAGAAGACTCCGGACGCAGTTGCAAGGTACCGACAGGCCAGAAGGGCTGCAGCCTCTGCTGTGTCAGATGCAAAGCAGCGGGTGTGGGAGGAGTTCGGAGAAGCCATGGAGAAAGACTTTCGGGCGGCACCAAGGTGCTTCTGGAAAACCATTCGACATCTCAGGAGGGGGAAACAGGGAACTGTCCAAGCTGTTTACAGTAAGGACGGGACGCTGGTGACCTCAGCTGATGAGATAGTTGGGCGGTGAAAGGACCACCTTTGAGGAACTCCTTAATCCAACTAACACGCTCTCTTTTGTAGAGGCAGAGCTGGAGACTGATGGGGAATCATTGTCAATATCTCTGGCGGAAGTCACTGAGGTAGTCAAACAACTCCACAGTGGCAAAGCCCCAGGGATTGATGAGATTCGTCCAGAAATGCTGAAAGCATTTGGAGGGGCTGTCTTGGTTGACACGCCTCTTCAACATTGCGTGGAAGTCTGGCTAAGGATCTCGTCTCTGCTTTTTGCAGATGATGTGGTCCTGATGGCATTGCCGGTCAGTGACCTTCAGCACTCACTGGATCGGTTCGCAGCCAAGTGTGAAATGGCAAGAGCCATGGCCACCTCTAAATCTGAGGCCATGGCTCTCAGCAGGAAACCGGTGGATTGCTTACTCCAGGTAGGGAATTTGTCCTTACCCCAAGTGAAGGAGTTCAAGTACCTCGGGATCATGTTCACTAGTGAGGGGACGATGGAGCTTGAGTTTTGCCGGAGAATCGGAGCAGCAGGGGCAGTGTTGCACCGCTGTGACGAAAAGAGAGCTGAGCCGGAAGGCAAAGCTCTCGATCTACCGGTCAATCTTCGTTCCTACCCTCACCTATGGTCATGAAAGCTGGGTCATGACCGAAAGAACGAGGTTGCGGGTACAAGCGGCCGAAATGGGTTTTATCAGGAGGGTGGCTGGAGTCTCCCTTAGAGATAGGGTGAGAAGTTCAGCCATCCGTGAGGAACTCGGAGTAGAGCTGCTGCTCCTTTGCGTTGAAAGGAGCCAGTTGAGGTGGTTCGGGCATCTAGAAAGGATGCCCCCTGGGCGCCTCCCTAGGGAGGTGTTCCAGGCACGTCCAGCTGGGAGGAGGCCTCGGGGAAGACCCAGGACTAGGTGGAGAGATTATATCTCCATACTGGCCTGGGAACGCCTCGGAATCCCCCAGTTAGAGCTGGTTAATGTGGACTGGGAAAGGGAAGTTTGGAGTCCCCTGCAAAAGCTGCTGCCCCCGCGACCTGACCCCGGAAAAAAACTGTGTCGGGGTCTTATCCCCGGATAAGACCCCGACACAGTTTTTGCATATGCAAAAACTATGTCGGACTCCGTAATTTTCTCTGGTCCCCTGCCCAACTTGACTTGCTATGACATGTATAGCCGCATGTCATCATTCCGTCACTGGCTGTCTGGATGGTGCCTGCTAATAATGTGGGCTTTGTAGATAATTGGCAGTCTTTCTGGGGAAAACCTGGTGTTATTAGGAGAGATGGTATTCATCCTACTTTGGAGGGTGATGCTCTCATATCTAAGAACTTGGACGCAGTTGTTTGCGGTCTAAAATCATGCCAACCCAGTGTTGGGATCAGGAAGCAGAGTCAAAGTTTAATATACCACTCTGCAGTGCCCTTATCGCAGGTGCCCAGGAAGCAGAGTGGCAGTCTAACACACCTCTCTGCGCTCCCTGAGGAGTATTTTCCAGCTCAGTATAGTATACAAGCGCTGTTTGCCCCACGATCATCTAAATTAACCAGATCAAAAATGAACAGAAGAGGGGCTATACAGAAAAAACTTGATACAAATCGACACGAATCTGCGATAATGCAACAAAATCATTAAATAAAATGTGGACTTTTAAACATAAGATCTCTGTCATCTAAAGCTGTATCAGTAAATGATCTGATATCAGATAACCATATTGATTGACTATGTCTGACTGAAACACGGCTGTGTCCTAAAGATAATGTTAGCCTAAATGAATCCACTCCTCCCAGTCATATTAATACTCATATTCCTCGAGGCAGTGTTCGAGGAGGAAGCGTTGCAGCTATTTATGACTCAGGCCTATTAATAAACCCTAAACCTAAACTAAATTATAATTCATTTGAAAGTCTTGTTCTTTGTCTTTCACATTCAACCTGGAAAACTGTGCAGTCAATTATACTTGTTATAGTGTACCTTGCTCCTGGGCCGTACTCAGAAACTCTGAGAATTCAGATAGAAATTCTGTCAAATTTAGTCCATTGTGGGAGATTTTAATATCCATGTGGACATTGATAATAATAGCCATAGCATTGCGTTTATCTCTCTATTCGATTCAATTGGTTGTAGTCAGAGTGTACATAAACCTACTTACTGTT
Organism: Echiichthys vipera; assembly: GCF_963691815.1. Taxonomy (NCBI): domain Eukaryota; kingdom Metazoa; phylum Chordata; class Actinopteri; order Perciformes; family Trachinidae; genus Echiichthys; species Echiichthys vipera. The sequence continues at coordinate 4,989,027 of NC_139825.1, read as the reverse complement.
TTAATCATGCCCTCGACCTTGTTTTGGCTTATGGTGTGGAAATCAATGACTTAATAGTCTTTCCACAGAAAACTATTTTATCAGACCATTATTTAATAACTTTTGAATTCGTATTACAGGACTACTCTCCTTCGATTCTCACATAAAATTTAAGACAAGGAATGCATTTTTTCACCTGTGTAATATTGCGAAAATTAGGAACATTGTGTCTCAGAAAGATGCAGAAAAACTAGTCCATGCATTTGTTATTTCTAGGCTGGACTACTGCAACTCCTTATTATCAGGCTGCTCCAATAAGTCTGTTAAGAGTCTCCAGTTGGTCCAAAATGCTGCAGCTTGTGTACTGACTAAAACAAATCGAAGAGAACATATTTCTCCTGTATTAGCTTCTTTGCACTGGCTACCTGTAAAATCTAGAATAGAATTTAAAATCCTTCTCCTTACCTACAAAGCTCTTATTGGTCAGGCTCCATCGTATCTTAAAGAGCTCATGGTACCGTATTACCCGACTAGATAGCTGCGCTCTGAGAATGCAGGGCTAGTCATCGTTCCTAGAGTCTCCAAAAGTAGAATGGGAGGCAGAGCCTTCAGCTACCAAGCTCCTCTCCTGTGGAACCAACTCCCAAGTGTTATTCGGAATACTGACACTGTCCCAATATTTAAGAGTAAACTTAAAATTTTCCTTTTTGATAAAGCTTACAGCTAGGGCTTACCAGCCCTTAGCAATGTTGTTATTTTTAAACTGAGTTTGTTCTGCTTAATGATGCTGCTATAGGCCTAGTCTGCCGGGAATAATACTTTTCCAGATACTCTGAGCTCCTCTCCTCTCTGTCTGTATCATTCATGTCTCATCAATGCAGTTTACTAACTCAGCTTCTTCCCCGGACCTAACAGTTCATTAGGTCGCAGGGGCTCTCACGCCATTTTATGTGTGCCTGTTCGGACATAGAAAATGGACATTTAACAACAATGGTGGTGAAAGGTTTCAAGTTGGTGTGATGCGGAGGTGGAGTGTTCATTGCAGATTTGGGCGGATGAAAATATTCAAAAACAGTTGGACAAGACACAAAAAAACTCTGTGGTCTATGGAACGATTTGTAAACAAAGCGACGCATCGCGATGACGTGTTGGATAGTGTGATGTGATGGACAGGCAAGAAGCATTTGCGCGAGGCCCAGGAAGTGTGAGTACAAACGGGCTGGCCAGCGGGGGGAGAGGGAGGGGGGACAAGTACCCTAAAGCCTGGGGCGCTGTGCGGAAGGACAGTGTGAATGCGCCCTAATCTGATCTAACCATTCACACACCCATGCACAGCACAGTGGGGTTCAGTGTCTTTCCCAAGGACACTTCGACATACGGACCGGGGGAGCGAACCGCAGTGTGATGTATGGTGATGTCTTCTATTGATGACAGCATCTCTCAGATTTAAATGATTCATGTGCAATTCATTGTGTTAAAACAGCACTTGCAGTCTGAGGGAGAACCTTTGATCTAACCACGTAAACCAATATCAGTCTCTGTGACAACAGTTATGTATTATGTTATTAAGTTGTCTGTTTTACTGAACAGCTCTAATACATTTGACTTTGGACCTGCTATGTTTGGAATTGTTTATCTCATGTTATGTTGTGAACATTCCCATTTATGGTCTGATGGCTTTGTTTTGTTCAGCTTGAATGGAGCATATATATAAATATGGACCTTGGTTATAAAAGCTACTTATGTGAAAGTATTAAATTGGGGAAAATGGATATGTGTCATTCATCATCTATTATAAAGAGTTATTTTTTAGCAATTAGTTGACTAATATTCTGTGCGGCCCACGAACACCCAGTGATTTTTTATGAACTGCAATATCTTGCAAACAGCACTTCAGGTCTGGTAAGGTTACTTGGAATTATATAACTTAGATTAGATTAAATTAGAAAATATCAACAGCACGATGATCAAATAATGAATACAGATAAGGGTCATTTGTAACTAACGTTAACGCGGTTTAGTGTCTAATTTCGAGACACTTATTTTACTTTACTTACCCATTCTAAGACACGAATAAATCCAAGTGGTTCTTTCAATGGTCCCAGATCCAGAGAAAACCCAGACGCCAATTTCTGGGGATGACAAACAAGGTGTGCAAATAAACGAATAATGGCATATACTGTGGCTGAAACAGTTAGACAGGTGTAAACAAATGATCGTTCACAATAGCACTCAAACTAGCTATCGATACCTGTTTGTCACCTTGCAGCTAACTGGCCCTGCCCTTGTTAGCCAGCCCCTGCTAGCTAACGCTAGCTAACGCTAGCTAACGCTAGCTAACGCTAGCTAACGCTAGCTAACGCTAGCTTCTGTCAACCTGCATCTTCAACTTACTCACCTACCTGAACAGTGTCCATTGAGACGTGCAACACTTAGAAAGCACTTGGTTTTTCACTCATGAAGTTTGTCAGTTTTGTTGTAACTCCGTTTGCATCCAAACAGTGGCGAGCGAACGACTCCTAACTGAGCATGCAGGGGAGCTGAGACCGTTCAGACAGGCCGCCAACTGATAAGACTGTTGTCAAACTGTGTACAGCTGAACCGGGCAAACTAACCAGTCAAACTATACACCACTTCCGGTTATAGCCTTTCAAAATAATGAACAAAATTATGTTATTAAATTATATACACATGAAACATTTGTTAATTTAGTTGGCATATTTCGACCACAGTATTAGTTCTTGGGTTTATTCCATGTGGAATAAACAATTGGTCTTTGGGCTCTATATTGCTGCGATTCATTGTTTAATTCCTCTTAATATGTTTATTAGTAGAAGTCATTCTATGTGATAATATTAACCCATAAAACCCATTATGATTCTGATTATCTTCCTTTATATGAAATGTATTTACTAGCGTTATTGTCATAATGAAACAGCTTAAAACAATAGGAAAAAGAAACTCTGCATATGGTTGCACATGTGATAGACAGGTGTGTCGGAGTAAAGCACATGCTTATAATAAAAAAGAAAAATACTTAGGCTATGAAATTCATATACCAACGTGCTATAACACTATAACAGAGGTACGACTATTGAAGGTATTATAGCATTATTATTAACTATTACCCTACAAATTTGATTAATACATTACCTTCAAATTAAGGCTTTTTGTATTGGAAATTGCGAATGTAAGACGAAAGAAAGGAAGTGAAAAAGAAATAAAGAAAGGAAGGAAGGACGGATGGAAGCACTTTATTAAGCCCTCAGTGGGGAACTTTAATTTTTACACACCGTTGTTACATTGTTACACATAGGCCCAAGGTGCAGAGCCTTTGTTATATTCCTAGCTGCGGCACACTTGCCGGCCATGGCCCGCTTGGGAGAGGTGGGCTTTTGTAAAGCACGTTTGCACGTGTACAAGCACGAGGCCTACGGTGGCTCTGATGTCATTTTATGTGCGCCTGTTAGGACATAGAAAAAAGAAGGACGGACCATGGGCGGACATAAAACAATGGCGGCGAAAGGTTCACGTAAATACGTTTTTTAAGTTAAGTACACAAAAAACTAACTTGTTTTAACTAGTTTCCTACATTATTTCAAAAGATGTTCAAGTGTTATGTATTTTCTAACAATAATTATAAGTTTTTTAATTTGAGAATGGTTGAAAAATTCAGTTGGTCCATTTGTATTTTCTTCAGTACTAAATATTATTCATGAAGCTTTTATGAAATTAATTATTCAAAAACAAAATTGTTAGGCAATTCACTTTTTTATTTTGCACTACATTTATATTTGGTGCTGAAACTTTTACAGAATATAGTAAAGATCATTTAGATCAATGTACAAAAACTGCAGACACATGTTTCCACAGCAGATGGTCAACATTTTTGCACACAATGCTTGGTCATTTATTTAAACACCTCTTTTAGGTGCTGGACGGGTCACTGATGATGGCAATCCTTATCACTTGATTACCAAGGCCAGCCTCAAACTCTTTTGTGTCCTTGTAAAGCAAATAAAAAGATAGGTTAGTGTCTAAAACAATGCTTTTGCTGACTTTTTAGACTAGTTACTCTCAAATAAATCAGTTGATCAATGGAGCCATTATTTATTTTATTTTAACCATTACACACACAATTTGTCAAGTGGCCTAAAAAGCTTTCATCAATTAGCATGAGGAAAACTGATTGCATCACAAAACATGATAATGCAGGAGTAAGTTTCTATCCTGTGTTTACATAGTGCACAGCGTGAATACTTACACAAAACTCCTTTAAAAAGTCCTCTTCCATGTCTCCAAGGTACAAGATGAGGCAGCGAATGGCTATTTCTCTGCGTACTTCAATTGTATTGGGCTTTTAAAGAAAAAAAAAGGATTAAGCGAAATCACATTAAATGTGTATAACCTAAAAGGATAACTGCCAAACTTGCATTTCTAAAACAATTAAAAAATAATTATCATACCTCAAAAAGCATGTCCTTAATCTGCCTGATTCTAACTCTTGTAGCTCCTCCTCTTGATGAGACAATGTCAATCAGTTTTGAGTCGCAATGGTCATGCCTGCCTGTCAAGCCTGACCATAAATGTGGACTCAATGCTAACCACACACATGGATGAATTGCAGAAAATGAGCTATACTGCATTAATTCATGCTACAACATAAGTTAATGAGGAACAACTTTGTTTGATCTCTTACATACAATGGTGCACTTAAATGACTATTAATGACCGGCATTTAATTCCATAAGTGAAGTCATCTTTCATAGAAGTCACTTAGACCCAAAGACCAACCAAATTTTAAAAGGTAGAGGAAAAAACATCTGCATTGTGTCAAATAAGGCAGGCCAGCGCTCAATGATGTCCCTGATTTCAGGGGCCTCATAAATGATTTCTTGCCCATGAAGAGATAATGTTCTGGTCATTTTCTGAGCAACCACCTGAGGCGAGGCATTTTGGCCAAACATCAATTTGCCTACAGTGCAACTACAATGCAATGAATGAAAAAAGCATTTAAAAAAAGTGTCCATGGATTGATTTGAATCACAGAATATAGCTGACATAACTGAAGTAAGCAAACAATGAATCATGCTTTTCTTCCCCAAAACACAAATGAAAAGCTCTCTTCATTTGACAAAATTTGTCAAATTAAATGTTATCATTTGTATCCATTGGTATGCCAAACTAAAGGGTAGGGTGGCCTCATGTCACTGCTTAATATATAGGGTTAGCTACATGTAGCACAACATATTGCATCAACTGCATTTACAGGTATAGCCTGTAACCTCTGTACATTAGTCCAGTTTAGAATATGCCCAAGGCATTGCTTTAGTCGAATGTTTTGGAAATTAAATTATTCTCATCTGGAAAATGTCCTTTGTCCAGCCCACAGGTTCTCTAACGCACAGTCTTAGCTTTGTGAACTTGTCCAGGGGTGTTAAGGTGGCTGGGGAGAGGGCTTCAAATCCTGAACTTAAGGTTGAGAAAAATTAAGTCATGAAGCCTATTCAATTAAGCAACTTCAAGTTGAATTTAGTTTAAAATCAATTCACGCGGTAGTTTGAGTTTAAATGTCATACAAAATCAGTTGATGTAATGTTATTATATAATTATGTCAACACAACTCATCAAAAATAATGTTTGTAACTTAGAAGTTGTATCTAAATCAATAAATTCGATTTTTTGTTAATTTGGAGCCATGCATTTAATTAAGTGGATGTAACAGGTCCCCTGAAATACCTTTTAGATTACATCGAGTTTGCATTTACACTTTTAACTTATAAATGCTACAAATAATTTCGGACACTGAGGTCTAATCATATACAGTCTATGGGCCAAATACATAAACATGGAAAAACTACACGAAAGGGGCATTTAGGCACACTAGCCACATGCAAAAGGAGCATTCACACACTGCTCCCTTGTGGGAATATTATTTATCGCACCGTGAAAAAAATTAAAGGGGAACGCCACCTACGTTAATAATTCTTATTATTTATGGTTTATGGTTCGAATCCCGGCTGGTCCAAAGACATACATGTGTTAGGTTAATTGATGACTCTAAATTGTGAATGTGAGTGTGAATGGTTGTCTGTCTCTGTTTGTCTCTATGTGCCCTCTCCAGGGTGTACTCCGCCTCACGCCCAATGTCAGCTGGGATCGTGGGATCGGCTCCATACCCCCCAGCGACCCAGATAGGGACAGCGTTTGAAGATGGATGGATGGATGGAGCTAAGCCCTAAGGCAATCTCTCAAACCCAGAAACCAGATCAGGAAAGCTGCGTGAATGTATGACGTTTGGTCAAAAAAAAAACTAATTTATTGTTGATGCAATGATGTTTTGTATCATTTTATAGGGGGCAGAGCAGGAGCGCTTTTACAGCAAAGTTGTCGAAATAACAATCTTTTCATCGGACCCGAATGCAGCATACAGAGAGCCCGCCCTCATACCTCCTACTTTTTGTACAATCTATCCCTCCTACTTATTCCCTACGCCGCCATTCTGGCCTGGTGTAACTGCGGCAGTCAACGAAACGGGACGAGGTATTTTCTACACTTAAAAAATAAAATTAAAAAAAAAGATCTGAAACTGGTAAATAGCACGGCATACTTTCTTTACATACTATACTTGACTGTTACAGTGTAGTGTTGTATTATGAAAGTGAATACCACGGCCGTCTTAACAACAAGCTAACTTAGCTATAACGCAAACGCTAAGGTCGCTAGACATTGGTGGTATACATTAGGCCTCTTGTGTAGCCGAAGCTAAACCAAGCCTGAACTACGCGAACATAATATATCGAGTGTTAGCCAGGCTAACAAAACAAATCCAAAGTCACATTGTTGTTTATTTACGTAAAAAAATCATATTTAATCTAATATCTATCTAATATTTGCCGATCTCCATACAGTAACGATAGTGTCTTTCCATCACTGCTGGGAATCTAACTTTGGGCTACTTTTTATTATTCATAAGTAAGTATGTGATTGTTTCTTGACTGTCTTGGTTTTTCAGCTTTGCACATTCAAATATTGAACACTGAAGGTCACCTATAACGTATATTATTTGCACTTGGTGGTCAACGTTAGCTGTCTCAGATATTTGTGTAACTAATGTTAGATTACTAATGTGGTTGTGGCTCCAAGAGAAGTATTTGTTTTACTGGTAATACGAGTTAGTAATTTTGTGAGTCCTGAGCAATTGTGCTTCCTTAGAGTATATGTATACTGTCCTTTAAGATGGCTGATCATCAGTGCCGAAGTAAGTCCCCCATGTCCAGGGACAATAAAGCGCCCAGGTCTGAACCGTCCAAAATTCATTTTGGATTAGATAACGTCACTTGACTATATATAAATGTGTAGATAATCTAACGTTAGTATAATGACAGTGAGTCTCTCCACCTAATTGGGGCCCTGTTATAACCATGTGCTGGTTTGCTCGGGAGTCATTGAGAGCATATGTCTCACTGTACTGTTCATCTGTGTGGAAACCTTCTCGTTTGAATGTACACAACTGTCTGTCTCTTAATAACACCTTTTCAGTTCCCTGGGGAGTGTTTTTGATCGATTTGTAGGTTTAAAACCATCCTCTTGGCCCTTTTGTGGGAATACCCGGATATGGATAGCTTGCCCCCCATGAGAATACATTGGCAGAAGATTTTTTTCCTCTTCAGTGTTGGCTGAAAATTTCTAGAGGCTTGAATATCCTGCCCTTTTTTCTACTGCCATCAACCAAATATCACCAAGTGTGCCAAGGCATGAGAAGACGCTGACGATTGTCTTTCCAACTACCATCCATCCCCTTTTTGCCTCATCAGTATAAGCATTTTTGGATCTATTTTTTTCCCTTTTTCTGGCTGTTTATGCCTCCCTGTTTCTTCCTTTTATTTATTAATTAATAAAAAAGAATTAAAAAAAAAATCCCCAAAAGACTATTGCATCCACCATCAGTAATGTTTAGCAGTCTGGCGGAGATAAAGATGTCTCAGAGAGTCTCAGAAAAGGGATGTCGTAGGAAGAGTGTCTCTGGGCGACCCACCCCCCTTTTCCTCTTATCTCACGGATCAAGTGTTCCTTCAGGACTTCATACCACCAAGGAGACACCCTACCAGCAGTGCGCTCAAGAGGGAGACAACTTCTCAGCCACCTCAGGTAAAGGTGACACAATGCTAATAACAAAATCAAAATGAGCTTGTTGGTACAGATGGGTTGATCAGTTTAAGGCTAACTGACAATCTCAATTGACATTTCATAGAAGCTGTATTTAATTTACCGAAAACATCACTGATTGGTCAACAGGTCACAAAACAAGTTGTTGTGTTTTTCTTTTTGTTTACATCTCCTTATCCCATCTATATTTTCTTCTTCTCTGCTCATTTCACACATGAATCAGACACAGACATTTCTTTGCAGCTCCATGAGTGAATGGAGTTCAAATTTGCAAAAGCTTTGTTTCATTGAAAGTGCACAGCTTCCTTCACAGCATAATCAGAATTTTTACCAAGACAAACTGAACACTCAATAGGTTGTGTGAAGCCTAGAATGTTTGTTTGAGAATTGTAATTAATTCCGGTAAGAAACCCAAATGTACAAGTTGGTGCAAGTAATTCCATTTTGTATTCAGAAACTACTTGTACACTTCTTATTCATATTCCTTTTACATGTGCAGACATGTTGCAACACTTGCAGTGAATTGATTGGAGTATAGTTTCGGTTTCTGATGCATTGTTTTGGTCGGTTCTGTTAGCCCTGAAGAAAACCAGCTGCTGGGTCTTAACCTCGTCAGCTCCGCCACTCAAGACGCATACCAACATTACTATGACCAACCGTGGAGATGACTGCTACTTCTTTTACTATTCTACCTGTTCTAAAGTAAGCAAAGTTTGAGCATACAACTCACATGTTCACGCACAGTTTAACAGTTGGAAAGTGTGATGACCAGAAGGAAGGATAGGGCCTTACCGTGTTTCATTGATCATGCAGGGAGACAGCTGTCCATTCAGACACTGTGAGGCAGCTATGGGCAGTGAGACCGTCTGCAACCTTTGGCAGGAGGAACGCTGCTTCCGTACAGTCTGCAAGTTTCGCCACATGGAGATCACGGTAAGCCAAGTACAAATTTAATTTTTAAACCAAAGAAAGTTTAGACTTTTCCTTCAAGCTTCGCCCACTTGAGGCTGTGTGAGTCTTGAGTGGACATTAACAAAGGGTAGAAAAAGTATCCCTGTAAACCATAGCCGGGGGCTCTACTCCTGTCCCTGGACAGGAGGGTGGAACACATCATGTACTGTAAAGGCGATCACGCAACAGGCCTGTCAGTATGCTGCATTTGCAACGATCAGAGTATTAACTTCCATATACAGCTGGTAATTCAAATAAAAATTGAATTGGAATGTCTCTACATTGTTGGTAAGCTTCATTTGTGATTGAGAGTACAGTATAATAGAGTTGGGTTGATTTCTGGTGTTGCCATTCAAGTGTACGAGCTTAAACGAGTTTAAGCTAAGATACCCTGATTCCAAGCAAACTGGCTGAACCAGCATTTATTCCCTATTATGTCACGTTCTAGGAAATTAAAGTAGTATGACCGCAATGGCGTCACTTCATAAAAATCCAACTTTTTTCCCTCGATAATGAGCTGTTTTACGTAGCATGGGGATTCAGCTGGGCTGTAGTTTAGCTGTTTTCTGAATTAAGTATCATATCCACATGTGTATATGGATATATAAAAAATAGCTTTGATGTAGTAAATGACCTTCATGTTGCTGTAGCTTAGCTTACTACATTGTTTGGATAGATAACGTTAGCTTCAGTGCAGTGAGGCTTCATTTACATATTGAGTAACTGGTAGTTTAGGCCACTACACTTTCCAAGGAGCTGCCCAACACTGGAAATAATCAATATGACATGATTAACATATTGTGTTTGTTCATAACCAGACTAACAGCCACTACTTTCTGTCTACTACCATAGACTGTATAAAAATGGTCTGTTCTCAAGTCACTCAAGAGGCCACGCCCCTAATTATTCATGAACTTTAACCTCCAATGAAATAAAAACTAGCCTGTTGTCATGGAGATATGAGCTAAACATACAGACTAGAATGTTTTTTTTGTCCGAGGCCTTAAACAGGTTTAATGATGCTGTGAAAACGGCCTGTTTAACATAGGGGGTCAATGAGAAACTGCTCTATTATGAAATCTGCCCCTAGTGGACACTCAGAGAACTGTAGTTTTTGGCACTTTCTGATTGGATCAACCAGGAAGTCGCTGTGATGGGGGCTTGGCTGTTACATGTTGTTTGTCTCTTTGATACAAACAGAAAAAACGAAAGGAGATAGCTTGTTATTGGGAAAACCAGCCAGCTGGCTGCCAGAAACCCCACTGTGCCTTCTTCCATGAACGGCCCCGCTACATTGATGGCTGCTTTGTCCCACCTGATAAAAGTGAGTGGACTTTTATTCAGCAAACACTAGGAATGGAAATGTAGAGAGTTTAAGATCATTTTATATCCACGGGTGAAAAGCAGTAATGATGGTCAATGTAATTCTCCCAGGTCTAAGCAAAAACGATGAACAGCCACACGAGGAACCAGCTCCCCTGCCAGCCGCCCCTCTCTCCATTGCAGCCAATCCCCAGCTCAGAGGCGTCATCAAGACAGAAACTCAGGAGCCAGTACCGAGCCCCACCCACCCCCCAGTTGTGATTAATCCAGCAGACGACGATGAGGATGAAGATGGTGAGCTGCATTTGGGCTCAAAATTACTCTCTATCTCTTATTTCTCATTTTGAGACAGGTTATTCCCTGTGGTCTTTAGCAGTCACATGTCTTTATGTTTCCAGACCAGTTCTCAGAGGAGGGAGAAGATGGAAAGGTTGTCCCGTCTCCTAGAAAAATACCCAAATCAGGTGAGGCTGTTATCAGAGACTACATTTTAGAAAGTATTTGGTTGTGATATGTGTCCCATGGATGTACTACTCTACTGTATGTACTACTATGTTGTGTCTTTACAGATGACTCGCTGAACTTTGGAGTGAGCACCCTAGAGGAGATTAGACTGAGAAAGGCTCTTAAGGCCAGCATGAAGAGAGCTTACCCCATCCCGAGTGCTGATACCTCGTCCAACGGAGAGAAAGAAAACATCCAGTCATTCTTTCGACCAGCCCTCTACGAGGCGAGAGATGGTAAAAAATAGGAATTTGTGAGGTTGTCAGAATGCAAGGAGTTGGATACCCAACTCTGCATCTTTCCTCCTCCCAGATCAACTAATTTCATATTATATCTTTCATTCTGATGATATTGTGGAATGGGATTTTGAGGAATCATGGTAATTGATGAGTTGTCAACATTGATAGTACCAGTAGTATCAGAAACATTTTTTTCAGTTTAAAGAAATATCACTGCCTGGGGTCTTAATAAAAATAATTCCACAAAACTACTGCTACTGCACATTAGCATTGCATTGTTTGGACAAAATATTGACTGAAGTATAGATATTGGCTGATAAGATAGACGTAATAATTGGGATTGGTTTCAGGCCTAAGGCACTGAAGTACACTGAAGTATACTTCTCATGCTATGAGGAGCATCTTTTTTGCTCTGTCTCTCATCTGATGATGAGATGAAGATATCTGCTTTGGATATCCACTCTTGAAAAATAAAAATAAATGTTAATGTTGAACTGATAAAAATAGTCAACATTAAGTGGTAGAAAAGTAACCATGTCTTTCATTCCTAAAGAAAAATAAAATCAATATTATCCTGTTCTCAACCAGCACATGGTCCCTCTTTTAACCTAGGCCCACTTGTCTTTGAAGAAACTGTGAGACCTAGAGGCAGGGTGGCTGAAAGGCTCGGAAGGAAGATGCCCAACACTGGTAAATATGCACATTTGTACACCTTATCAACAGATTTACTGCCAGTGCTGATAATAATAGTGTTAATTGCACAGATGAGAAGCTCATGACTTGTCCTTGCTGTAGATGTGATAAGTGGAGACAGTGTCCCACTGAGACGGAGTCTGGCTGGGCGTTTGAGTGGAGTTGTGGAAGAGATACAGCCATTAATGCCCCCACAGAAATGTGAGTATCGAGACACATTGAAAACTACAGTAGTTTATTGGTCACTGAACACCACCTGTTGCATTTTACTCAAAATTATGCTGATGAGGTGGAAAGAGCAACAATACGACAATGTGTATATAAACAGGTTATAATTTACAAAGTCTAGAATGAAAAATATTTTACCCATTTTTCTCTTCTGCTTCTACAGCTTTGAAGCCCATTAAAGACAGACTTGGATTGCCTCGGTCTGTGTCACCCACTCAACCAGGTATTAATTCTGACAAATACGATACAATATGACATTGTCCATTATTTTGTCTATAACGTCATGAATCATGCACATTGATTAAAACTTTGTTTATTGTTGTCCTTCAGCTTGCCCAACAGCTGAGACCAACAGGGATTCAAATAAATATCCTGAGCAGATTCGCATCAAAACTCTGGAGGAGATCAGACAGGAGAAAGCAGCAAAGTCTCAGTGCCACAAAGAGGATTCTTCAGCTGTGGCTCCAGAACTCAACTTAACCAAAACCACCAGAGGTGTCAAACGAGCTATCACCATCAAAGAGAGTTCCATAAGCCATGGAAAAATGTTCTCAGAGATCCTACATGGCAAGAAGAAAGGGCAGGAGGAACAGGAACAGAAGCCAAGCCCTAAGAAGGCCAAACACACTGTGGAGAAAGCTCCAGGCAAGATCCAGGGAGACCAAGTGGATCCTGGCCCTGAGGCTACAAAAGTGGGAGAGGTAAGAGTAAAGACTCTGGAGGAAATCCGCAAAGAGAAGGCAGTGATGACTCAGGCTCAACAGGCTGAAAACAAGAAGAGCTCTGATACTGAGGAGCAGGACACTAAGAAGCCTCGCCTCATGTGGATCAACAAACTGACCTCCCACCGTAAGTGAGCACTTCAATTTTTATACTTTTGTTCCCTGCGTGTTGACACGTTAAATTTTGCTACTCCTCATTTTAAATTCCATGTGTTTGATTATCTATTATGTTCCAGGCAACTTAACAACAGAGAAGAGTGTTGAAGTGACAGAAAAGTCACAGAAAACTCCTACTGCTCCTCAGGTATAGTCACTAATACTGCAGTATTGGCTGTGGCTGCTTGTTCTGTTGACTTAACCTGATGGTGATCTCCCTGCATCTTTCTAGACCAGCGCTGCCACCAGTAACATTGTCAAGGTGAAGACCTTTGAAGAGATCATGCGGGAGAAGCGCCTTCGCAAGCAGGAAATGGAGGAACAGGCCAAAGGCTCGACTGAAGCCAAGCCTTCTCAGAAACAGACTGATGAAGGAACCCTGAAGAGGAAGGTTCCCACTAAAAACAGTCCTACATGCCCAGACTCTTCATCACCGCCCTCCACCTCTATGGCTCCTGACTCCACCGCTTCCACCCAAAAACTCCCTTTTGGTAAAAGGATGCCCCTTAAATTCAAAGCTGCTTCACCTCAGAAGAAGAGCTCTTCTCCACTCGAGGCGGAGAATGAATCTGACTCAGGCAGCTCCAGGGAGGTCCCAAACAAAAACACAAGGACTTCCACTTTACTGTCAGCAGCCAAGCAGACCAGAGCAGCTCCTCAGGGTCCTGCAGCAGAGACCCATAATTCTAATAAAACACTGAAGAAATCCCCAGAATACACTGCAGACACCAAAGGTATTGCGCCTTTAAATGTCGTGCATACTTCATTTTGCAACCATTGTTCCTGTTTGAACATAAGGCAACCCACTAGGGGTTTTTGCCTTATGGGCAATATGGCAAAAATATATCACAATTTTTCACAGTAAAACCACAATCATGATTTTATCAGGGTTTTTTTACATTCATTTTTAACTATTTTGAATGTTACTGAACAGTGCAACCAAAGTATTTTTCCTCTTTAAAAATATAGCCCTAAAAGAAAAAAATATGTAACAGAGCATTTGGGCCAAAGAACCTTTCTGAACAGATTTGAATCTGAATCCTTCTCAAACACCATGTAAACACCGTACCCCCAGGTTAAATCCAAGTTCTCATACCCTGGTTACCAGACCTAGACAACTCATTCAGTTCCCTGATTATTTACGCATGCGCCACACTCTGCGGCGGTGGCTTTTGACCCGGAAATAGAATAAACCAGGAAGCATACGCGAAAACAATGTGAAAAAACAACCACAATAATAGAGCGTTACCTTTAAACTGAGGGAGGACTTCACCATGGCAACTAACATCCCTACCAAGAAGACCCGTTTCTGTAATAATTCTGTCCAAAAGTCTGCCGTTTGTGATTTTGACAAAACAGCTGTATTCAGTCCAGCTGTATGTTGGTGGAGCTCCACCTACTGTACAGGAGGAAGAGTTACTCTGTCATTTTCCCATTCAACTCCCTTTCATGGAAACAAGGGGAACTTCAATAACCTGATTATTATCCTCAACCTGGGAAAGACCATTTTTGGGGTTACTGATGTGCATGGAAACGCACTGACTGTGCTAAGGTCAATGGACATTTAACAAACACCTGCCTAAAGCACCTGTTTCCTCTGCTGGCTGTGGTGTGACTGGACTCCTCACCATTTTACTCTGACTGTTTAGGATGCTGTCTTTTTAGCTATTTGTAAAGGTTTGTTGTGTTACCATCCAATGTGCGCACCTTGTGTGACTGTGTGGCAAGTATGGGCAGAAGGCGGCCTCTGAAGTGACAGCACTTATTCCTTGGGTTACACGCGGCAGTGTTGACAGACAGCATCAATGCAGCGTGATAGTCAGATGCGCATGTGCTGTCAGGACAAGGTAGTTTTGTTCTCATTTTCTTTTTTCTTTTTCAGTGAGGCCTAAGCTCAATGTGAAGCCGTCCGTCATGAAGCCTGCCGTGCAGGTGAAAACAGGCCAGATGAGAAGGGGAGCAGAGCGATCTGCTGTTGCTGCTGTTAAACCTCTGAACAGCACCTCTACAGGGCTGGAGGAGCCACAGCAGGAGCCAGCATGCAGGGACAGACAGGTAGGTTGGTGCTCTGGGCCAGTTTGCTGTCTGCGGCATGCGCCAAATGTCCCTACATTTGATGTGGCACATTTCACATTTGCTTAAAATTCCTCATTTGTGTATATATGCATTATTAGTTTGTGGAAGTATTTCCTACAGTGTATTGTCTTGTATCCATCTAATATTTATGCATTTCCACTCAACACTTTGAATTGTTTAATACGCCCATTTATACTGTTGGTCCTAATATTTTTCACTTTTTCATATTCTACCTACAGTTAATTGAACTGTCATCTAAAAATGTGATAATGTATGATGGGAAATCTAAACAATCTAGTGCTGTTAATGACCTTGAGTAACTTGTGTTCCATTTTCAGGAGTTCCCACCCTCCAATGCAGAGGCTCAGCTGAGCTCTTCTGTTCCCCGTAGTCCCAGCAACCTGTTGGACTCCAGCCCACAGAGAGAGGAGCTCCAGACTGTCCCTGTCTTCAAACAGAATCTGAGCCAAGAAGCCAAGCAGAACATCAACGCTGCTGCTGCCAGAGAGGCCTGTAAAGTCCCCCAAAGGTAAAGGTCCAC
This sequence comes from Echiichthys vipera, assembly GCF_963691815.1. Classification (NCBI taxonomy): domain Eukaryota; kingdom Metazoa; phylum Chordata; class Actinopteri; order Perciformes; family Trachinidae; genus Echiichthys; species Echiichthys vipera. The sequence goes on along the minus strand of NC_139825.1, from coordinate 4,973,446 downwards.
AGAGAGCCAAAACTTTAACTTCAAGTTTTAGCATGAACACTAACTTCTTGGTAATGTCAGACTTAACCACGCTAATATCTGTAGGCAGGTGTGGGGAACCATTTTTCACTGTACACAACACCTTGTTTAACTGTATATGTAAATGTTATTACAAGGTGCACAAAACAAAAAAATATGACCTTGTAATGTTTGTCTCAAATTTCAAATCAAATATTTAATTTCTCCTCAAGTGAAGGGTGTGAAATTCTGATTAAGAGCAACCAGTCATTTCCACACAACTTCAATTGTACATTATTTGCTTGTAAGCAAGACACCCAAGAGTACATTTTGACAGGAAAAAATATAATATATAAAAATCTCTGTCCATTTCAGCCCAGTCCTGAAGACTCCCATTCAGCCCAAGTCACGGAGACTAAGTGTAGCTGCGTCCCGCACCACTTCCACCTCCAGCACTACTGTCTCTACCTCCGCCGTGGATGACTTTGAAGAGCTGATCAACGAGTTCACCGACGACCACCTGGAGGAGGGAGACGTGGACCCTGGCATTGGAGAGGAAGACCTGCTTCAGGAACTGTCAGAGATGATTGATAGCTGAGGGCTTCATCAAGCACAATCAACACCCCGCCCCAACTTATCACTCAAACATCATTCATTATCTACCATGGAGAAATTTATATAATTTTTGGTGTTTTTTCAAGCCTTTATTAGATAGGACAGACAGGGAATGGGGTGAGAGAGAGGGGTAGACATGCAGCAAAGGGGTCGCAGGTCGGAGTCGAACCCGCGGCCACTGCCTTGAGGAACTTCAGCCTCTTTACATGGGGCGACTGCTCTAACCGCTGTGCTTTAGGATCCAGTTTTTTCATCTTATCTTCTTTTTCATTTCCTGCCCCTATGATCATCTAATCACCCTGAGGGTTATTCTGCAGGACTTATACCCTCTTTTTTATCATGTCCGTTCATTATCAGAGTCACACTTTTCGGGTCCGCAAAAGATAAAAAGAAAAAAGTGTTAGTGCTAGGAGATGTAACATCATGATGAATGTGTTGTTTTAGAGAGAAGTCATATTTGTATACTGTGTATGCAAAGTGAAGACCAAGCAAAGTATCGAAATAATGAATGCTGCTGCACTTAACAGTAGACTGCCCCCAAACTACCTGTTCCTTTTGGTTTTATATCGGTGAGTGGACAAGACTGCCTGCTAGTTTCCACATTATGACATTGAAATATATCGCTTTCATTTAGCGATGGCCCTGTCAGCCTGAAAGGAAGTTGCTATGAAGTTCATCTCATGTCTGATTATTTTGTCCATCAGGTGTATGGGGTTTCTAGATTTTACTCAGATCTTATGGAGTGCACCCTGTGCCAGTGGCTGTTTTAAGAAGTGTTTTTAGAATGTTTGCCTGAAATGTAGGTGTTTATTTTAAAGCAGATATTTTCTTCAGTAGGCGTATGTTGAACTAGTCTGGGATAAATGTCTATGTGCTCTCTGGGCTTTCTTTTAAAGATTTTTTTTTTTAGCAGTTTTCAAGCCTCAGGGACTGTTTCTCATCTTTGTATGTTCCTAATGTGATTGACAAACACTGTATTTTAATGCAACAATGCTGTCTTGTCTTTTTGGTTTATCAATGTGATCTGAGGAAAGATCAACTTGTTTTTTGGTCTTAACTCGTGTTTGCTCTGTCCTGACCCTTTCCCACAAGCTTACTGTTCAAAGCGACATGTACATATTAGTGTGTAAATAAAAAGTGCTTTTATGACCAGCTGGCTCAAGATGAGAAGTGGCACTTAGTGTATACTTTATACCAGGTTTGGGGATCAACCTCAGGTGTTGATACATAAAAATATAGTCTAACCGGGGACTCATTTTTATACAACCAAGCTTTTAACAAACAATGCAGTTTATCTCTTTGATTCCACTCAAAATAGTAAACAGTTAATTGGATGAAATCAAAATAAGAGCATTACAAAAACCATTATATGAATGTGGTGGAGAAAATATTAGAGACATCTTTGTATGTTTAACAGCACCACAAACTCCCAAGTTGCCATAGTTGAATCAACACTGACAAAACAGTTTCAACAAAAACGGATCATTATACCATTACTATGACAGATGTCTTACTGCAGGGCTAATCTGCATTCATTGTTAGCTTGGTGCAATTCATATACTGGCAACTAAGTGAGTATATTTGTGGTGATACACTATCTGCAAATACTAAGAAAGTAATTTCCGTATAAAATAACTGACAAAAAGAAATCTGGCACCTGTTGGAGTAGTACACAGATTGCTCTGATCTTATGCATCCACAGTACAGTATATCCAAACATATTTTACCTGTTGGTTAGTCAAGTGGTCCAGCAAGGGAGAGTAAAGTAACTTTAAAGTAAGTAATTCATTGCATTCTTAAAAGCATGGTTATTCCAAAGAAAAGAAAACGACAAACCTTCACTGATAACCCACATTAGGCTGTAGGTACTTTACGTTAATTGGATCAAAAGTGTGACTATCAAATGAAATATTTGAAAAAGAAAATTAATAACTTTAAATCATTAAAAACTTCACACGGAGAACCAATTAAATGTAGGGCCTTGACTCATGTTCAGATTATGAGATTGAGTATTCTCAATAAACTTATCGTTAATCAAGTAAATATTAGCTATCACCAATAATTATCAAAGATAATAATAAAATTTACTCTAGTTAAACTAGAGTTCCTCAGGGCCCCACCGTCATAGACGGACTGACAACTAATATAAAAGTCTCATTAAACAGATTAAACTACTAATTAAGGGTTAAACACCGATAAATGTAATAGTTTAATCAGGTGAAGGATTTAAAAGTTCTTTTCTTAGTAGACGCTGGCTCATTCATCATTGTGTAATATTAAATAAAGAGACATATTGTAAACACAAACATTTATTAACAAATTAATAAATGCAACAAACAAAACACAATAAACTAACTAAAGCTAACAGCAAATGTGTGTGTGGTGTGTGTGTGTGTGTGTGTGTGTGTGTGTGTGTGTGTGTGTGTGTGTGTGTGTGTGTGTGTGTGTGTGTGTGTGTGTGTGTGTGTGTGTGTGAGAGAGAAAGAGGAGAGGTGTGGGGCTTGGACCCCTGCAGAGATGGTGTGAACATTTAAGTCACACAAAAGCCAGCAGGCTGAAGACCTCAGAAGTTCTAATTCAGATTACAACCAGGTTACAGTTCTATCTAGCCGTTCTATACAGTCCTATAACATGTAGTGATGCCCAGTTGGTGATTAGTTACCAGTCCATGAGATGGGAAAGATAAGTTGCGTTACTTGATGCCAGTGGCTGGTCCTTGTTGGTTGTTGCTCTTAGACAAAAGAAGGACTCAGATCGCTCTTTGTTCTGCTCAGTTGGGTTGGTAACTGGTTGGTTAACCTGGCTGGTGATCCTACGCCATACAGGCAGGCAATGTTCAGGGCCTCGGGACAGCGGGCAGCTGGTCCCTGGATCCAGCAGGAGAGCGTCGAGTTGAGTGTGGAGATTCGAAGAAAGAGTCCAAGGAAGAGAGTCCAAGAGAGAGAGAAAGAGAGAGGAGATGTCCTACAGTTTTATAGGCACTGATGATGTCATCACCAGAGACCTAGAACAGTTTGGGGGTCCCTTGGAGAGTTCACACCTGGGTGTGACCTGTTGGGGGAGAGTTGCATGGCAGGCCTTTGTCTGTGACCATGCCCTCAGGGACAAAGGCTGCCCTCAGGGACAAAGGCTGCCAGCCTTCTCATAATCAAACTGAAAGTTCACGTTAATCCAGAAATGAACAATCATCTTTGGGATGCCGGTTACAGGGCTATCAGTTTTTTCTACACATCACTGAGAAATATTGAAGCCCCTAAAGGAGTGGTCTCCATAATAATAATAATAATAACATAATGTCCCAATTGTTCCATAAATAGTATGCATGAAGGACTCTGTGTATTGTGTATAGATTGAGTACAATGCACAACACAGCCTACATAGCCACTTTAAGATCCGCCTAGGCCACAGAAATAATACTACCTGGCCCCCAGGTTTTCTGTCCATCAATAAGTCTATGTGCAACTTGATTAAACACAACTTTATATAGTAACATACACTTTTAAACAACACATGGAACCTTTCTAAGCTACAACCTTCTTCAGATAGTCTCTTAGTACAAATTCATTCATAGTCACACAGCCTGTGCTGCCTGACTGGGTATCTGGGTGGCGACGGTGCTGGTTCAGCATCATCATTTTGAATTGGATCAGGATCGGGGTCAATGTGGCAGTTATTCTTGCTGTGCCTCGAGATGGATCCTCTTGAAGAATGAACTGTTCCTGGTGATGGCATAGTTCTTTCGTCCAGCTGTAACCATGGAGCATGTCACACTTGTTACTGTAAGTGGTTCTTTGCTGTGGGGTGTTGTGAGTTTGTTCTGTTTCAGTTGACAACACAGCATAGTGTCAACGGGCTTGATGTTGGATTGGGCAGCCAGGGTTCCTAATCATTTTCCTTTCTAAATTCCAGACTTTTTCAGACTCAAATTTCCAGACTTCTTGGGGGATTTTTCAGTCAATATTAAACATCTGAATACCAATTGTTAGATGTTTATTATGTAACTAAATGGTTTTAAAATCCAACTTTTAACATGCGTGGTAAACTCTGACTACGTTTTTTTACTCATGTTGCCAAGTAATTACACGTCATTTTTACCTACGTATTGTAGTTCAAATAAGTGAATGAACTCTGTTCAGTGCACAACATTTTATTCAAGCTCAATGCTAAAAGAGTGAAATGAATAACTGTGAACCTGTAACTCTACAGACAGGAACAGTAGAGATGGATAATTAAATTAATAACTGAACAAGTCTGTGCTTCATTGGCTTTAGATGGAGTAAACATACTGTGAATAAATAAAATAATGATAAATAAAGATAAATCATAAATCAAATATATTTTAAGACCTTCAGAATGTATAACAAAATGTGAAATCATCAATAACCAAAGCTTCCCAGCAAACACAAACGGACCCGGACCTGTTTGAGAGAGCCTGATTGGGTCGTTATCAAGTAAAATCACAATTAGTCCGATCAGGCCCAGAATATGACCCTATCACAACCAATTACTTAGGCACACGGATGGACTAAGTCCGATAGCATGATATTATACTGTATAAACATGAAACATCAGTACTGGGTGTGCGTAATAAAAATCACACAGTCATCTTCTTGGTAACTGGTGAAAATAATACAAAAAGGCAAACGAAAGGGGAAGAACGTGATCTGACCTACGACCCAGCACGTGATGCAATTCTCCAACAGGCACCCGCAGTGCTGCCTATGACTACTGCATGATCATGTCTTCAACAGGACTCAGCAGCTCAGCGCATGTAAACCATCAGAGCTGAAAAGTAAGTAACCTTTTCATGATTTCATGATGAGTAAAATAATATTGTCAAAAGTGGGAGCCAAATTAAGAAGAGTATCTCGTCAACTAGGCCACAAAAGCCTGCTGCTAGCAGCATTTGACCGCACTCAGTCCTCTCAGGCTGAGTGAATTCCTAAATTATACTTATTTTTATGTTGATTCAGGCCAAATAGCAGCTAAGAAAGTACACACCATAATAATGAACTATATCGTTATTTTCTCGCCGAATTACAAAAACTAGCTCGTCGACTAGGTCGCGTTGGCCTGCTGCTAGATGCTAACAACATTTCAGCGTTTGTTACAGTTCAAATTCGGTCCCTCCAGGGTCCAACGTTTTGGAGGTTTTTTCCTACTTGCCCTGTTCAGACATGTGTCTAGATAGTACTGACTGATTTTGAAGTTGATCGGGTTAAATCTCTAGGTGGAGTTTGTTAAATATGACACGTGCCAATGTCAGAAAATGGCCATTAAAGTCAAAATGGCCAACTTCCGGTTGAGTTTAGACCTTTTTCAAAGGTGTGAAGGTGTCATGACAATGACAAAAACAATTTCAACAGAAACAAACAAACAAACAAAAAACCCATCATGACACTGCTCTCCAGTAAACAGGAAGAACTCTAAATACTAGTGATGTCCAAATGAAGCTTCATGAAGCATTAGTTGTAATTGTTGAGTCCACTAGATGGAGCTCTTGGTTTAAAGAAAAGGGCTCAATGAATGGTGATTCAGTATGTTTTCAACCCTTTGTTGAACAGAGTGGTCACAACTGTTATTGTTTTATTTCCTTTTTTGTTTTTGTTTTGTTTTTTGTTCTGTTTCACATTCCTCCCCACTCTCCTCATCCACTTCACTACCTAATACTTTAGGCCATGCAGTGTTAATCTAACTTATTATTATTGTTCCTATGGCTAATGCTGTAAAGACAGGTACTGGAGTGCTTCTGATCTCCTGGAATACTAAGGGCATGAACAGCGCAGTCAAAATTGGTAAATTACAACATCTTAAGGGGGATGTGATGTTCCTGCAGGAACTACATCTCAAATCAGCTGACACTCCACGTATTAAGAGAGCGTGGATGAGCCACCTATTCCATTCCAAATTACCGTATTTTCGCGACTATAAGGCGCATATAAACGTCTTTTTTTTTTCTCAAAATGTGCGGCACGCCCAATAGTGCGGTGCGCCCTTTGTGTGTTACTGCGGACGTTGTTGAGACCACCGAGAGAACGTTCAAGGGGGATAGTGGGCGTGGCTTGTGTATAAAAGAACAGGTATGTGCTTAATGCAAAACATTGTTGTCTTAACAACCCTGAGAATGGCAAAGAGACACGCATATGAAGCACAGTTTAAACTGAAGGCTATCAGCTACGCAGAGGAACATGGAAATCGAGCAGCCGCGAGAGAACTCAAGATTAATGAATCGATGGTTCGCAAGTGGAGGAAGATGGAAAACGAACTCCGACAGGTGAAGAAGACGCTGCTGAGTTTCCGCGGACATAAGGCCAGGTGGCCCGAGTTGGAGGAAAGACTGGAGCGGTGGATCATTGAGCAAAGAACGAGTGGGGCGAGCGTTTCGACGGTCACTATTCGACTAAAAGCAGTAACGCTAGCGGAAGAAATGAAAATTGAACATTTTCAAGGAGGTCCGTCGTGGTGCTTTCGTTTTATGAAACGGTACCATTTTTCCATCCGGACCAGGACTACAGTAGCGCAGCAGCGTCCGGCGGATTATAATGAAAAGCTGGCGAGCTTCCACTCCTTCTGCGGCAAACACATCGCCGACAAAAGCATCCAGCCAAGCCACATCACCAACATGGACGAGGTGCCGCTCACTTTCGACATCCCGGTGAGTCACACGGTGGAGAAGAAGGGGACAAGAACGGTAGCGATACGCACAACGGGGTATGAAAAAGCTTCCTTTACTGTTGTGCTTGGCTGCCACGCAAATGGACAGAAACTGCCGCCTATGGTGATTTTTAAGAGGAAGACTTTGCCTAAAGAGACTTTTCCAGCTGGAGTCATTATTAAGGCAAATGAAAAGGGCTGGATGGATGAGGAGATGATGAAAGCGTGGCTGAGGGAGGTGTATGTAAGGAGACCAGGTGGCTTTTTCCGCGCATCACCATCGCTGTTAATCTGTGACTCCATGCGTGCCCATCTCACAGCTGATGTGAAAAACACGGTGAAACAAATGAACGCTGTGCTTACTGTTATTCCGGGAGGTCTGACAAAAGAACTTCAACCGCTCGACATCGGCGTGAACCGGCCGTTTAAAGTAAGGCTGCGAGCGGCGTGGGAGCGATGGATGACCGACGGAGACCACAGTTTCACCAAAAGTGGAAGGCAGCGCCTGGCAAGTTACGCCACAGTTTGCGGATGGATTGTAGATGCTTGGGCTAACGTGTCTGCTGGCACTGTTGTTCGAGCTTTCGCAAAAGCCGGCATCATTTCCGAGGAGCCGCACGGCACGGAAAGTGACTCTGACAGCGAAGAAGGGGAAACTGGCATGTCTGATTTAGCGCAGCTGTTTAATTCAGAAACAGAGGATGATGACTTTGATGGCTTTGATTAAATACTTTGTAATAAATACATGTAATAAATACATGAAATACATACTCAGTTTTACTCTATTTTTAAATACGCAGTAGAGGTATTTAAACGTAGTAGAGAATATGTACCGGTATATAAAACCCGCGCCCTATAATCCGGTGCGCCGTATGTGTGTGTTAAATACAGAAATGGCACACATAACTGAGACTGCGCCTTTTAGTACGGTGCGCCGTATGGTCGTGAAAATACGGTAACAGATAGAGTTAGAGGGGCAGCTATCATCATTCATAAAAGGGTCCTGTTTGAGCCAACAAATATAATCCTAGATACTGAAGGCCGCTATGTCATAGTTTTGGGGCACACTTCAGAACACACCAGTGGTCTTAGTTTCGGTTTATGCGCCCACCTGGGACAATGAACAGTTTTTTACAAGGCTATTTGCAAAAATCCCAAACGCCGACAGTCAACGCATTATCATAAGCGGAGACTTCAACCTGGTGCAGGATGTGACTCTTGACAGATCTTAACCTACACAGATTAGACATTACAGATGTGTGTGTGTTGAAGGCAATACCCTCGCAATTTACCATGAATAAGTTTACTATTTAAACAATTTAAAGTAGTGCATACAATTCTCTGACAGTGAGTCGCTCTCTTCCTGTTTACCGTAACAACAAGCAACGAACAAAACTCCACTGACACATTTACTCAAACCAAACTATAAAGGCTGATCTGGGAGGTGATGTTATGTTTAACATGAAAAACTAAACATGGAGGCATTCACAAGGACAGCTAACATTACGTATTCTCTTCCTGTTTCTCCGTAACTACGGCAACCGCCTCCTTAAAGCGGAACAGCAGAGCTCGGTGAAGTGGTGTTAACAACGGGCTACTTTGGGCTCAGACGCTGAATCATAGATGAAGTGCTGTTGAGGTAGAACAGTTCTAGTCTGTGAATGTTCTCATTTGTCCAGGTCATCTTTATCCCCAAAGCAATTTCAGTCAAAAGCAACTGGACTTGGTTATTTGTCTAGGAAGACGTTTCTCCTCTCATCCAAGAGGCTTCATCAGTTCATGTGCGCATCTGACCAGGCTGGGACTGGTCCAACAAACTGGTGTGGAGATCCAGGTATTTAACCTCTCACAAGGCCGATGATGTCACTGGAACCCTTTGTGCTCCAAGTGCCAACGACCGTCGTTAAAGTGGCAGTCGTTGGTGGGAAGTTGGTTTCGACTTTGTTAGTGCTCTATTGAGTCTTAACAACAGTCGTAGGAGTTACAGGAGGACATTTGACAACAGTTGTTCTTTGAGGTTAGATTGTTGAATCTCTTGAAGGGATGCATTGTAAATTGGAGATAAGTGCTGTCTCAGACCTCCTCCTCTGTTTAGCGATGGTTTCTCTACTTTTACATAGATGGCTTCTTTTACTCCTCTTTCAAACCATCTGCCCTCACTGTCCAGGATTTGGACATTGTTGTCATCAAAGGAGTGGGCTTTCTCCTTGAGATGTGAGTGGACAGCAGCGTTCAGGCCTGAGGAGTTAGCTCTCCTGTGTTGGGCCATGCATTTATGCCATGGTTGTTTTGTTTCTCCAATGTATAGATCTTTGCATTCCTCGTTGCATTGGAGAGCATAAACCAAATTGCTTTTGTGGGTGTGTGGTGTTCTGTCCTTGGGATGTACAAGTCTGTGTCTGAGTGTGTTACTGGGTTTGAAATACACAGGGATGCAGTGTTTGTTGAAGATCCTCCTGAGTTTCTCTGATACCCCAGCCACCTACGGAATGACTATGTAGTTTCTCTTATTTTGTTTTTCTTTCTCAACCACTTTGGTTTTCTTTCTGGAAGCAGCTGCCGTTTTCACAAAGGTCCAGCTGGGGTAGCCACAAGTTGTGAGGGCGCCTCTCAGGTGCTTGCATTCTTCCCCTTGGGCCTGTGAGCTGGTGGGTACGTTATCAGTTCTATGCTGCAGTGTTCTGATAACTCCAAGCTTGTGTTCCAAAGGGTGGTGCGAGTCAAACAGTAGATATTGATCTATGTGAGTGGGTTTTCTGTATACCCCAATGTGGAGGATCCTGTCATTCTCCATATGGACATCACAGTCTAAGAAAGGCAAACTGCTGTCCTTGACTTCTTCTCTGGTGAACTTGATGTTTCTGTCCACAGAGTTTATATGTTCGGTAAAAGTTTGCACCTGTTTGAGTTACTTTAATTATTTTTCCTATTAGCTAAAGTTTTTACTATTTTTTGTTTCATTGTACCTTTATCTACTTATGTTATATGTTATTTAATTACTTAGTTGGTTATTGTAAATTACGTCTGACATTGGTTGTTGGGAGGGATAGTAACTTGGATTTGGAGACTTAGTTTTGTTCTTGCCTATGCTGCATGCTGCACAATTCACCTGACAGCACAGCAGTTAAATGTTTATCCACATTCTAATGTTCATGTAGTTCAAATATGATGAGTATTGTCTACATTAGGGGTAAGTGTCAGTTTAAAATGCTTTCATGATCATTTTTGGTCGTTAAGTTAATAAATAAGACCTGTCTTTCTTGAACAAGTTGTTTTTGTCAATATTATCATCTGATAACATCCAATAAATACTAAGAGCGAGCTAGTACAATAGGCCTTTGATGCTTTTACAAACAAATTTTTGAGGGAAGCAAAATATCGTCAATTATCGTTATCAGCAAAATCCCCAAAAATATCGAGATATTGATTTTTGTCAATATCGCACACCCCTAGATTTTTTTGTTGTGCCGTTCCCACCTCATCGATCTGAATTATGTTTCACTGATACGTTGGCCCAAGGAGTTATCACACACCGAGACTGTTGTGTGTATAATAAATGTAAGAAAAAAAACGCAGATATTTTTGTCTACTTTTCAGGTAGTTGACGCGACACATTTTACGGCATGCGCTCTCTGTCCACTGGTGGGAGTGGGAGGCGATACAAAGAGCAGAATAGAATACTAATGCCGTCGTGTAAATAAGATAAATAACATAAGGCGGTTTATAGGGATGGGTATGATTAAGATTAAGACAACGATGCTACTATACTCATATTCTTCGAGGCAGTGGTCGAGGAGGAGGCGTCGCAGCTATTTCTGACTCAGGCCTATTAATAAACCCTAAACCTAAACTAAATTATAATTCATTTGAAAGTCTTGTTCTTTATCTTTCACATTCAACCTGGAAAACTGTGCAGCCAATTATACTTGCTATAGTGTACCGTGCTCCTGGTCCCTACTCTGAATTTCTGTCTGAATTCTCAGAGTTTCTGTCAATTTAGTCCTTAAAACTGATAAAGTAATCATTGTAGGAGATTTAAATATTCACGTGGACATTGATAATAATAGCTTTAGTATTGCGTTTATCTCTATCAGATTCGATAGGTTTTAGTCAGAGTGTACATAAACCTACTCACTGTTTTAATCACACCCTCGACCTTGTTCTGGCTTATGGTGTGGAAATCAATGACTTAATAGTCTTTCCACAGAAAACTATTTTATCAGACCATTATTTAATAACTTTTGAATTCGTATTACAGGACTACTCACCTCTGGGAAAAGTTTCTACACTAGATGTTTATCTGATAGTGCTATAACTAAATTTAAGGAATCGATTCCATCTGCATTTAATTTAATGCCTTATCCTAATATTCAAGAAACCTGCACTAACTTTAGTTTCTCTGAAATTGATCACCTTGTTGACAGTGTTGCAGGCTCACTACGAACAACACTTGACTCTGTTGCACCGTTAAAAAAAGAAGATAATGAAACAGAGGAAGTTAGCTCCGTGGTATAACTCACAAACCCATGAATTAAAACGTATCGCGAAAATTAGAAAGTAAATGGCGCTCTACTAAATTGGAGGAATCTCGCTTAGCTTGGCATGAAAGTCTAAAATCATATAGGAAGGCCCTCCGTAATGCTAGAGCAGCCTATTACTCATCTTTAATAGAGGAGAATAAGAACATCCTAGATTTCTTTTCAGCACTGTAGCCAGGCTGACAGAGAGCCACAGCTCTATTGAGTCATGTATTCCTATAACCCTCAGTAGTAACGACTTCATGACCTTCTTTAATTAAAAAATTATAACTATAATAATAATATAACTCTCAGAGACAAAATCAACTCGCTTGGCACCAATTTTTCTTCAAACCCAGAAACCTTAGAAACAACTGTACGACCTGATATATTCTTGGACTGCTTTTCTACAGTTGACCTTAACAAATTAACCTCTACTATTTCAGCATCAAAGCCCTCTACTTGTCTCCTAGACTCTATTCCAACTAGGTTACTTAAATAAACGTTACCTATAGTTAGCACTCCTGTATTAGATATGATTAACATGTCTTTATCAGCAGGTTATGTACCACAATCTTTTAAAGTAGCTGTAATTAAATCTCTTCTTAAAAAGCCCAGTCTTGATCCTGAGGTACTAGCCAACTATAGACCTATATCTAACATTCCTTTTCTCTCTAAGATCCTCGAGAAATTAGTCGCCAATCAGCTGTGTGACTTTTTACACAATAATGAGTTATTTGAGGACTTCCAGTCAGGATTTAGAATGAATCATAGCACTGAGACAGCACTGGTAAACTTTACCAATGACCTTCTAATAGCTTCAGACAAAGGACTTGTCTCTGTACTTGTCTTACTAGATCTTAGTGCTGCCTTCGACACTATTGATGTTGTGTTGTCCTCCAGCACCACAGTAAGGAATCTGGGTGTTATTTTTGATCAGGATATGTCCTTCGATTCTCACATAAAACGTACGACAAGGAATGCATATTTTCACCTGCGTAATATTGCGAAAATTAGGAACATTGTGTCTCAGAAAGATGCAGAAAAACTAGTCCATACATTTGTTACTTCTAGCTTGGACTACAGCAACTCCTTATTATCAGGCTGCTCCAATAAGTCTGTTAAGAGTCCAGAATGCTGCAGCTCGTGTACTAACTAAAACAAATTGAAGAGAACATATTTCTCCTGTATTAGCTTCTTTGCACTGGCTACCTGTAAAATCTAGAATAGAATTTAAAATCCTTCTCCTTACCTTCAAAGCTCTTATTGGTCAGGCTCCGTCATATCTTAAAGAGCTCATAGTACCGTATTACCCAACTAGATCGCTGCGCTCTGAGAATGCAGCGCTACTTGTCGTTTGTAGAGTCTCCAAAAGTAGAATGGGAGGCAGAGCCTTCAGCTACCAAGCTCCTCTCCTATGGAACCAACTCCCAAGTGTTATTCGGAATACAGACACTGTCCTCATATTCAAGAGTAAACTTAAAACTTTCCTTTTTGATAAAGCTTACAGCTAGGGCTTACGAGCCCTTAGCAAACTTGTTATTTTCAAGCTGATTGTATTCTGCTTAATTATGCTGCTATAGGCCTAGTCTGCCGGGGGATAATACTTTTCCAGATACTCTGAGCTTTTCTCCTCTCTGTCTGTATCATTCATGTCTCATCAATGCAGTTTACTAATTCAACTTCTTCCCCGGAGTTGTTTGTGCTTTGTCGTCTCTCAGGTCTCTGCTGATCGTGGTGGTGCCTGCTGCCGTGGTCCTTTATGACGCTTCCTGCTACTATTATAATCTAAAACCTTAGCTATGCTTGTTTCTACTATTCTGCTGTATTAACTGCCATAACATATAAGTCATATTCACATTACTATAGATATTATTATAGTTACTGGAAGTGTGTCTGTCTCTGTCTTTGTGTCTGTCTTTGTTTCTCTCTGTCCATCTGTCCGTCTTCTCTCTCTTTCAATCTCCTTTTCTTCCTCCCCAACCGGTCAAGACAGATGGCCGTCCTCCACAGAGCTGGGTCTGTATCATAAATAGGTCATAGAGTGTGGTCTTTACCTAGTTTGTAAAGTGTCCTGAGATAACTTTTGTTATGATTTGGCACTATAAATAAAATTGAATTGAATTGAATTGAATTGAATTACTACTTTTACAGATACTGCTAATCGAGTTGATACTTTAACGGTACTAGTTATTGGTTCTTTTTTAGAGATTTCTTTTAAAAAGATAAAATGTAAACAAATTAAGAACAGAATTGACAACTGCTTTAGTTTCTTGTAATGTACTAAACAAACTGTACCATAATAAACATTTTTGGAAGCCAAATCAGCTGCACCGTCAGTTTGCATGTTTTCATCATTTCAGACAGAATTCAGCTAGACAACGCCCCCCTAATATAATGGTAGGGGAAATTCTAATATTGGTGAAGCCCAGGCCCCACTTGAATTTTTGAGGAGCAAGCAAACCGCAATAACAATTGTAGTTAAATGCTCATGTTTACGTGTTCAGTTGTACTGAAAAAGTTCTAACATCTCTCTTGAAATCCAGAGTCAATACATAACTAGATCCACTGATTTGCCAGTTATATTCCCAGTGCTATGGACACATCTTGATTTCCCTCCTTGTGCCAACAGTTGTTAGTGTCAGACTGCGAATCTTGTGACTGGATAGGGGCTAATATTGTCGATGTTGAAACGTAGCCATCCGTTTGGTGGCTCTGCTTTTTGAGTTTGAGGATTGTTTTTCCTTTAAGATAGTCACGAAGCCTTCAGATCTGATTTTCACTGCAAGACATTGTTGTTCTGAGTTTTAACTTAGCTTTTTTCTTCAGGCAGTTCAGCAAGTTAAATTAGTTGTTGTTAGTCTGCTTAAGTCTCAAGGCTGAATTAGACAGGATTCTTCCAGGGTGAGGCATTCTTTGTGTCTCTTAGTGCTGTCTCCCTTCTTTGTCTTCTGTAATGTTCTTGGAAGATATTTATTATTGACATTACTGAATGTCAAATTGTATGCCACGGCCTGTAAATATGGACATTTCACAGTGTCATATGGAGGGTGGTCAGAGAGGTGATGGTCTGGCTATTTTTGTAATCACGATCAGCTGAGTCAATATTGCTGTATGTTCATGTGAATATGTGCAATGCACAAATAGTGGTTGTTGTATAAAATGTTCAATCAGTCTGTGGGAAGCCGGGTGGGGCACTGGAACTCTGGACTGGGAACCCCCTACCCTGTCTGTAGGGTTTATTTGGGGTACTGTCAGATTAGCCTGGGTGGGTCAAACAGGGCTAAGATGAAAGCTGAGAAATGTTTTTGAGCTCCAGAGACACCTGAAAGATGAAACCCATTCCTGAAAATCCTCAGCTTGCTGCACTCAAGTTCTCTCTGTGTGTTTCTGTTGTTTATCTGGCTGTCTGTCAGTAGCTCCACTACTGCATTCTGCAGGCTGTTTGCCTCAGTACCTGGCCCTGTTTCTGGCCCATTTTATACACGTTTTGTAGCTGAGAAGGATCCTGATGATTTGGGAATGTACTTTGGTAGATGTTGGCGTAAGCGGACAAAGGACATTATTCTTGAGAGAAGATACGGAATCAAGAATCACATGCCCTAATCAGAAGCTTTTCATTGGAGGAAGGCTGTCCCGGGAAAGAGAGGAGGTGTGGAGGGGGGTGCCCTCAGCACACATCTTCCAAGGTACTGACTTGACAAGACAGTTATTGCAACACCACCACTTGGTTATTAGAAAGGAGACCTTTTCTTGTGACCATATTGGTGATAGAAATGCCATTTTGAGATAACCTGCATCAGCCAAAGCCTGCACTCACAGGGCCACTGAACAAATAAATGTGTGCAGACACATCTGCAGACAGGATAGGGCCACATATTTCACTAAAGAGCAGCAGATCATTAAAATGAACTCCTATGAGCAGCTCAAGAGTATAATAACAGCAAGGGGGCAACACAGTTGCCACAGGGGCGGCTGTGGCTTAGTGGTAGAGTGGGTCGTCCTCCATTCGAGAGATTGTTATTGATTATTAGATAGACTGAAGAACCTGGTCGGCCTCTCTGGTACTGTTCTTAACTGGTTCATTTCTTACCTCACAGATCGACACTTCTTTGTAAGTATGGATACACAGAAACCCACAAAATAAAGTGTGGTGTTCCCCAAGGGTCAATTTTAGGTCCAACTCTTTTTAATCTTTACATGCTTCCCCTTGGGGACGTCATCAGGAGGCACGGCATCAGCTTTCATGGTTATGCTGACGATACGCAACTGTATATCGCCGTGTCTCCCGATGACACAGGACCTATTGATGTTCTTTTTAACTGCATTTTAGATATCAAGACATAGATGGCAGGAAATTTCCTACAGCTCAACCAGGACAAAACAGAGATTTTACTCATTGGTCCTGAGGGCCAGAAAAAGAAACTTTTACCAAAGTTACAGAAATTTAAACTATCACAATCTGTAAAAAATCTGGGTGTGATTTTTGACTGAGCTCAGTTTTATTCCACACATCAAAAATATAACAAAAATAGGTTTTTACCATCTTAAGAACATAGCCAGAGTCCGCCTGTTTCTCTCTCAGGCCAGCACGGAGCTACAATTATTACAAAACTCAGCTGCACGAATGCTGACAAGGGCCAGAAGGCGGGAGCACATAACACCAGTTTTAAAGTCACTGCATTGGCTCCCCGTCCGTTTCAGGATTGATTTTAAAGTTCTTCTACTAGTTTTTAAGTGTCTTAACGGCCTTGGGCCCTCTTACCTATCTGATATGCTTTTACCTTATCGGCCGACGCGGACCCTGAGGTCCTCCGGCACCGGCCTTTTAACCATACCACAGGTTAGTTCAAAAAAGCACGGGGAGGCGGCTTTCAGTTATTATGGGCCCCGACTGTGGAACAGCCTGCGGAGAGCCTCAGGGTCGCGGAGACTGCTGAGGTTTTTAAAAAGAGGTTTAAGACCTATCTTTTTAACCAGGCTTTTAGTTAATTGATTTATTTTAGGCAGTGCTAATCAGAGCACTTTTTATCCTTTTTTACTGTTTTGATCTCTTTATTTTCTATTTCATGTTTTAGCCTCTATGCTTTTATGCTTTTATTTTTTAGTCCCTCGTTTTTAGCCTCCATATTTTAACCCTTTACTGTTCTAGGCAACAGTTTTTAATCTCCAGTGTTTCCTCAGGGGGCCTGCCAGTTTGGGAGTTGTCTCTGATCTTGGCCGCGGGGGGTGCTGTCCCGTGGACGGTTCCGGCCCGGGCGGCTAGAGGGCTCTGCACCTTGGTGCGGAGGCTCCTGTCTGCTCGGGTTGGGGTGGTCTCTGTGGCGGTGCTCCCTGTGACCTTGGACTGGGATCTCTCCCGGTGTGGTTGGCCCCCCAAAAAGGAGCTTCCTCTAGACTCCTCTGTACCTCAGGTCTCGCTGCCCGGTCTCTGTAGTGACAGCTAGCGCTGGTGTAGGTGTGAGTCTGTGTATCTGTGTGCCTGCATGGCTGTGTGTGTTTATGTGAATGTGTGAATGAACGTATATATATTTGTGTGTGTCTCCGTGCATGACTGTGGGAGGGTTGGGTTCTTTTAACTTTCTTCTCCTGATTTTATTTGATGTTTCTCTTTTTCTGTACATCTCTGTAAGGCACTTTGCGATACTTTTCTGTATGAAAAGCGCCATATAAATAAAGGTTGATTTGATTTGATTTGATTTGATTGGTAGTTCGATCCCTAGCTCCCCCGGTCCACATGTCGAAGTGTCCTTGGGCAAGACACTTAACCCCGAATTGCTCCCCGTGCTGCGCATGGGTGTGTAAATGTGGTGTGAATGATTAGATTAGATGGTTTGTAGATGTCCACTGCCATCAGTGTGAATGTCTGTGTGAATGGGTGAATGTGGCAAGTAGTGTGAAAGCGCCTTGAGTAGTCAGAAGACTAGAAATGCGCTATATAAGTACAAGTCCATTACCATAATAAGGCTAGGGAGGCGTGCTGACAAAAAAATAGCTGATCATGTAAATTTGTATGTGAAAAGATTCTGCATATTGTCTAAAAATAACTATGCCAAATGCAGAATTGATTGCTATTAATCCCAATAGAGTGATGATGATTTTAAAAAACGGCTTTATTTTATATTTCAGGGAATGCAAAGGTGTAATACACCACACTGGCCGTAATTCCATAACCTTTAGTCAATAAGTTTTCCATGTGTGACATAAGAATAATTAAAAAAAACTTTTGATAATTTCACGATTCTGGACCCTGAAAGTCACAACAAATGGTAATAGTCGTCTGGTTTGATGGATACACCACCTAAATATGTCAACTTTTGATAATTTCACTTTTCAGGACCCTGAAAGTCCCAACAAATGGTAATATTCGTCTTGTTTGATGGATACACCACCTCAATATGTCAACTTTTTATAATTTCACGTTTTCGTACCCTGAAAGTCACAACAAATGTTAATATTCATCTTGTTTGATGGATACACCACCTTAATATGTCAACCTTTGATAATTTCACGTCACAGGACCCTGAAAGTTACAACAAATGGTCATATTCGGCTTGTTTGATGGATACACCACCTAAATATGTAAACCTTTGATAATTTCACGTTTCAGGACCCTGAAAGTCACAACAAATGGTAATATTCGCTTGTTTGATGGATACACCACCTAAATCTGTCGACGTATGTGACCAGACATATAATATAACATATAAGACATATAAAAGACCAGGGGGCGAAGGTTAGCACCGCAGACGAGGCAGGTGGTGAGTTTAGCATACCCGCTATTGCTAACTTCTGGGGAGTTCACCGTACAGCCCTCTCCGCTGAGTTCAAAGCCCTCTCCGTCGATCTTAAAGCATCCATTTCAACGCTGGAAGCAAAGCCAGACCACTTCCATGCCGCAGTTTCTGACCACTCTCAGAAG
The DNA here is from genome assembly GCF_963691815.1 of Echiichthys vipera. Lineage (NCBI taxonomy): Eukaryota > Metazoa > Chordata > Actinopteri > Perciformes > Trachinidae > Echiichthys > Echiichthys vipera. The sequence goes on along the minus strand of NC_139825.1, from coordinate 4,954,741 downwards.
ATAGGCTCCCTTGAGGTAAATGCAAATTTACAAGATAAGCATTTGTCAACACTGGAGGCCTCCTGTGAGAGCAACGCTAAGCTGCTGGCTAAAGTCAGCGACCTGGAGACCAGGAGCCGGCAGAATAATACCAGCAATGTCGTCTACCTGAAGTAGTGGAGGGGCCATGGCCGACAGCCTTCTTTGCAGAGCTGGTCATGGAGGTTTTCCGCAAGGGCTTCCTGGAATCACCACCAGAATGTGACAGGGCTCATCGCACACTGCCTAGTGTGCGATGAGAATACGGCAAGTCATTATCAGGCTGCACAGGTACCAGGTGAATGAGAAAATCATACGCAAAGCCTGGACCAGCAGAGGCAAGCTACAGTACAGGGGCTTTCCCATCTCCATCTACAAGGTGTTGAGATCAACCTGCAGTTATCTCCCCGGGTCCGTTGATCGGAGGATAGAAGAAGAGATCTTGAGACGATGGCTTGAGATCACACCAATATCTTTATTGGAGCACTTTGCAAAGCGGAGACAAGTTCTGATACAACACAAACCAGGTCATACATCAGACGAGTCTGTTGTGGTCTAAGAGTAGCGGCTTTAAATACACTGGTGGGATGATGGTAACGCCCCCAAGGTAAAAAGGTGGCAACAGACGTTAATCTGCCTAGCAACATCTTATAACACTAAAGGCTGAGAGAAGGAATTTAGTGCATGTCCCTATATGGCTATCTAGAGAGACAGATGTGTCTGTGTTTGCAACACACAAACTTGTTAGTTAATGAATATGTGTGTGTGTGCCTAAAAAGAGGAAATGAGCATTTCCTCTTTTCTGTGAGGCTCTGTGATGCAAGTTTATTATCTGCTCAACCAGCAAGGACTAGTCTCATTCCAGGGGTTTATGTACCATGACCCCACTATGTACCAACTTCAGTTTAGCCATTTCAAAAGCCACATGAAGAGAGCAGCTCATTTCTCTTACTTCCACAAAGGATTACGCGCCAAAGTTGGACTCAAAAATACCAAGAGGTGATGTCTGAGCTTTCCAACCTGGGCTTCAAACCTGCGCTGCTATACCCTGCCAGGCTGGTTATCGTGATGAAGGACGGAGGGAGGAAGAGGCTCTCTAAGGGCGCACTCACACTGTCCTTCTGTCCCTGGCCAAAACCGTTTTTTCAGCTAAAGTCTAGTATCTTTAAGCAGTGTGAGTGCACCCGTTCCGCGCATTACTGCGGACAGCAAGCCGTCCACGGCCCGCTTGAAAGAGGTGGGCTTTAGCAGAGCCGTTTGCACATGAACGAGCACGAGCGTGCGCACGTGTACGAGCACGAGCACTAGCCCTACGGCGGTAGCGTTATGTGCGCCTGGTCGGACATAGTAAATAGAAGGACGGACCATGCGCGGACATGTAACAACCACAAACATGGCGGTGAAAGGTTCACGTTGGTGTGATGCGGAGGTGGAGTGTTTACTGCAGATTTGGTCGGATGAAAATATTTAATAACAGTCGACAAGACGCACAAAAACTCTGAGGTCTACGGAAAGATTTGTAAACAAAGCCACACACACGCGGTCAATGCGTGTGACGTGTTACGGCGTGATGGCGTATGGACAGCAAGAAGTATTGGCCGGGCCCAGGCAGTGCGAGTACAAACGGGGCTGGGGCGCGGGGGGAGAGGGAGGGGGGACAAGTACCCTAAAGCCCGGGACGCGGTGCGGAAGGACAGTGTGAGTGCGCCCTGAGTCTCTGAGGCTAAAGGCTTCATAACATGAGTGAAACATAACAGCGCGGGAGAGTCCTGATGACCACGGAAGGCTGTTGATCTCACCGCGCACGAGCCACTTTCACTCTATCTGGCAAACCGTGAGTTGATGTGATTCCAACTCTATAGCTGTGCTTTAGCCAGCCCCAGGCCGGAGTTTATTTTTGGACCACAGCATTAGTGGTTACAGGCCTGACAAGCTGCTGATATTCTGACTGTTAAGAGTTTTGAACAGAAACCGCTAAATGGACATTTTAACGCACTGCATTCATGTTGACTCGAGATTTGGTGTTTTCTGATATTTTTGAATTCCTGTTTTTTCATGTTTTTTCTTGTCTGATTACACTATTATGTAAATTCAGATTATCTTTAATAGGCCCTTGTGCCAAGAACTGGGAGCTTGTCTACATGCAGAGTTTATTACATATTTTTTTCTCAGCTTTATGTCATTTCATTTTTAATTTTTATCACCCACCACCACAGGCTTATCTGAAGTGGTCTTGCTTACTGTTGCTCACTCATTTTGCTGAAGCCTGACACTTGTCATGCACTGATCCACGGTGCAGTGGTGGCCTACATTAATATAGCCTATGCGCTCTGATCCTAATGCATCCTGGTACCCTCTGCTGGATGATTTACTTAACATGCTTTTTACTGTCTATTTTATGTGTTAATTTATTCATTTAATATTTGTCTTTTCTTATGCTGACTTAAAAGGTCAAACAATGTTAGTTAAGAGACGAACCCCGGAAGCTCAGTTTAGCTGTTAGTTGGTGTTTTTTCTATGGGAGTAGCCCTCAGATTGGTCACATGTTATTGTTTTGTTCCTTTTTTTAATGTTGTTTTGTGTGTGTTTGGGTAAAAAAACAAAAAACATTCTCCCTACTCTCTTCCTCCACTTCAGGTCACACAGTGTCATTTTAATTAATTAGTTAATTCTAATTCATGTTTCTATGGCTAATTCTGTAAAGACAAGGTCCTGGAGTCTAATTTACTCAAACGCTAAGGGCATGGAAAATGTTTTAATGTGAAAAAATTGTCTTAATGGCTTATTTGATTACAGAATTTGCATAAAAGACTTGGGTTTGATTTTACACCGGAATTTCACTTATTTCACTTTAAGGTGGATGGGATGTTTCTGCAGGAAACACATCTCAAATCAGCTGACACCACACTTATAAAAAGGGCGTGGATGAGACGCTTATCCCATTCATAATTTACAGATAGCGTCAGAGGGGCAGCTATCATCATTCATAAAAGGGTCCTGTTTGAGCCGACAAATGTAATCCTAGATACTGGAGGTTGAGAAACCCCCATGGTAAAGCTTTCTCCTTTTTTTCCCATGTACACCACACATTCTCCCGAATTGATTTCGTCTTACTCGATAACAACCTCCTAGACCGTGTGAATGCATGTGAAAAGCACCCGATAATCACTTCTGACCACGCTCCTACCACAGTTGAAAATAGTTGTCCACGGGATACAATTCCACGTTCACGTAGAGGTTAAGCTCACACTTATTGTCGGATAGTAAGTTTAAAGATTTTGTTACGACTCAAATCCGCTTAACATAGAGTATAGAGAGAGCTCAACATATGACACAAACGACTGTCATTTATAATAAGATTGCTCTTCTGAGCCCAGCCCTCACTGCCTCACCTAAAAATGCATGGTTAAGGATTTGGGGGTAGACATTACTGAGGTCCAGTGGAGGGACGTTTTAACACTGGTGCACTCATTCTCGATTTGTGCCAGGCACGGCCTATTACAGTGGAAGGTGCTTCATAGAGCCCATTTCACCAACGCTAAACTGGCTAAGATATACCCTAGTCACAGTGACGCTTGTAACCGCTGTACACAGTCCTCAGCCGACCACACACATATGTTCTGGACATGCCCGAAGCTTGCTGAATTTTGGTCCGATATATTTCAAATCCTCAAACAGGCTCTTAACTCAAATTTGGAAACAAACTCTCTGACTGCTCTTTTTGGGCTCCCTCTGTCTAAAAATCTGCCCATTACTACACAATGTGTCATGGCCTTTACCACCCTGCTCACCAGACGTAACATTCTCCTTAAATGGAAGCATGTTTCTCCACCGACTCCCAACAGTTGGATACATGTAAACTAAATTCATGGGCCACATGACAACTGTGGCTGAAACGGATGCATACTCCCCGTATTTTAACCTAAGCTTGTTTTGTTGATACATTGATACTCCTGACTGCAGTTTGTGCCCCACCACATGATTTTCTGGCGACCCTGGAGTGGCTTCACAGTTTTTCTGCACAGTCAGTTCATGTAGAGCGTTAGAGGAAATGTTCTGGGTTACTCTTTCTCTGTTTTCCATTCATTCGGCTGGTGTCTGCTCTCTGTCATCATAGTTGAAGATATCCGCTTGTTTTTCTCCCTTGTAGAAGAAGGTTTTTGCTGGCATTCATTCTTCTGCAATATGAAAACAAGCCCCAGTGATTCGGCCAGACTTTAGTGTTGACTTCCCAACTGCATTATAAGTATGTGCCACAGCAGTATACTTGTCATTCACCTGACATACACAGGAAAAAGAAAATTATTTGATCAGGTCAAATACAGTTTTTCTTAGAGATGGGAATTGATTACAATAGGATTTAATTGATCCCAATGCTGGTATTGATTCTGCATATTGGTCCGATTCTTTATCGATTCCCTTATTGATTCCTGATCAATTTTCTTTGTGGAAAAACAGTAGGGTAACACCAGTTTTCAGCATTAAAGCAACTGTTTTATTATCATTGAGTCTGAACACTGTGTAGATGAAAAGAGAACATTTGTACAGCTTTCTTTTTTATTTGGGTTCTCATGTTTTTCAAAAAATTAGCCAAGCCCATCTATGTGGTGCTAATGTAATAACGCCGTACTTTGGACAGTTCTTCTCCACCATGACTCCACCTTGTTGCAAGTTTCCAGCAGCTTAGACGAATGAGTTTGATGTCATTTTTTGGTCAGAAAAACAGCCAGCACTGCTAAAAGGAATTGATGAACTCAGAGGCATACGATTCCAATTCCAGTGTGTTACCGGTTCCAGTTCTCAATTTCCTTTCCTAGTTTTTATGCAGTTAAAGTTGTAATACATTGCTCCAAAAATAATAAAGGTACATTAGAGGAAATTAATCACAAACAATCAACGACTGGTATGTCAAGTCTGCTTTCTCTATACACCACATTTCAAATGCAACGCAATGTGCTTTACAAAAAAATGATAATAAACTAAATGCAAGTGCAAAAACGGTCAGCTCTCTGAGCAGCAGGAAGGGAGTTTCCGGTTTGGAAAAAGGATATGACAACTGCAGGGAGGAGAGTAATAGTGAAATGGGGAAATTTGTTCAGAATGTAAAGGGAAAGAGGTATCATTGTATCGATTTCACATTGAGTTAATTGTAGAAGCTTACCTGTGATCCTAAAAGGTAGTTTGAAAGTTTCTCAATATAAACAATGGCTGGTGGATTAAATTGGCTTTAATTTGGCCATGACATATAAGTCATATTCACATTACTATAGATATTATTATAGTTACTGGAAGTGTGTCTATCTCTGTCTTTGTGTCTGTCTTTGTCTCTCTCTGTCCATCTGTCTGTCTTTTCTCTCTCTCCTTTTCTTCCTCCCCAACCTGTGCAGACAGATTTCCGTCCTCCACAGAGCTGGGTCTGTCCGACGTTCCTGCCTGTAAAAGGGAAGGTTTTCGTTGCCACCGTACTCTACGGGGGAATTGTTGGGTCTATGTGTATCATAAATAAGTCATAGAGTTTGGTCTATACCTATTCTGTAAAGTGTCCTGAGATAACTTTTGTTATGATTTGGCACTATAAATAGAATTGAATTGAATTCAAATTAAATTAATTAATTTAATATAGATGGAAACTGAATCAGGTTTGATTTCCTTTAAACCCAAAAGCCTGATAGCTGGAGACCCACAAACTCACCTCTCTTTTAAAACCTCTTACCCTCGCATATTTCTCTGCCTCGACAGGTCTTCACGGTCTTTGCCTTTGCCACCACTGGAGGGTACTCTGGGAAAACCCATTTTACAGTCAAGTGCCCAGGAGCCACAGATGAACAGGATGTTGAACCTGTGTTTGGCTACCCATTCAGGTACTATAGAACACAGTTATAATTAGAGCTTCAGAGATAAATCACTCAGTTGTTATTGTATTCAATTAATCGCCTTCTATTTTGATAATCAATTAATCCGTTTGTATAATTAAAAAGGAAAAAAAGTCTGATTGCAGCTCCTTAAATGTGAATGTCTTCTGGTTTCTTTCTTTCTCTATGACTGTAAACTGAATATCTTTGGGAAACACTGGTCCACATTTTTCACCATTTTCTGAAATTTTACCAAACAATTAATCTTCATCAGTGGATAAAATAATGGGTTGTTGCAACACTCAGTCATGAGTCAAGCCTTGTCCACACCATCAGTACATTTTGAAATGCAGGTCTTCGGATTGGTTTTTAAAAGCACCCAGACAAAAACTTGTAGATCTTTCTTCTCTTTGAGTTGGCAAACACAATTGTGCCATCATCTGGTGAAAAGTATGCTTATTCCACTTGGTCTCTGCATGCTCTGAGGGCGCACTCACACTGTCCATCCGTACCGTGCCTAAGGACCTTTCACAGCTAAAGTCTAGTTCGTTTGACCAGTGTGAGGCATACCGCTCCTCGGCCCGTTTGGGAGAGGTGGGCTTTTGTAAAGCACGTTTGCACATGTACGAGCATGAGCGTGCGCACGTGTACAAGCACGAGGCCTACGGCAGTTCTGACGTCATTTTATGTGCGCCTGTTCGGACATAGACAAAAGAAGGACGGACCATGCGCAGACATTTAAAACAATGGCGGCGAAAGGTTCACGTTGGTGTGATGCGGAGGTGGAGTGTTTACTGCAGATTTGGTCAGATGAAAATATTCAAAAACAGTCGACAAGACGCACAAAAACTCTGAGGTCTATGGAAAGATTTGTAAACAAAGCGACGGATCGCGATGACGTCAATGAATGCATGTGACGTGTTACGGCGTGATGACGTATAGGCAGCAAGAAGCATTCATGCCGAAGCCCAGGGACAGTGTGAGTGCTCCCTGAGATTAATCGTGACCAAGAAAGTGTTAGATTCGTTGCAAAAAAAAAAGGCAAACATACTAGCCGTTCCCGAGCTTGGTCAGCATTTCCGTGGTAACCGCAAGCTCCACCAATCCGAACCGTTGCTGTTACGCTTAGGATTGTGGGTAGTGTAGTACTTCTCCATGACATCACAAATAAAACATGTTTTTCTTAAAACAAGGTTAATATAAAACATTGGGGCTTCTACAAGAGCATAAACCCTCGTTTTACAATCTCATGGCTCGTGGTTAGTCTACCTTTGATGGTTCAGACATTATGGCTAAAAATCAAAATCCTGATTCAGAATGTAAATAGGATTTTCACATACGGAACCACACTGTTCCACAATGCTAATGTTGCAATAGCATATTTTTATGCTTATGCTGGCGTGTGACTGCAAACATAAAATAATGATTTTGAAGGTTTTGTTTAGTATGTGGACACAGTCTTTTGTAGAATCTCAACAAGTCTCACTTAACCCTTTCGTATTCTCTCTTCTTGCATTCTTTGGATAGAAGAGTAACCAAGGTGAGGACTTGTTTTCTCTGAAATCAAACAGCAAGTGAGTAAAAAATAAGAGTCATCAGAGCGACTGTTTAAAGTGCCTTCTCCCTCTGTCCCTCCCTTCAGGTTGCCAGCCTACCCATATAAGATACCGTTGTGTAATGGAAGTCCGTCCAATGAGACCTTCCTGCAGGGCGACTTCTCCTCCTCAGCAGAGTTCTATGTGTGTGTCGGTGTGTTTGGCTTCCTTTATTGCACTGCCACACTGATCCTCTACCTGGGCTACCAGAAAGTCTACCGCCAGACCACCCGTGGTCCCATCATAGTGAGTACACACCTATTAATGTTATTTTGAGATAACTGGCATCTGCGCATGCCTGTGGGCACATTAAAGACAGATTAAAAACATTTCAGCAGAAAAAGCATTCAGCCAGCTAAACCTGCTAACAGGGCTATGAACGACTATGAAAACGTTTGTTGCGTTTTCAGAACTGTGCTGTAAGTTCTAGCCAACAACTGTGTCTCATTTGTTTCTATAATTAAATTGTTGTATTTTATCTGCGGCAAAAATCAAACATGAAATATGATCCAGGATGTCCAGTTGGGATAACAGATCCATAAATAAATGCTGTCTATAATACTGTAAGATGCTCAAGGTGCTCCACTGCCTCATCGTTTCCTGTCTGAAGCTCAAACATGTAGGCCTATGGCTGATTCTCTTCGATGTGTTTAGTCATCTTGGTGGATGTCCTCAAAGCAATTTCAGTCAAAAGCAACTGGACTGGTTGTTTGTCTAGGAAGACGTTTCACCTCTCATCCAAGAGGCTTCATCAGTTCATGTAGACACATCTGACCAGGCTGGGACTGGTCAGATGCGTCTTCCTAGACAAACAACCAGTCCAGTTGCTTTTGACTGAAATTGCTTTGAGGATAACGATGACCTGGAAGAATGAGAACATTCACAGGATCTTGATGGATGGTAAGTTTAGTGCTTGTTTAACACACTTCAATTAAAAAATGATGTCAAAAATGCATTAAAAGATTTAATCCCTGATGCTTCAGCCCAACAGATTAGAGGTAGGGTAACGGATTGTGATCCAACAAGAGTCCCAACTATATTTCCTTGTGTGCTGTCAGACAATTTAAAACTGACCTTCAGGTTTCTTTGCTGGTGTTGTGTTGAAGTAGTTCCCCTGTGGGAATAGTGTTTTGCATATTAGACAATGATTGGTTTATTTACTAGTGACGTTCCAATTAAAGCTGCCCGAATAAGTTTGAATATAAACATGCAGGCCCGCTGTGTCCTTCCCCATGCCTGGGACAAGAATTTTTTCATAGTGCTTCCCTCCTAACAATAAAGATGAACTGCGAAATACATTTTCCCAATAATTCTTGAATTATTTATTCTTTTTATTGCACTGAACGTGTTTAAATAATAAACCCTCCCGACAGACAACAGCGGGTGCATGTGAGTGATGCGATTTCTTACAGGGGCATCTTAGTATTTCATTGTTATAACAAAAATGTGTTTTGTTTGTATCTTTGTTTGATGATGGTACTATATTTAGAACTGTTTCACTTTCAGAGTGCTGTGTCAGACTCTGAAAACCATAGACAGAGAAAAACAGTCCACGCAAAAAGACACAGAGCGAGATTTTTTTCTCCAATGGTTTCCCTGGGTATGCATTGCATTTGAGTATAATGATACTATATATATATATATATATATATATGATTCTATTGTTATTACCATATACTATATTACCAATTATCATTGTTATGTTATGTTATTATTATATTATTTTTATTATTACCGGTATTATTAGTATTGCTATTATTATCATCAACATATCATTGTTGCTATTGCTATAATTATTATTATCGTAGTCATAGGATCTGTTGTCTCTATGTCTGCTGTCTTCACAAATCTTCTGTCAGAAGCTCGTCTGCTAATAATATTAAGTAAAATTTGTATTTTGGTAGTAAAACCTGCATTTTGTATCTGTATCATGGCTACATCTGTGACGTTTTTAACAAATCAATATGTTTGTAAATCGGTCCAAAATTCAGGGAATAATTCTACTTAGAGATCGAGGAGTACCTCTTTCCTTCGTATGTTGATGCACCGCACCACTCTGCTAGTCCTGTTCCAAGATGGCGGCACCTTAGGCACGTCCCTCCCCAAGGCCCCACCACAGTGACTTCCTGGTTGATCCAATCAGGAAGCTCCAAAAACGTCAGTTTTCTGAGTGTCCACTAGAGGCAGGTTTCATAACAGAGTAGTTTCTCATTGAGCCCCATGTTAAACAGGCCATTTTCACAGCATCATTAAATTCTAGTCAGTATGTTTAGGTCATATCTCCATGACAACACTGAGGGGGTGAATTTTTTTTGTACCAGGCTAGTTTTTATTTTATTGGAGGTTAAAGTTTATGAATAATTAGGGGCGTGGCCTCTTGAGTGACAGTTAGCCTCTGGCCCTCACTTGTCCTCGGAGGCTAGTTGTCAGTATTAGCATCATAGGCAAGGCAAGGCAAGGCAGCTTTATTTGTATAGCACTTTTCATACACAAGGCAGACTCAAAGTGCTTCACAGCACAACATGTCATGAATTCAAATGCATTACAGAAAGACAAAGAGAATAAAAACATAGACAATAATCAAAAACAGTGCGGACGTTAAAAGTGAAAAGATTTAGCAGGAAGCTAAGGTGAACATAAAAGTTTTCAGTCTAGTTTTAAAAGTGGTCAGAGTGGGTGAAAGTCTCAAATCTTCAGGAAGTTTATTCCAGCTGTTTGTTGCATAATGACAGAAAGATGCTTTCCCTTGATTTGAGTTTACTCTGCGAACCACTAACAGATTGGTCTCAGAGGATCTTAGTGATCTAGAAGGCTTATGTAGTGGGAGCATATCAGTGATATACCTCGGCCCTAGACCATTTAGGGATTTATATGTGAGCAGGAGGATTTTGAAATCAATTCTCTGACGTACAGGAAGCCAGTGTAATGATTTAAGAATTGGTGTAATGTGCTCACATTTTTTGGTCTTTGTTAGAACTCTAGCAGCAGCGTTCTGAACAAGCTGTAGCTGCCTGATAGTTTTTTTGGGAAGACCTGCAAGGAGACCGTTACAGTAGTCTAGCCTACTGGTAATAGAGGCATGCACAAGTTTTTCTAAGTCTTGGGCTGACGTGAGCCCTCTAAGTCTTGTTACATTTTTAAGGTGATAGTAGGCCGATTTTGTTACCGATTTGATGTGACTGTCGAAATGTAAATCAGAATCCATAATAACCCCAAGATTTCTGGCTTTATTTGAGGTTTTCAGGGACAGTGATTGAAGGTGTTGGATGACTTTAGACCTTTCTTTCTTAGCACCAAAAACAATTACCTCAGTTTTATCCTCATTTAGTTGAAGGAAATTTTGGCACATCCAGTGTTTGACTTGCTCAATGCACTAGCACAGTAGATCTATGGGGCGATAGTCATTTGGTGATAGCGCTACATAGATTTGGGTGTCATCGGCATAGCAATGGTGGTCAATGTTATTATTTTGCATGATTTGTCCTAGTGGGAGCATATAGATGTTAAATAAAGTCGGCCCCAAGATTGAACCTTGGGGGACTCCACACGTTACGTTGGTTTGTTCTGATACAAAGTCGCCAATGGAAACAAAACAGTTCCTATCTTGTAGATATGACTTGAACCAGTTTAGGACTGTGCCTGAGAGCCCCACCCAGTTTTCCAACCTGTCCAAAAGTATTGAGTGGTCGACAGTGTCAAATGCAGCACTGATGTCCAATAGCATTAATACTGAAGTTTTGCCAGAGTCTGTGTTAAGACGGATGTCATTTATAACTTTAATAAGGGCCGTCTCAGTGCTATGAAAAGGTCTAAATCCTGACCTGGAAATCCTGGAGGTTGTTGTGGCAGCCAGTAGAAGCCAAGAAGTGATTTAGTTGTTGGAGTACAACTTTCTCAATTATTTTACTTATGAATGGTAGATTTGAAATTGGTCTGTAGTTGTTGATAATACAGGCATCTAGGCTGCACTTTTTTAGAAGAGGTTTAATGACTGCAGTTTTGAAGGCCTTTGGGAAATTGCCCGATTGAATAGAGTTATTAACTATTTGCAATACGTCTGTTGATAGGCAGTCAAAAACATTCTTAAAGAAGTTGGTAGGTAAAGCATCGAGACAGCAGGTGGTTGGCTTTAGATCGGTCACTGTTTCAACTAGAGTTTTAGAGTCTATGGCATTAAAGCTTGCCATCATTGCTGTGTTATTTTGGCCTAAACGGGGGGGTGATCCAACTTTTTTGTTTGAGATATTGATGGCACGTCTGATGCCTTCAATTTTATCAGTATAAAAGAATGCAAACTCATTGCATTTCTGTGTGGAATGGAGTTCGGCTGGTATTTGTGTTGGGGGGTTGGTCAGTCTGTCGACATTTGCAAATAGGGTTTTGGCCTTATTAGTGTTGCTGTTTATGATATTGGAGAAGAATGTTTCTCTAGCACTTTTTAAGACTAAGTTGTAGGCCTGGAGCCTCTCTTTATAGATGTCATGGTGAATATGAAGTTTTGTATTTCGCCAGATTCGTTCAGACTTCCTGCACTCTCTTCTCTGGGCTGTCACAACAGCAGCTTTTCTCCAGGGTGCCTTTTGCTTACCAGAAATCGTTTTAACTGTAACCGGTGCAATGACATCTATGATATTCACAATTTTGGAATTAAAGTTGTTTACAAGATCATCAGCATGGCATGGGTTTAGAGGTGGTAGCGAGGAGATGGCATTTTTAGAGTACATTAGCATGTTCATTGATGTAGCGCTTTTTGACATTCTTTGATTCTGTTTGTGTCTCCGGAATTAAAGAAATATTAAAGAAAACACAGAAGTGATCAGACAATGAAAGATCAGTCACAAGAACATCAGAAACATTGAGACCTTTTGTGATAATCAGGTCCAGGGTGTGTCCTTTACAATGAGTAGCCTCTTTCACATGTTGAGACAGGTCAAATGTATCTAAAATAGTAAAAAGTTCCTTTGCACCCTTGCCATTCGAATCGTCAATATGAAAATTAAAGTCACCAGTTATAACTAGGCAGTCAAAGTCAGTGGAGATACTAGACAATAATTCGGTAAAATCATCGAAAAAATTTGCTGAGTATTTAGGTGGCCTGTAAATAATTAACAGGAGAATTTTGGGAGAGCATTTCAACACAGCACACAGGTATTCGAATGATGTAAAATCACCAAGTGACATCTGTTTCCCCTGAAATATGTTTTTAAATATAGCAGCAACCCCTCCCCCCCTTTTCCCAGATCTACATACATCAATAAAGTTATAGTTGGGGGGTGCTGTCTCGATCAGAATGCTTGCACTGTTATATTGCTCCAGCCATGTTTCAGTTAAAAACATAAAATCAAGTTTGGAAGTAGTAATAAAATCGTTGACTAAAAATGATTTGTTATTCAGAGACCTAACATTGAGCAGACCCATCCTGATGGTGTTATTGACAGGCTTCGATGTTGACTTTGATTTGGAGAGGATAGGAATGAGATTGTTTAGGTTAGCAGGGTGTCTACGTTTCCCAATGTTCTCTCTCTTGGTAGTCACAACAGGAATGTAGAAGGTGCCAAGCTTTGACGTAGGCAGCCTTGGGCCCAGCTGATAATGTGGTCTACTGCTGAACCCTTTTCTGTATCAGTAATATTCAGGACTGCTGTCAGGGCGGGGCGGGGGTGGCCATGAGGGGGAGGAGGAGTGGGCAGCGTCAGAGCTGGAATGAACTACTGGAGGTGGACGTTGAGGGCGTAGAGGGGGTTTACGTAAGAGGGGCGGAGAAGGGCTGAGGGTTTGTGAAGCACGCCTTCGTGGAGGGGGGGGAGGAGGTGGGAGGGAGGTGCCACTGAGATGACGCTGAGGGGGGACCGCTGAGGTCGGTCAAGGGGGGTAAATATAGGAGTAGGGCGGGGAGTGGGTGGGGGTAGCTCCCGGAACTCCAAGGGGGATAAGGGGGGAGAAAGGCTTACTTGAGGAAGGGTGAAGGATGGAGACCTGGATTTAGGCTTGGGGGGTGTGGGGGAGGGATCTTCACGCCCATTTGAAATGAAAGGGGAGGTAGAGGGGGATGGACACGTCTCATCTTTGCTCCAGTGTCTCTCATGGTCAGCGCTCTCCTTTTGCAATGGCGGTCCTCCTTCGACGTTCATGATAAGCTGTGTTGTGTCTGTCTTTTCCGTTGGTTCCTCTTGTCTCTTGTCCTTGGCAGTGATGATAGATGGATGACGCAGGAAGTAAGACATGTTGGTCATGAAAAGCTTTACTCCCAGCTTATTTAGACAAAGTCCGTCTGCCTTAAAAAGATGCCTGCGGTCCCAGAAAAAGCTAAAATTGTCAATAAAATGCATCGAACGAGCAAGAAAAACGCTGGAGAGCCACTCATTCAGCGAGTAAAGTCGACTGAATCTCTCAGCTCCTCTCCTGATCGGGGGTAGAGGACCACTGATAAACACCTCAGCATTCACAGCGCTGACTGTTTCAAAGAGTTTATTGAAGTGCTCTCTCAGCTCCCTTGATTGTTGTTTTTCAATGTCATTAAAACCAATGTGCAGAATGATATTTTTCACATTTGGGTGTGCAGCCACAATATCCAGGATTCTTTTTTCCAAGTCAGACACCGTATCCTTCGGAAAGCAGAGTACTTTGGTGTTATTATTGCTTTTCATATCTTTTACAGAAAAGTCAACCACAATCAGATTTTCAGGCCCACTTGTTAGCTTTCTCTGTGGTTTTAAGTTAGCAGGTCTTACCCTTCTGCGTGGTGATGGTGGGTTATTCAGGCAATCAGAGGGGGATCCATTGTCGGGCAACAGTGGAGCAAACCTGTTCTTTAGTTGAACACTTGCTTGCTGGGGAAGTTTCTTGGTACTTTTCCTCTTCTCAGCTGTCCGCTGCTGTGTCCTATGTGGCAGGGGAGTTGATGAAGCGCTATGCCTGGATAGAGATGGTAGCGCAGGCCAACCGGTCAGATCAGAGATATCGGGGCGCTGGGTCCTCCCGGTTATCCGTTCTCCCTTGTCGCAGGGAGGTGGTCTTCTCTTTGGCTTTGCCCCAAGTGTGTTCCAGGGAGGATTATCGCTGGTAGATTTATTACCCTGTACAGGGACCTCCCGTTTCCTTGTAGCTTCATCATTGTTAGTTAGCTGGGTTCTGGCATGCCCCTGTCCACTGTTTTCAGTCAGTGCTAGAGTGGTATTGTTTCCACAATATCCACTCACTTCTATAAATACTTCCAACCGATTAATTTTTGTTTCCAGCAGCAAAATCTTCTGTAGTAGTTTGTGGTAATCTTCCATAGAGAAGGGAGGCATCTTCTGGTGATTACCTTTAGCACTGTAGCACAGGCTCAGGCTTATCTTGAATGGTAGGCCTCCCTGCCTAGCGTTGAGGAACTCGTAAAAATATTGAAAAATGCCTCTGTTATCTAAAAGAAATATAATCCCACTGGTTTTGTAAGTATCCAGGAGCTGTTGCTCTTTGTTTCTTATTGAGGAGAAGCAAATAGTAGCAGATAGTAGCAAAAAAAAAAAATGCAAGCAAAGGCGAGAGCAAGCAGAAAAGCGTCCGCACTGTAGCAAAGCAGGAAGCAGGAAGCATGCTAACTCCGTCATCTCGACCTGGACTGCGGTCATTCGTGCAGTGTTGTGTGACAAGATGGTTTTCTCTTCGATCAACTGAACCAACAGATAGTTTAGGAACACACTGTGTTAACATTAGCTCTGTTATGCTAATTAAATAGCCACACTTGCACCATGGCTTGAATATAGCCCACTATCTATGGCACATACACTAGATGCTCATCTGGAGCAGCAGGAGGATTTGGGCCATGAGGGTCGGTGTTTTACAGTCTATGAGCATGGAACTGTGTTAAATATCGGTTTCATAGATCAGAAATGCTGCCTGCACTTCACTCGATGAGCTGGTGTTTTTTTTTTTTTTCTCAAACTTTATTTCATATCATAGTGAGTGTAATCTCCTCTAGAGACACGGGATTCCTACTCTCATTTTTCTAGTAACGTCTTCTGTAAGCCTAGCTCCCAGGCGGTGGAGCTAATGTTGTTAATTCTGTAAACGTTCCCAGACAGATGTATCTCCCTCCCCCCAACGTCACATCAATGCCCTTTTTTGGTAAGAAGAAATGAGGAGGAGTCAAAGTCTGACAAGATGGCGACTCCCAGAGGCAAATATGACTGAATCAAGTTGAGAGAACAGGCGGAGAGGCTATGTCCATTTTTTATATAGGCTATGGTCCCTCCACAGGCGATGCAGCGTTTCTGTTTATATGTCTATGGTTAACGCCACTTCACCGAGCACCGCTGTTCCGGATTAAGGAGGGCAGTTGCTGTAATTACAGATAAATAGGAAGAGAATGCGTGAAGTTAGCTGTCCTCATGAGTTTCGTCCATCACGTTTTGTTCGTTGCTCGTTGTCACGGTAAACAGGAAGAGAGCGACTCGCTCTTCCTGATAATATCTATCTCTCATTCATTTTCTAAATTTATCTATTTGTCTTTAAAACTGTTTGAGTAAACACATGTGTCACAGATAATTGTATGCACTAATTTGAATTGTTTAAATAGTAACTTATTTATGGGAAATTGCCACACATACACACACACCTCGTCTCTCTCTCTCTCTCTCTCTCTCCCCCCCCACGCACACGTGCATACTCAAACACACACACACACCTTGTCTCTCTCTCTCTCTCTCTCTCTCTCTCTCTCTCTCTCTCTCTCTCTCTCTCTCTCTCTCTCTCTCTCATGCACGCGTGCACACACTAACACAAACAAGCACAGACAGACCCCTGATAGGTCACCATACCAAATAGGCTTACCCAAGACATAGTATATTTTTTTGCAAAATAACACAAATTATAACAATTTTTTACGCTGTTATTATATTTTTTTTTTATCCGATTACTCAATCAATCGATGGAATAATCTGTAGAATACTCAATTACAAAAAGATTTGATAATTGCAGCCCTAGTTCCTGGAATGAGAGCATACTCATTTTGTATAGCAGATAAGGTTTCCATGCAAGAGGAAGTGGAACCTTGTCAATACTCGTGTGATATTAATATGAACATGCTCAGTGTTTACTGTGTACTCCCTTCCAGGACCTGGTGGTGACTGCTGCCTTTGCCTTCCTGTGGCTTGTGTCCTCCTCAGCCTGGGGAAAAGGCTTGACTGATGTCAAATGGGCCACTAACCCAGAGCACCTAGTGGAGCCATGCAAGAACATCTGTCACCCAGGAGAGTTTCCTTCCATGGGCCGCCTTAATGCCTCCGTGGTAAGTCACGCTAAAGTAGTGCAGCTGCTACACATCTTATTACGTCCTTCTTAAAGCTATGGTCTAATTCTGAAAATCAGTTGAGCCTGAGACAGATTTTAAATCTCATCTGTGAAGAGAGGGCAGTTTGTGCGCCTGTGGTGGACCTCCCAGTTCTGGTGTTCTCTCTCCCTGTGGGCACAGGTCCCACTAGAGGACGTCGTTGGTGTGCATGTTTCTGACAGTTTGGTCATAAACATGCACACCAACAGCCTGCTGGAGGTCATGTTGTAGGTCTCTGGCAGTGCTCCTTCTATTCCTCCTCCACAAAGGAGCAGATAGCAGGCCTGCTGCTGGGTCCTGCTTCTACGGCCCTGTCCAGCTCTCCTTGTGTAACATCCTGTCCCCTGGTATCTCCTCCATGCTCTTGAGACTGTGCTGGGAGACACAGCAAACCTTTTTGCAAACTGCTCGTATGAATTTGCTCTCCTGGACGAGCTGGACTGCGTGTGTGCGCGCGTGTGCGTGCGTCATTGTTTTCAAATGTCTCGGTTTCTGCCCATCCAGACGAAAACACAACCCTGGGGTTTTAAAACTTAAACAGGCTCAGTAGTGTTTCCAAACATCTCCATTTAGGTGTTCAGAGACAGGAGTAGTGTGATCTGAGTTTAGTGTGGATGTAGCCTTGAAGTCACAAGTATTCAAATTTCAGTGTTTTTATAAAACTATATATATACTAAATATGTCAACTTTTGATAATTTCACGTTTCAGGACCCTGAAAGTCACAACAAATGGTAATATTGGTCTTATTTGATGAATACACCACCTAAATATGTCAACTTTTGATAATTTCACGTTTCAGGACCCTGAAAGTCACAACAAATGGTAATATTCGTCTAGTTTGATGGATACACCACCTAAATATGTCAACTTTTGATAACTTCACGTTTCAGGACCCTGAAAGTCACTGCAAGTGGTAATATTCGTCTTGTTTGATGGATACACCATCTAAATATGTCAACTTTTGATAATTTCACGTTTCAGGACCCTGAAAGTCACAACAAATGGTAATATTCCTCATGTTTGATGGATACACCACTTAAATATGTCAACTCTATAATTTCACGTTTCAGGACCCTGAAAGTCACAACAAATGGTTATAGACGTCTTGGTTGATGGATACACCACCTAAATATGTCAACTTTTGATAATTTCACGTTTCAGGACCCTGAAAGTCACAACAAATGGTAATATTCATCTTGTTTGATGGATACACCACCTAAATATGTCAACTTCTGATAACTTCACGTTTCAGGACCCTGATAGTCACAACAAATGGTTATTTTGTTTGATGGATACACCACCTAAATATGTCAACTTTTGATAATTTCACGTTTCAGGATCCTGAAAGTCATAACAAATGGTAAGATTCGTCTTATTTGATGAATACACCAGCTAAATATGTCAACTTTTGATAATTTCATGTTACCAGACCCCGAACGTCACAACAAATGCTAATATTCGTCTTGTTTGATGGATACACCACCTAAATATGTCAACCTTTGAGAATTTCACGTTTCAGGACCCTGAAAGTCACAACAAATGTTAATATTCGTCATGTTTGATGGATACACCACTTAAATATGTCAACTCTATAATTTCACGTTTCAGGACCCTGAAAGTCACAACAAATGGTAATAGTCGTCTTGTTTGATGGATACACCCTCTAAATGTGTCAACTTTTGATAATTTCATGTTTCCAGAACCTGAACGTCACAACAAATGCAAATATTTGTCTTGTTTGATGGATACACCACTTAAATATGTCAACTTTTGATAATTTCACGTTTCAGGACCCTGAAAGTCACAACAAATGCTAATATTCGGCTTGTTTGATGGATACACTACCTAAATATGTCAAACTTTGATAATTTCACTTTTCAGGACCCTGAAAGTTACAACAAATGGTTATATTTTGTTTGATGGATACACCAGCTAGACATGTCAACTTTTGATAATTTCCGTTTTCAGGACCCTAAAGGTTATAACAAACGGTAATAGTCGTCTTTTTTGATGAATACACCACCTAAATATGTCAACTTTTGATAATTTCACGTTTCAGGATCCTGAAAGTCACAACAAATGGTAATATTCGTCTTATTTGATGAATACACCACCTAAATATGTCAACTTTTGATAATTTCACGTTTCAGGACCCTGAAAGTCACAACAAATGATTATATTTTGTTTGATGGATACACCACCTAAATATGTCAACTTTTGATAATTTCATGTTTCAGGACCCTGAGAGTCACAACAAATGGTAATATTCGTCATGTTTGATGGATACACCATCTAAATATGTCAACTTTTGATAATTTCACGTTTCAGGACCCTGAAAGTTATGACAAATGGTAATATTCGTCTTGTTTGATGGATACACCACCTAAATATGTCAACTTTTGATAACTTCACGTTTCAGGACCCTGAAAGTCACAACAAATGGTAATATTCGTCTTATTTGATGAATACACCACCTAAATATGTCAACTTTTGATAATTTCACGTTTCAGGACCCTGAAAGTCACAACAAATGTTATTATTCATCTTGTTTGAAGGACACACCACCTAAATATGTCAACTTTTGATATATTCACGTTTCAGGACCCTGAAAGTCACAACAAATGTTATTATTCATCTTGTTTGATGGATACACCACCTAAATATGTCAACTTTTGATAATTTTACGTTTCAGGACGCTGAAAGTTACAAGAAATGGTAATACTCGTCTTGTTCGATGAATACACCACCTTAATATGTCAACTTTTATCTATTCACGTTTCAGGACCCTGAAAGTCACAACAAATGTTAAAATTCGGCTTGTTTGATGGATACACTACCTATATATGTCAACTTTTTATAATTTTATATTTCAGGACCCTAAAAATCACAACAAATGGTAGTATTCGTCTTGTTTGATGGATACACCACCTAAATATGTCAACTTTTGATATATTCACGTTTCAGGACCCTGATAGTTACAACAAATGGTAATATTCAGCTTGTTTGATGGATACACCACCTAAATATGTCAACTTTTGATAATTTTACGTTGATGATCAAACCAAACCATTGGTTGCATATAGGTTCTGTTTGTGCATGTGTGTGTATTTTCGGGCTTGTGTATGTAACAAAATGTAATAATCGTCTTGTTTGATGTATATACCACCTAATTATGTCAACATTTGATAATTTTACCTTTCCGCACCCTGAAAGTCACAACAAATGGTGTTTGATGGTTAAACCACCTAAATATGTCAACATTTGGTAATTTTTTGTTTCAGGACCCTGAAAGTTAAAAAAAAATGGTAATATTTGTCATGTTTGATGAATACACCACCTAAATATGTCAACTTTTGATAATTTCATGTTTCAGGACCCTGAAAGTCACAACAAATGGTAATACTCTTCTTGTTTGATGGATACACCACCTAAATATGTCAACTTTTGATCATTTTACTTTTCAGGACCCTGAAAGTCACAACAAATGGTAATATTCGGCTTGTTTGATGGATACACCACCTAAATATGTCAACTTTTGATAATTTTACGTTTCAGGATCCTGAAAGTCACAACAAATGGTAATATTCGTCTTATTTGATGAATACACCACCTAAATATGTCAACTTTTGATAATTTCACGTTTCAGGACCCTGAAAGTTATGACAAATGGTAATATTCGTCATGTTTGATGGATACACCATCTAAATATGTCAACTTTTGATAATCTCACGTTTCAGGACCCTGAAAGTTATGACAAATGGTAATATTCGTCTTGTTTGATGGATAAATCCACCTAAATATGTCAACTTTTGATAACTTCACGTTTCAGGACCCTGAAAGTCACAACAAATGGTAATATTCGTCTTATTTGATGAATACACCACCTAAATATGTCAACTTTTGATAATTTCACGTTTCAGGACCCTGAAAGTCACAACAAATGTTATTATTCATCTTGTTTGATGGATACACCACCTAAATATGTCAACTTTTGATATATTCACGTTTCAGGACCCTGAAAGTCACAACAAATGTTATTATTCATCTTGTTTGATGAATACACCACCTAAATATGTCAACTTTTGATAATTTTACGTTTCAGGACCCTGAAAGTTACAAGGAATGGTAAAACTCGTCTTGTTCGATGAATACACCACCTAAATATGTCAACTTTTGATAATTTCACGTTTCAGGATCCTGAAAGTCACAACAAATGGTAATATTCGTCTTGTTTGATGGATACACCACCTAAATATGTCAACTTTTGATAATTTTACGTTTCAGGGCCCTGAAAGTCACAACAAATGGTAATATTCGTCTTATTTGATGAATACACCACCTAAATATGTCAACTTTTGATAATTTCACGTTTCAGGACCCTGAAAGTCACAACAAATGATTATATTTTGTTTGATGGATACACCACCTAAATATGTCAACTTTTGATAATTTCACGTTTCAGGACCCTGAAAGTCACAACAAATGGTCATATTCGTCATGTTTGATGGATACACCATCTAAATATGTCAACTTTTGATAATTTCACGTTTCAGGACCCTGAAAGTTATGACAAATGGTAATATTCGTCTTGTTTGATGGATACACCACCTAAATATGTCAACTTTTGATAACTTCACGTTTCAGGACCCTGAAAGTCACAACAAATGGTAATATTCGTCTTATTTGATGAATACACCACCTAAATATGTCAACTTTTGATAATTTCACGTTTCAGGACCCTGAAAGTCACAACAAATGTTATTATTCATCGTGTTTGATGGATACACCACCTAAATATGTCAACTTTTCATATATTCACGTTTCAGGAACCTGAAAGTCACAACAAATGTTATTATTCATGTTGTTTGATGGATACACCACCTAAATATGTCAACTTTTGATAATTTTACGTTTCAGGACGCTGAAAGTTACAAGAAATGGTAATACTCGTCTTGTTCGATGAATACACCACCTTAATATGTCAACTTTTATCTATTCACGTTTCAGGACCCTGAAAGTCACAACAAATGTTAAAATTCGGCTTGTTTGATGGATACACTACCTAAATATGTCAACTTTTTATAATTTTATATTTCAGGACCCAAAAAATCACAACAAATGGTAGTATTCGTCTTGTTTGATGGATACACCACCTAAATATGTCAACTTTTGATATATTCACGTTTCAGGACCCTGATAGTTACAACAAATGGTAATATTCAGCTTGTTTGATGGATACACCACCTAAATATGTCAACTTTTGATAATTTTACGTTGATGATCAAACCAAACCATTGGTTGCATATAGGTTCTGTTTGTGCATGTGTGTGTATTTTCGGGCTTGTGTATGTAACAAAATGTAATAATCGTCTTGTTTGATGTATATACCACCTAATTATGTCAACATTTGATAATTTTACCTTTCCGCACCCTGAAAGTCACAACAAATGGTAATATTCGGCTTGTTTGATGGTTAAACCACCTACATATGTCAACATTTGGTAATTTTTTGTTTCAGGACCCTGAAAGTTAAAAAAAATGGTAATATTTGTCATGTTTGATGAATACACCACCTAAATATGTCAACTTTTGATAATTTCATGTTTCAGGACCCTGAAAGTCACAACAAATGGTAATACTCTTCTTGTTTGATGGATACACCACCTAAATATGTCAACTTTTGATCATTTTACTTTTCAGGACCCTGAAAGTCACAACAAATGGTAATATTCGGCTTGTTTGATGGATACACCACCTAAATATGTCAACTTTTGATAATTTTACGTTTCAGGATCCTGAAAGTCACAACAAATGGTAATATTCGTCTTATTTGATGAATACACCACCTAAATATGTCAACTTTTGATAATTTCACGTTTCAGGACCCTGAAAGTCACAACAAATGTTATTATTCATCTTGTTTGATGGATACACCACCTAAATATGTCAACTTTTGATATATTCACGTTTCAGGACCCTGAAAGTCACAACAAATGTTATTATTCATCTTGTTTGATGAATACACCACCTAAATATGTCAACTTTTGATAATTTTACGTTTCAGGACCCTGAAAGTTACAAGAAATGGTAAAACTCGTCTTGTTCGATGAATACACCACCTAAATATGTCAACTTTTGATAATTTCACGTTTCAGGACCCTGAAAGTCACAACAAATGGTAATATTCGTCTTGTTTGATGGATACACCACCTAATTATGTCAACTTTTGATAATTTTACGTTTCAGGGCCCTGAAAGCTACAACAAATGGTAATATTCGTCTTATTTGATGAATACACCACCTAAATATGTCAACTTTTGATAATTTCACGTTTCAGGATCCTGAAAGTCACAACAAATGGTAATATTAGTCTTATTTGATGAATACACCACCTAAATATGTCAACTTCTGATAATTTCACGTTTCAGGACCCTGAAAGTCACAACAAATGATTATATTTTGTTTGATGGATACACCACCTAAATATGTCAACTTTTGATAATTTCACGTTTCAGGACCCTGAAAGTCACAACAAATGGTAATATTCGTCATGTTTGATGGATACACCATCTAAATATGTCAACTTTTGATAATTTCACGTTTCAGGACCCTGAAAGTTATGACAAATGGTAATATTCGTCTTGTTTGATGGATACACCACCTAAATATGTCAACTTTTGATAACTTCACGTTTCAGGACCCTGAAAGTCACAACAAATGGTAATATTCGTCTTATTTGATGAATACACCACCTAAATATGTCAACTTTTGATAATTTCACGTTTCAGGACCCTGAAAGTCACAACAAATGTTATTATTCATCTTGTTCGATGGATACACCACCTAAATATGTCAACTTTTGATATATTCACGTTTCAGGACCCTGAAAGTCACAACAAATGTTATTATTCATCTTGTTTGATGGATACACCACCTAAATATGTCAACTTTTGATAATTTTACGTTTCAGGACGCTGAAAGTTACAAGAAATGGTAATACTCGTCTTGTTTGATGGATACACTACCTAAATATGTCAACTTTTTATAATTTTATATTTCAGGACCCTAAAAATCACAACAAATGGTAGTATTCGTCTTGTTTGATGGATACACCACCTAAATATGTCAACTTTTGATATATTCACGTTTCAGGACCCTGAAAGTCACAACAAATGTTATTATTCATCTTGTTTGATGAATACACCACCTAAATATGTCAACTTTTGATAATTTTACGTTTCAGGACCCTGAAAGTTACAAGAAATGGTAAAACTCGTCTTGTTCGATGAATACACCACCTAAATATGTCAACTTTTGATAATTTCACGTTTCAGGATCCTGAAAGTCACAACAAATGGTGATATTCGTCTTGTTTGATGGATACACCACCTAATTATGTCAACTTTTGATAATTTCACGTTTCAGGACCCTGAAAGTCACAACAAATGGTAATATTCGTCATGTTTGATGGATACACCATCTAAATATGTCAACTTTTGATAATTTCACGTTTCAGGACCCTGAAAGTCACAACAAATGTTATTATTCATCTTGTTCGATGGATACACCACCTAAATATGTCAACTTTTGATATATTCACGTTTCAGGACCCTGAAAGTCACAACAAATGTTATTATTCATCTTGTTTGATGGATACACCACCTAAATATGTCAACTTTTGATAATTTTACGTTTCAGGACGCTGAAAGTTACAAGAAATGGTAATACTCGTCTTGTTTGATGAATACACCACCTTAATATGTCAACTTTTATCTATTCACGTTTCAGGACCCTGAAAGTCACAACAAATGTTAAAATTCGGCTTGTTTGATGGATACACTACCTAAATATGTCAACTTTTTATAATTTTATATTTCAGGACCCTAAAAATCACAACAAATGGTAGTATTCGTCTTGTTTGATGGATACACCACCTAAATATGTCAACTTTTGATATATTCACGTTTCAGGACCCTGAAAGTCACAACAAATGTTATTATTCATCTTGTTTGATGAATACACCACCTAAATATGTCAACTTTTGATAATTTTACGTTTCAGGACCCTTAAAGTTACAAGAAATGGTAAAACTCGTCTTGTTCGATGAATACACCACCTAAATATGTCAACTTTTGATAATTTCACGTTTCAGGATCCTGAAAGTCACAACAAATGGTGATATTCGTCTTGTTTGATGGATACACCACCTAATTATGTCAACTTTTGATAATTTCACGTTTCAGGACCCTGAAAGTCACAACAAATGGTAATATTCGTCATGTTTGATGGATACACCATCTAAATATGTCAACTTTTGATAATTTCACGTTTCAGGACCCTGAAAGTTATGACAAATGGTAATATTCGTCTTGTTTGATGGATACACCACCTTAATATGTCAACTTTTGATAACTTCACGTTTCAGGACCCTGAAAGTCACAACAAATGGTAATATTCGTCTTATTTGATGGATACACCACCTAAATATGTCAACTTTTGATAATTTCACGTTTCAGGACCCTGAAAGTCACAACAAATGTTATTATTCATCTTGTTTGATGAATACACCACCTAAATATGTCAACTTTTGATAATTTCACGTTTCAGGACCCTGAAAGTCACAACAAATGTTATTATTCATCTTGTTTGATGGATACACCACCTAAATATGTCAACTTTTGATAATTTTACGTTTCAGGACCCTGAAAGTCACAACAAATGTTATTATTCATCTTGTTTGATGGATACACCACCTAAATATGTCAACTTTTGATAATTTTACGTTTCAGGACGCTGAAAGTTACAAGAAATGGTAATACTCGTCTTGTTCGATGAATACACCACCTTAATATGTCAACTTTTATCTATTCACGTTTCAGGACCCTGAAAGTCACAACAAATGTTAAAATTCGGCTTGTTTGATGGATACACTACCTAAATATGTCAACTTTTTATAATTTTATATTTCAGGACCCTAAAAATCACAACAAATGGTAGTATTCGTCTTGTTTGATGGATACACCACCTAAATATGTCAACTTTTGATATATTCACGTTTCAGGACCCTGATAGTTACAACAAATGGTAATATTCAGCTTGTTTGATGGATACACCACCTAAATATGTCAACTTTTGATAATTTCACGTTTCAGGACTCTGAAAGTCATAACAAATGGTAATATTCGTCTTATTTCATGGATACACCACCTAAATATGTCAACTTTTGATAATTTTACGTTGATGATCAAACCAAACCATTGGTTGCATATAGGTTCTGTTTGTGCATGTGTGTGTATTTTCGGGCTTGTGTATGTAACAAAATGTAATAATCGTCTTGTTTGATGGATATACCACCTAATTATGTCAACTTTTGATAATTTAACCCTTCCACACCTTGAAAGTCACAACAAATGGTAATATTCGGCATGTTTTATGGATACACCACCTAAATATGTCAACTTTTGATATATTCACGTTTCAGGACCCTGAAAGTCACAACAAATGTTATTATTCATCTTGTTTGATGGGTACACCACCTAAATATGTCAACTTTTGATAATTTTACGTTTCAGGACCCTGAAAGTTACAAGAAATGGTAAAACTCGTCTTGTTCGATGAATGCACCACCTAAATATGTCAACTTTTGATAATTTCACGTTTCAGGACTCTGAAAGTCATAACAAATGGTAATATTCGTCTTGTTTCATGGATACACCACCTAAATATGTCAACTTTTGATAATTTTACGTTGATGATCAAACCAAACCATTGGTTGCATATAGGTTCTGTCTGTGCATGTGTGTGTATTTTCGGGCTTGTGTATGTAACAAAATGTAATAATCGTCTTGTTTGATGGATATAACACCTAATTATGTCAACATTTGATAATTTTACCTTTCCGCACCCTGATAGTCACAACAAATGGTAATATTTGGCTTGTTTGATGGTTAAACCACCTAAATATGTCAACATTTGGTAATTTTTTGTTTCAGGACCCTGAAAGTTAAAAAAAATGGTAATATTTGTCATGTTTGATGAATACACCACCTAAATATGTCAACTTTTGATCATTTTACTTTTCAGGACCCTGAAAGTCACAACAAATGGTAATATTCGGCTTGTTTGATGGATACACTACCTAAATATGTCAACTTTTGATAATTTTACGTTTCAGGACCCTGAAAGTTACAAGAAATGGTAATACTCGTCTTGTTTGATGAATACACCACCTAAATACGTCAACTTTTATATATTCACGTTTCAGGAACCTGAAAGTCACAACAAATGGTAATATTCATCTTGTTTGATGGATACACCACTTAAATATGTCAACTCTATTATTTCACGTTTCAGGACCCTGAAAGTTACAACAAATGGTAATAGTCGTCTTGTTTGATGGATACACCCTCTAAATATGTCAACTTTTGATAATTTCATGTTTCCAGACCCTGAACTTCGCAACAAATGCAAATATTTGTCTTGTTTGATGGACACACCAGCTAAATATGTCAACTTTTGATAATGTCACGTTTCAGGACCCTGAAAGTCACAGAAAATGCTAATATTCGGCTTGTTTGATAGTTACACCACCTAAATATGTCAACCTTTGATAATTTCACTTTTCAGGACCCTGAAAGTTACAACAAATGGTTATATTTTGTTTGATGGATATACCACCTAGACATGTCAAGTTTTGATAATTTCACATTTCAGGACCCTAAAGGTTATAACAAATGGTAATAGTCGTCTTGTTTGATGGATACACCACCTTAATATGTCAACTTTTGATAATTTCACGTTTCAGGATCCTGAAAGTCACAACAAATGTTATTATTCATCTTGTTTGATGGATACACCACCTAAATATGTCAACTTTTGATAATTTCACGTTTCAGGATCCTGAAAGTCACAACAAATGTTATTATTCATCTTGTTTGATGGATACACCACCTAAATATGTCAACTTTTGATAATTTCACGCTTCAGGGCCCTGAAAGTCACAACAAATGGTAATATTCGTCTTATTTGATGAATACTCCACCTAAATATCTCAACTTTTGATAATTTCACGTTTCAGGACCCTGAAAGTCATAACAAATGGTAATATTCATCTTGTTTCATGGATACACCACCTAAATATGTCAACTTTTGATATATTCACGTTTCAGGACCCTGAAAGTCACAACAAATGGTAATATTCGGCAGGTTTGACGGATACACCACCTAAATATGTCAACTTTTGATAATTTCACATTTCAGGACCCTGAAAGACACAACATATGGTAATATTCGTCTTTTTTGATGGATACACCACCTAAATATGTCAACATTTGGTAATTTTTTGTTTCAGGACCCTGAAAGTTACAACAAATGGTAATAGTCATCTGGTTTGATGGATACACCACCTAAATATGTCAACTTTCAGTAATTTCACGTGTCAGGACCCTAAAAATATCAACAAATGGTAATATTTGTCTTGTTTGATGGATACACCACCTAAATATGTCAACTTTTGATAACTTCACGTTTCAGGACCCTGAAAGTCACAACAAATGGTAATATTCGTCTTATTTGATGAATACACCACCTAAATATGTCAACTTTTGATAATTTCACGTTTCAGGACCCTGAAAGTCACAACAAATGTTATTATTCATCTTGTTCGATGGATACACCACCTAAATATGTCAACTTTTGATATATTCACGTTTCAGGACCCTGAAAGTCACAACAAATGTTATTATTCATCTTGTTTGATGGATACACCACCTAAATATGTCAACTTTTGATAATTTTACGTTTCAGGACGCTGAAAGTTACAAGAAATGGTAATACTCGTCTTGTTTGATGGATACACTACCTAAATATGTCAACTTTTTATAATTTTATATTTCAGGACCCTAAAAATCACAACAAATGGTAGTATTCGTCTTGTTTGATGGATACACCACCTAAATATGTCAACTTTTGATATATTCACGTTTCAGGACCCTGAAAGTCACAACAAATGTTATTATTCATCTTGTTTGATGAATACACCACCTAAATATGTCAACTTTTGATAATTTTACGTTTCAGGACCCTGAAAGTTACAAGAAATGGTAAAACTCGTCTTGTTCGATGAATACACCACCTAAATATGTCAACTTTTGATAATTTCACGTTTCAGGATCCTGAAAGTCACAACAAATGGTGATATTCGTCTTGTTTGATGGATACACCACCTAATTATGTCAACTTTTGATAATTTCACGTTTCAGGACCCTGAAAGTCACAACAAATGGTAATATTCGTCATGTTTGATGGATACACCATCTAAATTTGTCAACTTTTGATAATTTCACGTTTCAGGACCCTGAAAGTCACAACAAATGTTATTATTCATCTTGTTCGATGGATACACCACCTAAATATGTCAACTTTTGATATATTCACGTTTCAGGACCCTGAAAGTCACAACAAATGTTATTATTCATCTTGTTTGATGGATACACCACCTAAATATGTCAACTTTTGATAATTTTACGTTTCAGGACGCTGAAAGTTACAAGAAATGGTAATACTCGTCTTGTTTGATGAATACACCACCTTAATATGTCAACTTTTATCTATTCACGTTTCAGGACCCTGAAAGTCACAACAAATGTTAAAATTCGGCTTGTTTGATGGATACACTACCTAAATATGTCAACTTTTTATAATTTTATATTTCAGGACCCTAAAAATCACAACAAATGGTAGTATTCGTCTTGTTTGATGGATACACCACCTAAATATGTCAACTTTTGATATATTCACGTTTCAGGACCCTGAAAGTCACAACAAATGTTATTATTCATCTTGTTTGATGAATACACCACCTAAATATGTCAACTTTTGATAATTTTACGTTTCAGGACCCTTAAAGTTACAAGAAATGGTAAAACTCGTCTTGTTCGATGAATACACCACCTAAATATGTCAACTTTTGATAATTTCACGTTTCAGGATCCTGAAAGTCACAACAAATGGTGATATTCGTCTTGTTTGATGGATACACCACCTAATTATGTCAACTTTTGATAATTTCACGTTTCAGGACCCTGAAAGTCACAACAAATGGTAATATTCGTCATGTTTGATGGATACACCATCTAAATATGTCAACTTTTGATAATTTCACGTTTCAGGACCCTGAAAGTTATGACAAATGGTAATATTCGTCTTGTTTGATGGATACACCACCTAAATATGTCAACTTTTGATAACTTCACGTTTCAGGACCCTGAAAGTCACAACAAATGGTAATATTCGTCTTATTTGATGGATACACCACCTAAATATGTCAACTTTTGATAATTTCACGTTTCAGGACCCTGAAAGTCACAACAAATGTTATTATTCATCTTGTTTGATGAATACACCACCTAAATATGTCAACTTTTGATAATTTCACGTTTCAGGACCCTGAAAGTCACAACAAATGTTATTATTCATCTTGTTTGATGGATACACCACCTAAATATGTCAACTTTTGATAATTTTACGTTTCAGGACCCTGAAAGTCACAACAAATGTTATTATTCATCTTGTTTGATGGATACACCACCTAAATATGTCAACTTTTGATAATTTTACGTTTCAGGACGCTGAAAGTTACAAGAAATGGTAATACTCGTCTTGTTCGATGAATACACCACCTTAATATGTCAACTTTTATCTATTCACGTTTCAGGACCCTGAAAGTCACAACAAATGTTAAAATTCGGCTTGTTTGATGGATACACTACCTAAATATGTCAACTTTTTATAATTTTATATTTCAGGACCCTAAAAATCACAACAAATGGTAGTATTCGTCTTGTTTGATGGATACACCACCTAAATATGTCAACTTTTGATATATTCACGTTTCAGGACCCTGATAGTTACAACAAATGGTAATATTCAGCTTGTTTGATGGATACACCACCTAAATATGTCAACTTTTGATAATTTCACGTTTCAGGACTCTGAAAGTCATAACAAATGGTAATATTCGTCTTATTTCATGGATACACCACCTAAATATGTCAACTTTTGATAATTTTACGTTGATGATCAAACCAAACCATTGGTTGCATATAGGTTCTGTTTGTGCATGTGTGTGTATTTTCGGGCTTGTGTATGTAACAAAATGTAATAATCGTCTTGTTTGATGGATATACCACCTAATTATGTCAACTTTTGATAATTTAACCCTTCCACACCTTGAAAGTCACAACAAATGGTAATATTCGGCATGTTTTATGGATACACCACCTAAATATGTCAACTTTTGATATATTCACGTTTCAGGACCCTGAAAGTCACAACAAATGTTATTATTCATCTTGTTTGATGGGTACACCACCTAAATATGTCAACTTTTGATAATTTTACGTTTCAGGACCCTGAAAGTTACAAGAAATGGTAAAACTCGTCTTGTTCGATGAATGCACCACCTAAATATGTCAACTTTTGATAATTTCACGTTTCAGGACTCTGAAAGTCATAACAAATGGTAATATTCGTCTTGTTTCATGGATACACCACCTAAATATGTCAACTTTTGATAATTTTACGTTGATGATCAAACCAAACCATTGGTTGCATATAGGTTCTGTCTGTGCATGTGTGTGTATTTTCGGGCTTGTGTATGTAACAAAATGTAATAATCGTCTTGTTTGATGGATATAACACCTAATTATGTCAACATTTGATAATTTTACCTTTCCGCACCCTGATAGTCACAACAAATGGTAATATTTGGCTTGTTTGATGGTTAAACCACCTAAATATGTCAACATTTGGTAATTTTTTGTTTCAGGACCCTGAAAGTTAAAAAAAATGGTAATATTTGTCATGTTTGATGAATACACCACCTAAATATGTCAACTTTTGATCATTTTACTTTTCAGGACCCTGAAAGTCACAACAAATGGTAATATTCGGCTTGTTTGATGGATACACTACCTAAATATGTCAACTTTTGATAATTTTACGTTTCAGGACCCTGAAAGTTACAAGAAATGGTAATACTCGTCTTGTTTGATGAATACACCACCTAAATACGTCAACTTTTATATATTCACGTTTCAGGAACCTGAAAGTCACAACAAATGGTAATATTCATCTTGTTTGATGGATACACCACTTAAATATGTCAACTCTATTATTTCACGTTTCAGGACCCTGAAAGTTACAACAAATGGTAATAGTCGTCTTGTTTGATGGATACACCCTCTAAATATGTCAACTTTTGATAATTTCATGTTTCCAGACCCTGAACGTCGCAACAAATGCAAATATTTGTCTTGTTTGATGGACACACCAGCTAAATATGTCAACTTTTGATAATGTCACGTTTCAGGACCCTGAAAGTCACAGAAAATGCTAATATTCGGCTTGTTTGATAGTTACACCACCTAAATATGTCAACCTTTGATAATTTCACTTTTCAGGACCCTGAAAGTTACAACAAATGGTTATATTTTGTTTGATGGATATACCACCTAGACATGTCAAGTTTTGATAATTTCACATTTCAGGACCCTAAAGGTTATAACAAATGGTAATAGTCGTCTTGTTTGATGGATACACCACCTTAATATGTCAACTTTTGATAATTTCACGTTTCAGGATCCTGAAAGTCACAACAAATGTTATTATTCATCTTGTTTGATGGATACACCACCTAAATATGTCAACTTTTGATAATTTCACGTTTCAGGATCCTGAAAGTCACAACAAATGTTATTATTCATCTTGTTTGATGGATACACCACCTAAATATGTCAACTTTTGATAATTTCACGCTTCAGGGCCCTGAAAGTCACAACAAATGGTAATATTCGTCTTATTTGATGAATACTCCACCTAAATATCTCAACTTTTGATAATTTCACGTTTCAGGACCCTGAAAGTCATAACAAATGGTAATATTCATCTTGTTTCATGGATACACCACCTAAATATGTCAACTTTTGATATATTCACGTTTCAGGACCCTGAAAGTCACAACAAATGGTAATATTCGGCAGGTTTGACGGATACACCACCTAAATATGTCAACTTTTGATAATTTCACATTTCAGGACCCTGAAAGACACAACATATGGTAATATTCGTCTTTTTTGATGGATACACCACCTAAATATGTCAACATTTGGTAATTTTTTGTTTCAGGACCCTGAAAGTTACAACAAATGGTAATAGTCATCTTGTTTGATGGATACACCACCTAAATATGTCAACTTTCAGTAATTTCACGTGTCAGGACCCTAAAAATATCAACAAATGGTAATATTTGTCTTGTTTGATGGATACACCACCTAAATATGTCAACTTTTGATCATTTTACATTGATGATCAAACCAAACCATTGTTTGCATGTATATAGGTCCTGTCCGTGCATGTGTGTTTATTTTCGGGCCTGTGTATGTAACAAAATGTAATAATCGTCTTGTTTGATGGATATACCACCTAATTATGTCAACTTTTGATAATTTAACCCTTCCACACCTTGAAAGTCACAACAAATGGTAATATTCGGCATGTTTTATGGATACACCACCTAAATATGTCAACTTTTCTTAATTTTACGTCTCAGGATTCTGAAAGTTACAACAAATGGTAATATTCGTCTTGTTTGATGGATACACCACCTAAATATGTCAACATTTGGTAATGTTTTGTTTCAGGACCCTGAAAGTTAAAACAAATGGTAATATTTGTCATGTTTGATGAATACACCACCTAAATATGTCAACTTTTGATCATTTTACTTTTCAGGACCCTGAAAGTCAAAACAAATGGTAATATTCGGCTTGTTTGATAGATACACTACCTAAATATGTCAAATTTTATAATTTCAAATTTCAGGACCCTTCAAGTCACAAGAAATGGTAATATTCGTCTTGATTGATGCATACACCACCTAAATATGTCAACTTTTGATATATTCACGTTTCAGGACCCTGATAGTTACAACAAATGGTAATATTCAGCTTGTTTGATGGATACACCACCTAAATATGTCAACTTTTGATAATTTCACGTTTCAGGGCCCTGAAAGTCACAACAAATGGTAATATTCGTCTTATTTGATGAATACTCCACCTAAATATCTCAACTTTTGATAATTTCACGTTTCAGGATCCTGAAAGTCATAGCAAATGGTAATATTCATCTTGTTTCATGGATACACCACCTAAATATGTCAACTTTTGATATATTCACGTTTCAGGACCCTGAAAGTCACAACAAATGGTAATATTCGGCAGGTTTGACGGATACACCACCTAAATATGTCAACTTTTGATAATTTCACATTTCAGGACCCTGAAAGACACAACATATGGTAATATTCGTCTTTTTTGATGGATACACCACCTAAATATGTCAACATTTGGTAATTTTTTGTTTCAGGACCCTGAAAGTTACAACAAATGGTAATAGTCATCTTGTTTGATGGATACACCACCTAAATATGTCAACTTTTAGTAATTTCACGTGTCAGGACCCTAAAAATATCAACAAATGGTAATATTCGTCTTTTTGGATGGATACACCACCTAAATATGTCAACTTTTGATAATTTCACGTGTCAGGACCCTGAAAGTCACAGCAAATGGTAATATTCGGCTTGTTTGATGAAAACACCACCTAAATATGGCAACTTTTGATAATTTCACGTTTCAGGACCCTGAATGTTACAACAAATGGTAATATTCGTCTTGTTTGATGGATACACCACCTAAATATGTCAACTTTTCATCATTTTACGTTGATGATCAAACCAAACCATTGGTTGCATGTATATAGGTCCTGTCCGTGCATGTGTGTGTATTTTAGGGCCTCTGTATGTAACAAAATGTAATAATCGTCTTGTTTGATGGATATACCACCTAATTATGTCAACTTTTGATAATTTTACCTTTCAGCACCCTGAAAGTCACAACAAATGGTAATATTCGGCTTGTTTGATGGATACATCACCTAAATATGTCAACATTTGGTAATGTTTTGTTTCAGGACCCTGAAAGTTAAAACAAATGGTAATATTTGTCATGTTTGATGAATACACCACCTAAATATGTCAACTTTTTATAATTTCAAATTTCAGGACCCTTAAAGTCACAAGAAATGGTAATATTCGTCTTGATTGATGGATACACCACCTAAATATGTCAACTTTTGATGATTTCACGTTTCAGGACCCAGAAAGTCACAGCAAATGGTAATATTCGGCTTGTTTGATGAAAACACCACCTAAATAAGTCAACTTTTGATAATTTAATGTTTCCGCACCCTGAAAGTCACAACAAATGGTAATATTCATCTTGTTTGATGAATACACCACCTAAATATTTCAACTTTTGATGATTTCACGTTTCAGGACCCTGAAAGTCACAACAAATGGTAATATTCGGCAGGTTTGATGGATACACCACCTAAATATGTCAACTTTTGATAATTTCAAATTTCAGGACCCTGAAAGTCACAACATATGGTAATATTCGTCTTTTTTGATGGATACACCACCTAAATATGTCAACTTTTGATAATTTCACATTTCAGGACCCTGAAAGTCACAACATATGGTAATATTCGTCTTTTTTGATGGATCCACCACCTAAATATGTCAACATTTGGTAATTTTTTGTTTCAGGACCCTGAAAGTTACAACAAATGGTAATAGTCATCTTGTTTGATGGATACACCACCTAAATATGTCAACTTTCAGTAATTTCACGTGTCAGGACCCTAAAAATATCAACAAATGGTAATATTTGTCTTGTTTGATGAATACTCCACCTAAATAAGTCAACTTTTGATAATTTAACGTGTCAGGACCCTAAAAGTCACAGGAAATAGTAATATTTGGCTTGTTTGATGAAAACACCTCCTAAAAATATCAACCTTTGATCATTTTACGTTTCAGGACCCTGAAAGTGTCAACAAATGGTAATATTCGGCAGGTTTGATGGATACACCACCTAAATATGTCAACTTTTGATAATTTCACATTTCAGGACCCTGAAAGTCACAACAAATGGTAATAGTCGGCTTGTTTGATGGATACACGACCTAAATATGTCAACTTTTGATAATTTCACGTTTCAGGTCCCTGAACGTCACAACAAATGGTAATATTCGGCTTGTTTGATTGATACACCACCTAAATATGTCAACTTTTGATAATGTTACGTTTCAGGACTCTGAAAGTCACAACAAATGGTAATACTCTTCTTGTTTGATGAATACACCATCAAATATGTCAACTTTTGATAATTTTATGTTTCAGAACCCTGAAAGTTACAAGAAATGGTAATATTCGTCTTGTTTGATGAATGCACCACCTAAATGTGTCAACTTTTGATAATTTCACGTTTCAGGACCCTGACTGTCACAACAAATGGTAATATTCGTCTTGTTTAATGGATACACCACCTAAATATGTCAACTTTTGATCATTTTACGTTGATGATCAAACTAAACCATTGGTTGCATGTACATAGGTCCTATCCGTGCATGTGTGTGTAACAAAATGTAATAATCGTCTTGTTTGATGGATATACCATCTAATTATGTCAACTTTTGTTAGTTTTACCTTTCTGCACCCTGAAAGTCACAACAAATGGTAATATTCGGCTTGTTTGATGGATACACAACCTAAATATGTCAACATTTGGTAATGTTTTGTTTCAGGACCCTGAAAGTTAAAACAAATGGTAATATTTGTCATGTTTGATGAATACAGCACCTAAACATGTCAACTTTTGATTATTTCACGTTTCAGGACCCAGAAAGTCACAGCAAATGGTAATATTCGGCTTGTTTGATGAAAACACCACCTAAATATGTCAACTTTTGATAATTTCACGTTTTTGCACCCTGAGAGTCACAAGAAATGGTAATATTCGGCTTGTTTGATGGATACACCACCTAAATATGTCAACATTTGGTAATGTTTTGTTTCAGGACCCTGAAAGTTAAAACAAATGGTAATATTTGTCATGTTTGATGAATACACCACCTAAATATGTCAACTTTTGATAATTTCACGTTTCAGGACCCTGAGAGTCACAACAAATGCTAATACTATTCTTGTTTAATGGATACACCACCTAAATATGTCAACTTTTTATAATTTAATGTTTCCGCACCCTGAAAGTCACAACAAATGGTAATATTCATCTTGTTTGATGAATACACCACCTAAATATTTCAACTTTTGATAAATTCAAATTTCAGGACCCTGAAAGTCACAACATATGGTAATATTCGTCTTTTTTGATGGATACACCACCTAAATATGTCAACTTTTGATAATTTCACATTTCAGGACCCTGAAAGTCACAACATATGGTAATATTCGTCTTGTTTAATGGATACACCACCTAAATATGTCAACTTTTGATCATTTTACGTTGATGATCAAACCAAACCATTGGTTGCATGTACATAGGTCCTATCCGTGCATGTGTGTGTAACAAAATGTAATAATCGTCTTGTTTGATGGATATACCATCTAATTATGTCAACTTTTGATAATTTTACCTTTCTGCACCCTGAAAGTCACAACAAATGGTAATATTTGGCAGGTTTGACGGATACACCACCTAAATATGTCAACTTTTGATAATTTCACATTTCAGGACCCTGAAAGACACAACATATGGTAATATTCGTCTTTTTTGATGGATACACCACCTAAATATGTCAACATTTGGTAATTTTTTGTTTCAGGACCCTGAAATTTACAACAAATGGTAATAGTCATCTTGTTTGATGGATACACCACCTAAATATGTCAACTTTTGATAATTTCACATTTCAGGACCCTGAAAGACACAACATATGGTAATATTCGTCTTTTTTGATGGATACACCACCTAAATATGTCAACATTTGGTAATTTTTTGTTTCAGGACCCTGAAAGTTACAACAAATGGTAATAGTCATCTTGTTTGATGGATACACCACCTAAATATGTCAACTTTTAGTAATTTCACGTGTCAGGACCCTAAAAATATCAACAAATGGTAATATTTGTCTTGTTTGATGGATACACCACCTAAATATGTCAACTTTTGATCATTTTACATTGATGATCAAACCAAACCATTGTTTGCATGTATATAGGTCCTGTCCGTGCATGTGTGTTTATTTTCGGGCCTGTGTATGTAACAAAATGTAATAATCGTCTTGTTTGATGGATATACCACCTAATTATGTCAACTTTTGATAATTTAACCCTTCCACACCTTGAAAGTCACAACAAATGGTAATATTCGGCATGTTTTATGGATACACCACCTAAATATGTCAACTTTTCTTAATTTTACGTCTCAGGATTCTGAAAGTTACAACAAATGGTAATATTCGTCTTGTTTGATGGGTACACCACCTAAATATGTCAACATTTGGTAATGTTTTGTTTCAGGACCCTGAAAGTTAAGACAAATGGTAATATTTGTCATGTTTGATGAATACACCACCTAAATATGTCAACTTTTGATCATTTTACTTTTCAGGACCCTGAAAGTCACAACAAATGGTAATATTCGGCTTGTTTGATAGATACACTACCTAAATATGTCAAATTTTATAATTTCAAATTTCAGGACCCTTCAAGTCACAAGAAATGGTAATATTCGTCTTGATTGATGCATACACCACCTAAATATGTCAACTTTTGATATATTCACGTTTCAGGACCCTGATAGTTACAACAAATGGTAATATTCAGCTTGTTTGATGGATACACCACCTAAATATGTCAACTTTTGATAATTTCACGTTTCAGGGCCCTGAAAGTCACAACAAATGGTAATATTCGTCTTATTTGATGAATACTCCACCTAAATATCTCAACTTTTGATAATTTCACGTTTCAGGATCCTGAAAGTCATAACAAATGGTAATATTCATCTTGTTTCATGGATACACCACCTAAATATGTCAACTTTTGATATATTCACGTTTCAGGACCCTGAAAGTCACAACAAATGGTAATATTCGGCAGGTTTGACGGATACACCACCTAAATATGTCAACTTTTGATAATTTCACATTTCAGGACCCTGAAAGACACAACATATGGTAATATTCGTCTTTTTTGATGGATACACCACCTAAATATGTCAACATTTGGTAATTTTTTGTTTCAGGACCCTGAAAGTTACAACAAATGGTAATAGTCATCTTGTTTGATGGATACACCACCTAAATATGTCAACTTTTAGTAATTTCACGTGTCAGGACCCTAAAAATATCAACAAATGGTAATAATCGTCTTTTTTGATGGATACACCACCTAAATATGTCAACTTTTGATAATTTCACGTGTCAGGACCCTGAAAGTCACAGCAAATGGTAATATTCGGCTTGTTTGATGAAAACACCACCTAAATATGTCAACTTTTGATAATTTCACGTTTCAGGACCCTGAATGTTACAACAAATGGTAATATTCGTCTTGTTTGATGGATACACCACCTAAATATGTCAACTTTTCATCATTTTACGTTGATGATCAAACCAAACCATTGGTTGCATGTATATAGGTCCTGTCCGTGCATGTGTGTGTATTTTAGGGCCTCTGTATGTAACAAAATGTAATAATCGTCTTGTTTGATGGATATACCACCTAATTATGTCAACTTTTGATAATTTTACCTTTCAGCACCCTGAAAGTCACAACAAATGGTAATATTCGGCTTGTTTGATGGATACATTACCTAAATATGTCAACATTTGGTAATGTTTTGTTTCAGGACCCTGAAAGTTAAAACAAATGGTAATATTTGTCATGTTTGATGAATACACCACCTAAATATGTCAACTTTTGATAATATCACGTTTCAGGACCCTGAGAGTCACAACAAATGCTAATACTATTCTTGTTTAATGGATACACCACCTAAATATGTCAACTTTTTATAATTTCAAATTTCAGGACCCTTAAAGTCACAAGAAATGGTAATATTCGTCTTGATTGATGGATACAACACCTAAATAGTTCAACTTTTGATGATTTCACGTTTCAGGATCCAGAAAGTCACAGCAAATGGTAATATTCGGCTTGTTTGATGAAAACACCACCTAAATAAGTCAACTTTTGATAATTTAATGTTTCCGCACCCTGAAAGTCACAACAAATGGTAATATTCATCTTGTTTGATGAATACACCACCTAAATATTTCAACTTTTGATAATTTCACGTTTCAGGACCCTGAAAGTCACAACAAATGGTAATATTCGGCAGGTTTGATGGATACACCACCTAAATATGTTAACTTTTGATAATTTCAAATTTCAGGACCCTGAAAGTCACAACATATGGTAATATTCGTCTTTTTTGATGGATACACCACCTAAATATGTCAACTTTTGATAATTTCACATTTCAGGACCTTGAAAGTCACAACATATGGTAATATTCGTCTTTTTTGATGGATCCACCACCTAAATATGTCAACATTTGGTAATTTTTTGTTTCAGGACCCTGAAAGTTACAACAAATGGTAATAGTCATCTTGTTTGATGGATACACCACCTAAATATGTCAACTTTCAGTAATTTCACGTGTCAGGACCCTAAAAATATCAACAAATGGTAATATTTGTCTTGTTTGATGAATACTCCACCTAAATAAGTCAACTTTTGATAATTTAACGTGTCAGGACCCTAAAAGTCACAGGAAATAGTAATATTTGGCTTGTTTGATGAAAACACCTCCTAAAAATATCAACCTTTGATCATTTTACGTTTCAGGACCCTGAAAGTGTCAACAAATGGTAATATTCGGCAGGTTTGATGGATACACCACCTAAATATGTCAACTTTTGATAATTTCACATTTCAGGACCCTGAAAGTCACAACAAATGGTAATAGTCGGCTTGTTTGATGGATACACGACCTAAATATGTCAACTTTTGATAATTTCACGTTTCAGGTCCCTGAACGTCACAACAAATGGTAATATTCGGCTTGTTTGATTGATACACCACCTAAATATGTCAACTTTTGATAATGTTACGTTTCAGGACTCTGAAAGTCACAACAAATGGTAATACTCTTCTTGTTTGATGAATACACCATCAAATATGTCAACTTTTGATAATTTTATGTTTCAGGACCCTGAAAGTTACAAGAAATGGTAATATTCGTCTTGTTTGATGAATGCACCACCTAAATGTGTCAACTTTTGATAATTTCACGTTTCAGGACCCTGACTGTCACAACAAATGGTAATATTCGTCTTGTTTAATGGATACACCACCTAAATATGTCAACTTTTGATCATTTTACGTTGATGATCAAACTAAACCATTGGTTGCATGTACATAGGTCCTATCCGTGCATGTGTGTGTAACAAAATGTAATAATCGTCTTGTTTGATGGATATACCATCTAATTATGTCAACTTTTGATAATTTTACCTTTCTGCACCCTGAAAGTCACAACAAATGGTAATATTCGGCTTGTTTGATGGATACACAACCTAAATATGTCAACATTTGGTAATGTTTTGTTTCAGGACCCTGAAAGTTAAAACAAATGGTAATATTTGTCATGTTTGATGAATACAGCACCTAAACATGTCAACTTTTGATTATTTCACGTTTCAGGACCCAGAAAGTCACAGCAAATGGTAATATTCGGCTTGTTTGATGAAAACACCACCTAAATATGTCAACTTTTGATAATTTCACGTTTTTGCACCCTGAGAGTCACAAGAAATGGTAATATTCGGCTTGTTTGATGGATACACCACCTAAATATGTCAACATTTGGTAATGTTTTGTTTCAGGACCCTGAAAGTTAAAACAAATGGTAATATTTGTCATGTTTGATGAATACACCACCTAAATATGTCAACTTTTGATGATTTCACGTTTCAGGACCCTGAGAGTCAAAACAAATGCTAATACTATTCTTGTTTAATGGATACACCACCTAAATATGTCAACTTTTTTTAATTTAATGTTTCCGCACCCTGAAAGTCACAACAAATGGTAATATTCATCTTGTTTGATGAATACACCACCTAAATATTTCAACTTTTGATAATTTCAAATTTCAGGACCCTGAAAGTCACAACATATGGTAATATTCGTCTTTTTTGATGGATACACCACCTAAATATGTCAACTTTTGATAATTTCACATTTCAGGACCCTGAAAGTCACAACATATGGTAATATTCGTCTTGTTTAATGGATACACCACCTAAATATGTCAACTTTTGATCATTTTACGTTGATGATCAAACCAAACCATTGGTTGCATGTACATAGGTCCTATCCGTGCATGTGTGCGTAACAAAATGTAATAATCGTCTTGTTTGATGGATATACCATCTAATTATGTCAACTTTTGATAATTTTACCTTTCTGCACCCTGAAAGTCACAACAAATGGTAATATTCGGCTTGTTTGATGGATACACCACCTAAATATGTCAACATTTGGTAATGTTTTGTTTCAGGACCCTGAAAGTTAAAACAAATGGTAATATTTGTCATGTTTAATGGATACAGCACCTAAACATGTCAACTTTTGATGATTTCACGTTTCAGGACCCAGAAAGTCACAGCAAATGGTAATATTCGGCTTGTTTGATGAAAACACCACCTAAATATGTCAACTTTTGATAATTTCACGTTTTTGCACCCTGAGAGTCAGAAGAAATGGTAATATTCGGCTTGTTTGATGGATAAACCACCTAAATATGTCAACTTTTGATATATTCACGTTTCAGGACCCTGATAGTTACAACAAATGGTAATATTCAGCTCTTTTGATGTATACACCACCTAAATATGTCAACTTTTAGTAATTTCACGTTTCAGGACTCTGAAAGTCATGACAAATGGTAACATTTGTCTTGTTTGATGAAAACACCTCCTAAAAATATCAACCTTTGATCATTTTACGTTTCAGGACCCTGAAAGTGTCAACAAATGGTAATATTCGGCAGGTTTGATGGATACACCACCTAAATATGTCAACTTTTGATAATTTCACATTTCAGGACCCTGAAAGTCACAGCAAATGGTAATATCCGGCTTGTTTGAAGAAAACACCACCTAAATATGTCAACTTTTGATAATTTCACGTTTTCGCACCCTGAATGTTACAACAAATGGTAATAGTCGGCTTGTTTGATGGATACACGACCTAAATATGTCAACTTTTGATAATTTCACGTTTCAGGTCCCTGAACGTCACAACAAATGGTAATATTCCGCTTGTTTGATTGATACACCACCTAAATATGTCAACTTTTGATAATGTTACGTGTCAGGACCCTAAAAATATCAACAAATGGTAATATTCGTCTTGTTTGATGGATACTCCACCTAAATATGTCAACTTTTGATAATTTCACGTTTCAGGACCCTGAAAGTGACAACAAATGGTAATATTCGTCTTGTTTGATGGATACACCACCTAAATATGTCAACATTTGGTAATTTTTTGTTTCAGGACCCTGAAAGTTACAAGAAATGGTAATATTCGTCTTGTTTGATGAATGCACCACCTAAATATGTCAACTTTTAGTAATTTCACGTTTCAGGACCCTGATAGTTACAACAAATTCTAATATTCAGCTTGTTTGATGGATACACCACCTAAATATGTCAACTTTTGATAATTTCACGTTTCAGGACCCTGAAAGTCACAACAAATAGTAATATTTGGCTTGTTTGATGGATACACCACCTAAATATGTCAACTTTCGATAATTTCGCGTTTCAGGAGCCTGAAAGTCACAACAAATGGTAATATTCTGCTTGT
This sequence comes from Echiichthys vipera, assembly GCF_963691815.1. Lineage (NCBI taxonomy): Eukaryota > Metazoa > Chordata > Actinopteri > Perciformes > Trachinidae > Echiichthys > Echiichthys vipera. The sequence goes on along the minus strand of NC_139825.1, from coordinate 4,911,150 downwards.
TTGGTAAATTGAATATTCAGAAAAGTGACTTTTTCTTGTAAATAACTTTTCGAGATTTCTCTTTAAAACAGCTGACAAGGGTTTTAAGTATTTGGGGGTGTTTGTCACCAACCCCTTAAGGGACCTTTTTCAAAAAAACTTCCAGCTGCTGTTGGATATATGCAAGTCACACTCATGGGTGGGACTCCCCCTGTCCTTTGCAGGCCGGGTTAATTTTATTAAGATGATCATTTAACCTAAGTTTTTGCATTTTTTAAATCTCCCAATTTTCTTAATAAATCATTTTTTGCCAATCTAGACCAACAACTTAACGCCCCTAAGGTCTCACCTAATTCAGTCGTCACCAATACCATTGAAATCTGGATCCAGTTCAGGAAGCAGTACGGCTTGCAAAATGCTTGGAACCTTGCCCTAGTTTTGAATAACCATGCGTTTCTCCCTTCCTGCACCGACCCTGCATTCCGCATATGGTCAGATGCACTCACTCCCATCATCATGAAGTGCTTCGAGCGGCTAGTCATGCAACACATCAAGTCTGCCCTCCCCCCCACCCTGGACCCTTTCCAGTTTGCATATCGGTCCAACCGCTCGACCGACGATGCCATCTCCACCGCTCTCCACTCAGCCCTCACCCACCTAGAGACCAGAGACTCCTACGTCAGAATGCTGTTCATCGACTTCAGCTCAGCATTCAACACAATCATCCCTCAGCAGCTCACCCACAAGCTCAGTCAGCTGGGGCTCAACACCTCCCTGTGCAACTGGCTGCTGGACTTCCTGACAGGGAGACCACAGGCAGTTCGAGTTGGAAGCAACACCTCCAGCACCATCACGCTCAACACAGGGGCCCCCCAGGGGTGTGTGCTGAGCCCCCTCCTCTTCACTCTGCTGACCCACGACTGTACACCATCATCCGGCTCCAACCTCTTCATCAAGTTTGCGGACGACACAACTGTGGTCGGTCTCATCAGCAATGATGAGGAGACCGCCTACAGGGACGAGGTGAGCCACCTGGCCACGTGGTGCAAGGACAACAATCTCCGCCTGAATGTGGAGAAGACGAAGGAGATTGTTGTGGACTTCAGACGACGGCACTCCCAGCATGTTCCACTTACCATCGACGGTGCTGCAGTGGAGCAGGTGAGCAGCACCAAGTTCCTGGGAGTGCACATCTCTGAAGACCTGTCCTGGAGCAACAACACAGCATCACTGGCCAAGAGAGCAAACCAGCGCCTGTACTTCCTCCGCAAGCTCAGGAGAGCAAGAGCCCCGACCCCCATCATGCATACCTTCTACAGAGGCACCATCGAGAGCATCCTCTCCAGCTGCATCACCGTGTGGTACGGCGCCTGCACCGTGTCCTGCCGCAAGACTCTGCAGCGCATCGTGAGGGCAGCTGAGAGGATTATTGGTGTCTCTCTCCCCCCCCTGTCGGACATTTACAACACCCGTCTCACCCGCAGAGCCATCAGGATCGCAGGTGACCCCACCCACCCCTCCAACAGCCTCTTCAGCCTGCTGCCGTCGGGGAGGAGACTGCGGAGTCTCCGAGCCAAAACCAGCAGGCTAAAAGACAGTTTCTGCCCCCAGGCAGTCAGGAGACTCAACTCCCTCCCTACTCTGCCCCCCCTCCCCCCTCTGACTCTGCCCCCTGCCACAGCCACCCTTACACCTCCCCTCCCCTCCGTCATCTGACATCATGCCCCCCCCCCCCCCCCCCCACACACACACACACACACACATTACATCTGAACTCGGACTCTAACTGCTATTTGCACTTCACTGCACTACCTCACTTTAATGAACAATACCGCTCTACCTCAATTCAACAAATGTCATTGCACTGTTACTGTCTATTTATTATTATTATTATCTATTCACTTTACAATCCACTGCCACTTTAAATTTTTTTACTCTTTGTATATTTTTCACTCTTTGTATATTTTTATTATTTTTATTATGTTGTATGTATATTCTGATTGCACTGGGTCTGAGAGGACTGTAATTTCATTTTTTGCATTTGTATGTCATACATATTGCAATTTTTGACAATAAAACTGACTTGACTTGACTTGACTTGATAAGAGCCTCAAAACTCTTAATGACCTGAATGACAAGTTGTTGTTTTTTTTGCGTCCTTTGCATCTGTCGGACAATTACAACCTGCCTAATAGCCACTTTTTTTTCGGTACCTTCAAATGAGACATTTTATCCAAAAGCAATTCCCACATTTTCCGAACCACCCCCCTGAAGCTGAGATGGACCAATTTCTGTCTCTCAATGTATAACACAAACTACTGGTATCTGTCATTTACAGTGTTGGTAACGTCACTTTAAAAAAGTAATCAGTTATAGTTACTCACTACTTGTTTCCAGAGTTAGTAACGGAATTACTCTATAATAAAAGTAACTAGTTATCAGGTAAAGTAACTATTTGCGTTACTGTCAAAAAAAAGTTGCTATATGTCAAAGAATTTGGATTTTTCTAAACAGTTTTCACAAGACCGTTGAAATCAGTGGAACAGGCAGGTACTTGTACATAACCTTCAATATTTATTGCACATCAACAGACGTTTATAGATGTTTGTTTATCCTGCACTTCAAGTATTATCTTTGTAACAAAAGTAAACAGTATAAGTAAATAATATAAAGTGTGTTTAACTCTATATCAAATCAAATCAAACTCTCACAACCTGAGACAACTGGTCAAGTAACAAATCTGTCAGGCCTGGGCAGGAATGAGGACTCAGATGCAGAGGTACATAGGTTAAGCTGGCGTTTATTCTTAAATCCAAAACGAGTAGCACTGAGCTAATGAAACATAAAACAAAAGTCGCTCCGAACAGGAGGAAAAGGGCATTCAAAAAATCAAAATCACTCTTCTGAGGAAAACGGAAAACACAAAAACATGAGCGTGACAATTCTCAGACTTCAAGACAAGATCAAGGCTGTGGAACGGGCTGGAACTTTTCGGCATAACGGACGAAATATTCTGGCAACGAGACAGGGGAAGACACGGACTATATACACATGAAGGGGGGGAATACAGGTGGAAACAATCATGGATCAGGGGAGGACGTCAGACCGGTGACACAAAAGGGGAAGGGCAAGTGACCTGAAACGAGAGGAGAGTTACTCTTTATAATAAAACGTGAAATTCACAAGACAGAAAACCCAAACACAGGACAGACCTCACCGCGGTCTGACAAAATCTGTACTTCCAAGTATTTTGTTCACAACAAGAGTCAATATGTGAACCAAAAATGTGCATTTAACTATGTAGTCTTAATTAACTCCCAATTTCAGATGAGTGGTCTGGAAGACATTCTTTTATTTATGGTATATAGTATTTTCTTCAAAAGAAAATAGTTAAACAATATAAAGTGTGTCCTGGCTTGTGTGTAAAATCACTGGCTTTGATTGACTACCATGAAACATGACTCTGCCTTTGCCAATCGCTGATCTGATTGTTAAGCCAGCCGGTCTCCTGGCTAGCAGCTTGTGTATGGAGCATGGAGCCAAGGTTGCGTTTGGATTACGCACTTTTTTCCATTCAATTCACAGTAACGAACCGCATTCAACGTTCAGTAACGGTAACAGAATTGTAACGGTGGAAACAGTAATTAGTTAGATGTACAAACAACAAATATTATAGAGACTATATAAATTAGAAAAACATATATATACATATATATATATATATATATATATATATATATATATATATATATATATATACCAACCAAGACTGATCAGTAGGGATGTAAAGATACATAAGGATACATAAGGATATTGAATTAAAAACAACTAAGGCTTGACCTGTGTTCCTAGTTTGTGAATTACATTTTTTAAGTTATATCAGCATATCTATATTTTGAGAAGCTGAGATCTCTGCACATTCACACGTAAGTGTGTTCACATGTTCATGAGTATCCAGTTTATGAGGCTTATGATCATATTCAGATTATGGTGTTTACATGAGCACAGAGAACTCAGATCATTCATATTCTCGTACACATGATGAATACATTCTGTTAGCAGAGGGGCTGTTTACAGAAACAAACCAGCATCAGGAAATATGAAACATTTACTAAAACTTAACCAATAATTTGTTCTCTGCTCTGACCATCACCAGCTACAGTTGTCTGCTCTGACTTCATCCTCTGTCTCTCTCTTCATCTGAACACACGTGGACTAGCCTCCATAGCATACTGAGCTATTCCTGAAATGACCAACGCAACAACTTGCTCCGCACTGCTGCCAGCCTATGTCACTGAAAGCGTGTAGGACAGGGAATCAGTGGATGAAGATACACAACTTCTTCACTTCCAAAAGACAAAACTGAGTTAGAGCCTCTGATAAAACCAGGTCTTAGCAGCCAAGCGCGGTACTGCAGCACTCGCCTGTTTAAGAAGCATATTCACCCATTCACTCCCATACATGCGGGGAAAAGGAGATCTCTACTGAAAATGTTAGACACAGGTTTTAGACCCGACCAAAATTGAGTCATGGGCAGGAGAAGGAGGGTGCGTGGCTAAAAAGAGCCGAAGTGAAACACATTCAGCAGCTTAGTTCCCGTCTCCGTAAAATCCCAGTGTAAAGCTCCGGCAGAGACACAACTCTGCTGCTCACACTTTAAAACATTGTGTCCAATGTTTTTTCTATAGTTTATCTCATGGACACAATGAAAGGTTTTTCTAGCAGCATGACCTAGATGAAACTGATAAATGTTGTTTCAGGCACGGACGTATTGATTATAAGAGATGATTTCTAACATTGTTAGTTGGCTAACATGAACATTATAACTTGATACACTACACTTGTTTATTTTTTTAGCCATGTAGTCTATGCCCGTGTACAATTTAAGTGTATTACCATATGGGTAGTGAAACCTCATCATACTAAATAGGCCTACTTGTGTTTGTATTTGATTTATTTAGTACTTGATAGACATACTATTTCTAATAAATATATGAATAAAATATATGAAGATATTCATTCCTGTTATATTCAAGATAGCCCTTAGGACAGGGAAGTAAAACTACTATTTCTTTTTTCTTTAGATGGTATTTTGGCACATTTTAGTCATGGGACTGAAATTTTAAAAAAGCCTACTAAAGAATACAAACATGACTTTGCCTGAGTCAAACCGTTAATCCAGTATATATTATATACTATTTTGGCTAATTTAAATAAATACATAAACATATTCCAACTACATAGATTGTTCAAATGTTATCCATATGGATAACATTTGAACAATCTACTAACTGTCGAGCCATAGACCATGGACAGAAAAGATAATACGAATACAGAATAAGAGGCTTCGCTCGTGCTTGGCGCTCATGTCTCCATCCGGCAAATCCTCCCTCGTTCACGAGAAGTAAAATGGCGCCGTCCTCAGTGGAGCCTGCGCCACTGAGCAGCTTTCCATAGGAATGAATGGGGCGCCATTTTGTGGCCTCTGCCCGTTCTTTTTTCTATGTCTATGAGCCTGCGTCACGGAGCAGCTTTCCATAGGAATCAATGGGGCGCCATTTTGTGTCCTCTGCCCGTTCTTTTTTCTATGCCCATGGATAAAACAGACCAGCGCATCCTGGTGCGGCCGCCGCCATCTTTGCCTCGCTGTCTAATGAGACGACGGACTTCGAACGTCAACGAAGTCACAGTAGATGGCGCCATCTGATTCATTTTAGCCACTTTGAATCGGCGCACATTTTAATAGATTTGAACTGTCTCATGATGCATCGGTCCAACCCTAGCTCAGATTTTAGCACCAACCGTGGCGCGCTGCTCAACACAAAAATATCTATTTAGTGTGAATTAGCCAAAGCACATTGTTTTGCAGTCTATAAACACTTATATAATAGCCTTTATATTAACAGTAATCCATCAAATGTCTACTTGCCCGCCTGGGCAACAGGAAAACAAGCTCAACTTACTCTCCCCGAGCAAACGTTTTATTGACTGTAGTGGGATTTATGTTGGGGTGTTTTCTTTTTCTTTTTCACTTTAAGGCAGATTTGTGATGCACTATAAAATTGTTGTACTTTTTCTTTTTTGCCTGTCTGCAAAATTCCCAAAAAAATGGGGGAAAAAATAACATTGCTGTAGCATTAGTGTAATTTTGCATAGGGGGTATTTCTCAGACAGGCCTTTCTTTAATCCACAGAGGAATGCAATATAATTGGTTTGGTCAACGAAGCAAACGATAACTTGGGAAGGTATTGGCTACTAATGCCTCAGAGAGGTGGTTATTCAATTGAATGATTATTGTTTGTGTGCTCTATCTCTATCTCTCTCTCTCTCTCTCTCTCTCTCTCTCTCTCTCTCTCTCTATATATATATATATATATATATATATATATATATATATATATATTAATGGTACCCTCAGTTGTTCATTAAGGTCTCCCTTCAAGGCCCGGGGAAATGGCTCGAGGCCTTCAAGGCAGAGAGCAAATCCTGAGCTGAGGCCATAAAACTGAACCAAAACAGTTCCTATGTTAGGGTTGAAACTCAAGTTATGGTAAGATACACACATTCAATAGACTCGACATCATGACCAGATATTATATAGTGGCGATTGCTCTAAGACTGCAAGGGAAGCTCAGCTTCCCCTAAAATGTCACCAAAAAAGTGGGGAAATATGTGCTGCTGTGTGTACATTTCATTGACTCAATACGCATTAGAAAGCCTTCATCTTTTGTTCAGAATTAGCTTCTTATCAAAGGTAACCGGAGCAACTTCCTTCTCATTCATCCCCACAGCGCCACAGTGCTTTACACAGTCGGACGCTCAGCTTCTACTGACTTCAATGGGGAAGCGTAGAGCGGGTTGTTCTACTGCAGCCAAACTAGATGCTCATTGGATAAATGCTGGGCTAGCTGTGGGCGAGGAGGTTAAAGTGAGTAGACGTCGTCAAAAGTACTGGTGCTACAGAGAAGACCAAGACTGCCTGGTGGAGGGGGAGCCTTTTCTAACGGGGCAGACTGGGAACAAACCTCCATCATCGTGTTTGTGGAGACATTTTCTCACAGAGAACAGGGGCGGTATTTATCAAGCTTCTTAGAATTACTCCTAAGAACTCTGCTAAGAGTTGACTAATGAGTGAAAAAAATCTTCGCTGAAAGCTGCACTTAAAAGTTAGTTATCAAGAGTCTTACTCACACTTTCAGCGAAATGTAGGACTGAATCTTAAGTGTCACTCTCAGAGCTGAATTACGACATTACTATGTGCCGTAAACGGAATTTTAGGAATGGGAGTGTATATTTTGACAATAATCTATCTAAAATAATACAAAACAAACACAATATTGGCAAAGAATCAAAAATAAATGTTTCCTTTTCTTTCTAATTCATTAATTAGGCAACTCATTTGAAACTGGTGTGGGTGGCTCTATATATACTAGCCCACTGCGGCCACATGCAGAAATAGACATGGAATCGAAAAGAAAACCAACCTGGCGAGAGGAGGAGACACTGTTGTTAGTAGAGCTAGTCGAGGAAAGGAAGCTCATCATTAATGGCAAGTTCAGCCCAACGTTTACCAGCCATGACAAAAAACAGGCATGGGAAGACATATCAAAAAAACTAAACGCCTCTCAAGCATTCAGCCATCGGTCACCAGCTGACTGCAAGAAGAAGTGGTATAACGTTCTCTCGAAAAGCAGAAGTGAAATCGCAGCTTTCAAGGCCTGCTCCATGCGCACTGGTATGTAGTGCTTCTTTTTCATTTGCTTGCATGCCACCTTATTCGCTCATATCTAATTAATTAATTTATATATTCTTACGCAGGCGGAGGACCACCTAGCAAAGACTTGAGCGCAGTTGCAGAAGTTGTGCAGCGCATTCTTTGAGAGGATAACCCCAGCATCTCTGGGTTGGACGGCGGCAGGATCCAGCTGCGATGAAGCTTGGGTTGCTTTCAAAAGGGTGAGTTCACAAATGATGCTGTTACAACCCATAGGGATATTGCGCTGCAGCTTAGGTGCGTTTTGGTGAGAGATACATGCGTGAATGTTGTTGGATATGCAGGCTACTGTTAAGTAAATATCTAAATGTGTTTGTTCAAGTCATAACCATAACAACAACAACAACAGGACCATTTCTGATATTTCAGCCATATTCAGCCTTTATGTTTCAGTTTGGATCGAGATGCATTAGAGTCTCCTGTGTCCCCGAGCATCTCCGACGCGCACTCTCCCTCTGCCTTTGACGCGGTGCAGCCAGGCCAAAGCACTTCGTGTGAGGCAACAGGCAACAATCAAGTGGTGGGTGAAAAAGGAAAAGAATAAATCAACTTAAGTTTATCCCATCTTGAGCATGCCGTCTCTTTTTTTTTTCAGGCCGAGGTGAGTGATTGGGACTCAGCAGAGGAGAAGGATGATCTGCAGGCACCGCGGAGACAAAAAATGATGCTGCAAATTAAAGTGCTGCGGCTCCAAGAGGAGTACTACAGCTTGGCTTTAAAAGATACAGAGTGACTAATAAGATGAATTGATAAAAAGCCACTGTATCGATGATTTATTGTTCTTGTCCGAAGTGGAGGTTGGCGAAGTGTTGTCTGAAGGCTATCCCATCACATGGATGGATGTTGCCAGGGACGCTCGCGTCTTCATCTCCTCCCTCATCGTCATCATTGTCTGCTGGTGGGAGTGGGACATTGCGCTCCTTACAAATGTTGTGCAGTACTCTGTTTGGAGTGTGCCGTATTTCTTAATGCAGCACATGAAACCTGCGTTTCCACTGGCCAATCCCTCTCTCCACCACACTTCGTGTGCTTTTGTGTGCCCTGTGATAAGAATGAACCCTCCCATTAAACCATATATGATGTATATGTTTTTAATTTAAAACAATTGGGCATTTTGTTGGTCTAACCTATTATAGTTAATTTGGGCTTGTGTCTGGCATATGAAAAGGGTTAAGAAGCCAGCGGGGTAAAGCATATCCTTTATCCCCAATTAAGTGACATCCAGGTGGCACAATGTGCCTCTCAAAAAGCTGCTTCAGACCACTTTCATTTAGTATCCGTGCGTCATGGGTGGACCCAGGCCACTTGGGTACCACATCCAAGATTTTATAGTCTGCATCGAACACCACTTGTGTGTTGATGCTGTGGTTCCTCTTCCTATTAACAAACACACTCTCGTCCACACTTGGAGCGATGATCCTTACATGTGTACCATCGATTGCACCGACCACTCCAGTTCTGCTGTGAAAGCTCTGCTGCGTGATGTTGCTGATGAGATGACGCCCCTTATTAAATCTGTGGCAAAAATAATACCCGCTCTGTCTAAATGATACCGTTTGATCAACTGCTTGTCAAAAAACAAAGCCAGGACATCCTTCCGCTCCCTGAACGTTCGCACACGTCTCTCTTGCCTCAGTGCCATCCACTGCTGGCAACTCCTAACCACTTAGGACACCTCTGGAGGTCTCTTAAATATCTTGGAGAGTAGGAGTGATTCTTAGACTTAAGATAGCTGATAAATAGCTTTTATTCTGAAGTTTGAGAGTAGGACTAAATTTCGCAAATTCTCAGGACTTAAGTGTAAAATGAAACTCTAAGACGCTTGATAAATACGGCCCCAGATCTGTGTTTCCAGACGACAGTTTTTGGCTAAATTCTATCAAACTTTCTGTTTAACCTACAAATATAAGTGATGGTGTAATGTTTAGAGTTAATTTAATGGTGTTAAACTAAAGTCTAACTTCTTATCTTTGTTACGAAATATAAATGATGGTGTAGTGTTTAGAGTTAATTTAATGGAGTTAAACTAAAGTCTAACTTTTTATCTTTGTAACCAAATATAAATGATGGTGTAATGTTTAATGGTGTTAAACTAAAGTCTAACTTCTTGTCTTTGTAACCATATATCGTTTTAACGGCCTGATTTATCTTTGTGTGAACCAGAGTGGTCAAAAGAACGCTAACGCTGGTGAATTAGTGTGCCGAGAGGAGCACACGGCTAATTCACCGGACACCCCGATCTCCTCTCCGTAAATACTGGGAGCTGCTGTTCGTCCACATTAACATCAATGGTTTCAAAACATCCAGGACCATACTTTAGTCCTTCACCATAAAATGACATGCTTTAACAGCTCCAAAATATACCATAAAGTCTTCTTCATTTCCAGTTTTAATGTAAACTACCACCTGAGCCGCTCAGGCTGAGCGTCGCCCCAAAGGTTCTTACTGCTTTCTCTCATCAACGTCACTTTCATTTACTAATTTCACATGTAAAAGTTCATGAACTTCACTTGTAGATTCTTAGAAGTGTGTAAATAAATGATACTTTCACCACGGTGCATATCACCCACTAATTCAAGCCATCTACTCTGGTTAAATGACACGGAAGGGTTTGTTTACTACTAGTACCAACGGAGAACGCTTCGCTTTTGCCACACTGAAGTACAAATATTGTTGTTGACGTTATGGTGAATTGTCGTATACATTTGTAGATCAAAGTATAAATTAAATGAAGTCATCACACCCCGATTTAAGTGTTGATATAAGCAGCGAGGCAAAGTTCACCTAAAGCAAAACTTTGAGGAGCGACATGTCACTAACTTGAGAATAGCTGGGCCAAGTAATGTTTTCCTTGATTTTTTTCATTATCTCTTCTATTTAATACACTTAATGAGTACTTCATACAGCCACTAGCTTTGGGGCTAACCACTAAGCTGCAGATAGCAAGTAAGGCAGGAGGACTTGGCTCATCCAGGAGTTGTTTCATCTTAGAGAAAGCAAATACAAGTTAAGAAGAACCTGTATATTAAAAAAAAAAAAACACCAGTAAGAACCAATAAAAAACTACACTGTATTACAACAAAGGCTGTTAGTCTGTGGAACAACTATGATGATGAAATGAAAGAATTAGCCAATATATCAAAACTAAAAAAAACTCTTCAAAGACAAAACATTGGATTCTTCTGAGCTGGAGCACTGAATTTCTGTTTTTTGGTTTGTTTGTTTGTTGTTGTTTGTTTTTCTTCTCTGTCTCTTGTTCTTCTCTTTATTATTGTTTTGCTGTGATTTGTTTTAACCCACAAGCCAAATATCAGATACTGACTGGTTCAAACTGATTTTTTACTTTGTTTATGATTAATAATTATACATATTTATAAAAAAAATAAGAGGGGGTAAGACCAGAAAGGTTTTTAACTTCTTCCTATCCCTTTTAAACATGAACTATATTATTTCATGTAATGTATTTATTGCTTAGGATTGGAAATCAATGACACCTCTTAGTATGTTTGTTTAAATAGTTTAGTCACGTAATTAGAACCAAATTACGAGCTAAACTGTGTTGGAAGATAGTGAGCAGAGGGGAAATGATTGGTTTGAAAACACTGACATGTCAGTTCTGATGCTAACCGTTCCTACAGTCAACAATAAATAATCTTCTGATTAGGAATAAACCTTCCTGTCCGCAGCTTTATAATGTCGGTCTATGCTGCTGTATTTAAACACTGGTCTTAGTGGTGGGACTGGAGAGAGCCTGATATTTTCTCAGGTGTTACGTCATGTACAAAGTTTGAGAACCACTGCAATAGAGGTACTGCACACTTAAAGCTGTAAACTAAATGATATCACTCTGGTGAAAGGGTGAAACACATGAAAGCTTTCTCACCAAATTTAACCCATTTCATGTGTTGAAAATGGCTCAACATGCCCCTATCTTAAATCAGCCATAGACTTGCAAGTCCAGTGTCGAAGTACAGTCAGGTAGAGTCGACTGGTTGACAAAATTCTATGTCAACAAATTTTAAAATGTATAATTATTATTATTATTATTATTATTATTATTATTATTATTGCTCAGCACTGGTGAGTACAATATAAACAAAAATAGTCTATGCCTTCAAACCACCCGTGTGTGAATAGTGTGCAGTACAGTGTGGTCTCCTGTCCAGCAGGTGGCGGAACAAACCAGCAGCTCCTCTGAACATTGACAGCACGCAGAAGCCGGTATGCTTCTACTTCCGGGTTAGTCGATGTAAACAGAAGGACGTTCCGCCTGTGCAGACAGCGGAGAAAACATGACCCAGCTGGAGCTATTGAACGTGTTTCTGAACGACAGGCTGACTGCGGCCGCTGAGGAGATTTTCCGCGCCGTTAAGAACACGGTGGTGGAGTATCAGAGCGAACTCCTGCGGTCAAAAGAGGAGAACGAGCGACTCAAAAGACTCCTCAATGTAGCCGTCCAGCGGCTCCTGCTGCAGCCAGGTGATTGGAGGCTTGTCACTAATATGCTCTTTTTACTGATGTAGTGAATGTCACACTAAGGCTAAGTCAAACTATGTCCGTTTTTAGTGGAGCTCATGGGTAACGTTAAGAGTGTTGTAGCTGTGACACTGTATGTTCCCAGGGCTCAATGGTCTTCATATAACTAACAATTTTTTTTAAACTAAATAAAGCGAATGGGCACTAAAAAGGAAAGCAAAAAGAGAAAAACAAGCAAATGGGATCCTCAGAAGCCTAAGCAATAAATACATTACATGAAATAATATAGTTCATGTTCAAAAGGAATAGGAAGAAATTAAAAACCTTTCTGGTTCTGGCCCCTCTTATTTTTTTTATAAATATGTATAATTATTAATCATAAACAAAGTAAAAATTCAGTTTGAACCAGTCAGTATCTGATATTTGGCTCGTGGGTTAAAACAAATCACAGCAAAACAATAATAAAGAGAAGAACAAGATATGGAGAAGAAAAACAAACAACAACAAACAAAAAAAAAACAGAAATTCAGTGCTCCAGCTCAGAAGAATCCAATGTTTTGTCTTTGAAGAGTTTTTTTTAGTTTTGATATATTGGCTCATTATATTAGATTAGAAGATTAGAAGTTTATTGAACAGGGATAAATACATTGTAGATTGTTTCCTATAAAATATAAATTAGATGCCATGCATACAGGTTTCTAATCATTAATCACTAATTCTCAACCCCTGTGTCAAGTTCTGGGTCCAAAGCTGTTTATACTATATATAAATGACATATGCAATTAATATTATTCGCTGCGGATAATAATATTTTATGTTCTGGGGATGATTTGAACCAATTAGTGGAAACAGCCAATAATGAAATGGTCATGCTTCACGTGTTGTTTATTGTAAATAAACTATCACTAAATCTTGAGAAAACTAAATACATGGTGTGTGGGAAAAAAGGCCGCAACAAGAGTATTATCATTCAAGATAATGGAGTGAATATTGAAAGGGTTAGTGAGAACAAAGTGCTGGGAGTGATTATTGATGACATGTTAAGTTGGAAGACATACAAATTTGGCACAAAAACTACTAAATCAGAAGGCACTTCATCTGCTGCGCACTGGTCTCTCCACACCTACAATACTGTACAGAGGTGTGGGGACACATTTATAAAGGCAACACACATCCCCTGCTAATACTCCATAAAATCAGCTAAACTGAGTGTCTTCAAAAAGAAGTATGTAAATATGACTACTAACTGTTACAAAATGACCAGGATGAGGGTTGATAAAGGTCAAAGGCAGGAGTCAGCAGACGCTGTGTTGAGACGGTATGGGAGAAAAAAACATAAACACTTGTACCCAAACAATAGCTGGCTCTGAAAAGCACAGTACGAGGCAAATGTCAACTTGTGTTTTTTTTTTCTTTGTGACTTTTTTGACATGCCAGGCAACAAGACGAGACAGTTGTTTACTCATGACGGACTGATATGGACACTTGTGCAGACACACTCGTGGTCCGTTTGTCTGTCTAAAGCTGGACTGCGGCTCTGATTACTACCTGCTGTTGGAACATGTTCTGTCAATGTCATAAGAAAAATAGTACGATGAAGATAATGTATTCTGTGGGGATGGGGGCGGGACTAGACAAGCTTTTGCTTCTCCTGCTTTCCCTTTCAGACGTGTAAATTGTATGATTTAAACTAAGATAATGTGTGATGATGATTGATCTAACTGACAAAATAAACAAGTGTGACGACCCTCCCTGCTCTCTCTCTCCCTCTGACATCAGCAGGGTCGTCAGCAGCATTGGCATCACCTGGGCTGTGAGAGTCTGGGTGCTTTTAACTCTCTCCTGCTGCTCAGTCAGTGTGGCTCTCCTCCCAGAGACACCTTGTTCAGCTTTTGTTTGGCGTTTGTGTTTCTGTACATCCTTCTTACAACATCACACACACACACACACACACACACACACACACACACACACACACACACACACACACACACACACACACACACACACACACACACACACACACACACACACACACACACACACACACACACACACACACACACACACACACACACACTCTTATGCATTCACCTACACCACTGATTCCACTGACTACACACGCCATGATTAGTTTAGGTTACTTTTTAAGTTATCGTCTCATGTTATCTTCAACCGCTCATCCGGGGTCTTGCCTGTTCTACTTTGCTTTGTTGGAGGCCGGTGATTGGTGGCCCTCTGAGGTAGGGTTTTGTGCTGGGGGCTTAACTCGGTTGTTGGTTTAAGTGTTTAAATAACCCACCGCTAAGCTGCATGAAGACTAGGCATAGTGAGTTATTAGTTTTTGGATAGGCAGTTTAGTTAGAGGGGGACTTCACATTAATCTCAGGGACATTTGTAATGTCTTTTTGTTACATTGGATGACCTTTGAGTCACTGTTTGGTTGTTTTCTTCTGCCAGTGGCATTGTTTTGTCTTTTGGGCCTGGTGTATTTTTAGCTCATTATGGCAGGTATAGAGGATTTTGTTGCTTTGCCGTATGAGGAGTTTTTGGATGGTTGTACTAAAGACCAGCTGTTGAAAGTTGCTGAGAGTTCTATTGATTTGAGTGGCCTAAGTTATAAAGGTAATGTTAAGTCTCTGGTGAAGATGCAGTTGATCGGTAAAGGGGTGCTGGTAGTTAAACAGGGAGAGTCTGGGGAGCCACAGGCAGCACAGTCCTTTAAGGTTCCATCAGGTAATTTAACATTTGAGCAGCAAAAAGAATTGCTGTTGTTACAGCTAGCTCATGAGAAGGACAAAGGATGTAGATGGAAAGGCAAAAGCTGGAGTTCGAGAAGCAAGTTGCAATTAAACGCTTGCGGCGTGAGACAGAGCTGGCGAAGATAGACTTGCAGGCTATTAGGCCGGGGTTAGTCAGAGGTTAAACTGTCTGGAGAGGTTTGGCAAGGGGGGGATGGTTCATCTTCATCAAAGTCCCCTGGTGTGGTGAATAGTCTGCATCTAATGCCTAAATTTAACGAAAAAAGATCTGGATGTTATTTCTTTTCTTTGTTTGAGCAGCTGGCAGAGGAAAGAGGCGGGTCAGATTCTGACCAAACATTGCTGCTGCAGTGTGTGTTGACTGCAAAGGAGGTGTATGTGTCTTTTGGCTGTGACCTCACATAAGTCAGTCAAGGCTGCTGTACTGAAGTCGTATGAGTTGGTCCCAGAGGCGTATCGCCAGCGGTTTAGGACATGGGAGAAGAGGGCTAATCAGTCACATATGGAGTTTGTAAGGGACCTAACTAATCTTTTCAATCGTTGGTGTGTGTAGCCTCAAGAGTTTATGTTTAACTTTGAGGGATTGTGCAATTTGGTCATCCATGAGCAATTTAAAGATAATCTGCCAGTCGGGTTGCCACATATCTTAATGAGCGCAAGGTTACAACTGCTGCTGAAGCTGCAGGGCTGGCTGATGAGTAGGTGATTGTTCATAAGGGCAGGCCTGGTGAGCCTCGAAGGGAGCCTGTTGGGCGAAAGGACGGTGCTAGATCACCTGTTCGTTTTGGCATTTCCTCAAGTAAGGGGTTCTGGGCAGAACAGTATTGAGAGGATGTCTGTAACTATTGCCACGAGGCAGGCCATTGGACGTCGGACTGCCCAATGCTAAAAGCTAAAAAGCAGCTTGCTTGAGGCTGGCGTGTAAAACCAGCTGCCCTGTCTGCGAGTGTTTCAGGCCCTGTGGATGTGGGGTGTGTCAACGTAACTGGGGGGGAATCTGGCCTGACTGGTGCCAAATGACGAGTCCTATCTGCCTTTCATTTCAGATGGGTTTGTATCACTGGTTGGTAGTGACACTCAAATGCCAAGATTTTAGGGGACACAGGTGCTTTTGATTCATATGTTTTGGAATCTGTTTTGTGTTTTTCTGAGAAGACTGATACTGGTGACAAGATCCTTATGTGAGGAATGGGCTTGGATGTAGTGCCTGTCCCAGTGCATAAGATGAACTCGGACTGTGAATTGGGGCAGTGTGAGGTTCAGATGGGTGTAAGACCAGCATTGCCTATAGAGGGGGTTGATATAATTCTGGGCAACGATCTGGCAGACAATCGGGTTTGGGCTAAGTGTTCACCACCCCCAGCAGTCTCTCTTTCTCCTTCAGGGGAAAGATGGCCTGAAAGTGTAGGGCCCCTTCCAGTAGTCTCCAGTAGTTGTGCTGAGTCCAAGGGGACAGATGGGAAGAGTGATACTGTTTTGCCATTTTTGCCTGATTTTCCTTTGTCTGTATCCCACAGTGAACTGCAGAGTGAACAGTGAGCCGATGATCGTAGGATGAGCTGTTTGGGTCTGTGCTGACAACCTGTGAGCTGAAAAGTGTTGCCAGCGGGTACTTTCTCCAGGATGGGATATTAGTGAGAAAGTGGATGCCCCATGGGGAGGATTTTGTTGGGGATCCCATCTTTCAAGTGGTTGTTCCAATCAAATTTTGTCGTTTGGTGTTAAAGTTGGCCCATGAGGGGTCAGGACATCTGGGTGTCCATACAACCTATGACAGGATTTTGCGCCATTTCTTCTGGCCACGACTTAAAAAGGATCTTTCTCTTCACATTAAAAACTGTAGTACTTGTCAGCTAACTGGACAGCCAAATCAGGTCATTAAACCAGCTCCACTGCAGTTGATTCCAGCTATCAGTCAGCCATTTGAGTACTTGCTCATTGGTTGTGTGGGGCCATTGCCTAAGACCAGCTCTGGTTGTAAGTTTTGCTGTCAGTTTTGTGTCAGAGCACTAGGTACCCAGCAGCCTATCCTTTTGAGTACCATTACAGCAAGAGCTGTGGTTAGGGCCCTGACACAGTTTGTTTCTGTTTTTGGCATCAAACACTTAAATCACTTTTGCGGGCGTATTGTACTGAGCTTGATGGTGCCTGGGAAGATGGGCTCCCCTGGTTGCTTTTAGCTGCACTGGAGGTAGTGCAAGAAAGCACAGGGTTTAGCCCAAATTATTTGGTGTTTGGGCATACTGCACTGTCTGTGTTTAAGGATGGATGGAAGGGGTCAGATCCACCCACTAAATTAATTGACTGTCAATGGGTTTAGGCATAGGCTATACACTGCTGGGGAGCTGGCAAAGCAAATGTTGGCTACATCCCAGGCTAAAATGAAGAAGCAGTATGATTGCAGAGCTGAGCTGCGTGAGTTTAGTGAGGGCAATCGAGTTTTGGCTCTGTGTCCATTGGAGAGTTCACCCTTCCAGGCTAAGTTTATGGGACCTTATACAGTGATAAAACGTGTTTCAGACCTCAACTATTTTATTTTCAACCCTGGTCGGAGGAAGTCAGTTAAACTGTTTCATGTGAATCTGCTTAAGCCCTACTAGGCTCACTCTCCCAGTGCATCCGTTGCTGACCAGAAGGGGCATTGAGTCCTGTTTTGGTAGTCGGTACAGTGGGAGCGGTTTTAGGTGAGTGTCTTGATGGTGTTCTTGAGCCTGATTAGGTGGTCGCTGTTTCTGCAGTCTTGTAATCTGGATATCCGACACATTAAAGGCTGTGATAATGTGGTTGCAGATGCACTGTCTCAGGCTCCAGTGATGGAGTAGGAACCTGTTCACCTTCTGTTCTCCCTTCCCCTCCGTGTTAATTGAAATTGGCCCTTATAGGTCGGGATGTTGCTGTTTTGGGGAATGGACGTTGGAACTGGCAGATTGTAATTATTGTAGTATGTGATTATGTAGTTCTCACTTTGGTATCTAGTTTTATGTATTATGTTGTGACAGAGATCCTGTGAGGACCCCCATCTTATCGGGGGGGGGAGGGGGGGGTGACGACCCTCCCTGCTCTCTCTCTCCCTCTGATCAGCAGGGTCGTCAGCAGCATTGGCATCACCTGGGCTGTGAGAGTCTGGTTGCTTTTAACTCTCTCCTGCTGCTCAGTCAGTGTGGCTCTCCTCCCAGAGACACCTTGTTCAGCTTTTGTTTGGCGTTTGGGTTTCTGTACATCCTTCTTACAACATTACACACATACTTCTCCACTCATGCATTCACCTACGCCACTGATTCCACTGACTACACACGCCATGATTAGTTTAGGTTACTTTTTCTTAAATAAATAACTAGTTGTCTCGGATGCATCTCCTTGCTTTGTCATGGGTGTGCGGCCCGGTTTGTGACACAAGCAAGATACTATACTGTGGATATATCAGTGTCTAAAGTTAAGGAAATATGCTGCCCACATATTTGAGGATGCATCAGCTGTAGTTGATCTCAACATATGGACCCAGGCAAACATACAGTGAACATTTAACCTATAGGGGAAAAGCATTGCTGTGAACATAAAACCCTTGGAACGGTCTCCTTAATGTGTCATATTAAAATGTGTTGAGGTGTGGAACATAAGACCCTGGGAATATGGCTGCTTTTGACTTTATTGAATGGAAACTAATATTAGTGAAATAAACAGTGCACAAAAATTTAATTACAATAATAATAATGGGCCTCTTTCATCAACTTCATCCCTTAAACAGTTTTCAGGAAGATTCTAACATTCGCCAATGTTTTCTCATGTAATTTGTTTTTAGGTAAGAACAAGATCTTTGCACACTCAAGAGCTCCACACACACATTTGAGTGTAGGCTGTTTAATTGGTTATTATTTTCTTCTATTATAGAGTTGTATATTATTAAATATAATATTTTATGATAATTAGTTTTTTGATAAATGCGCCATATGAGCAACTATCATTGGATTGAAGAGATGCCATTTTCAATTGCCATCCAGGTCTAATAATACATCCATGCTCTTGCTCCTCTGGCACTCTCCCTCACAGTCACAAAGGAAAATTTATGTGGGATCTGCAGATGGCAAAAGAAGAGAATACACAGTGGTGTTTGGACATAGTAATGAAAGATGGAGGTGGACGGATTGGCTCCGGAAAAAAACAAAAAAAACAGCACAGGAACCAGCATATGGATCGTTTGGGTATTGCAAAGAAGATGTTGAACAAGCACCGGTTATCTGCAAAATATGCAGCAAAACCACAACAGCTAGTAGCAGCACAAATTTGTTTCACCATTTGAAATGCCACCCAGTACAAAAAGAAGAATGCATGAGACTCTGTACATCCACATCTCCAGACACACCAAATAATCCCCAGCCAAAACAACAAGAACCAGCCAAGAAGAAAATAACTGGCTTCTTTGTTTTCGATTGAGGCAGACTGCTCAAAGCTGTGAGCCTGGATAAGCGGACAAGACTGCAGTGTTTTGGCCATCGGCTGCACCTTGTGATTGGTGAGTCTGCAATGTTTTCACAGTTTAATGGTAAATGTAACACTAAAGAGAGCACTGCATCATTCTATATTTCATTATATTTAAAAAATATACCTTTTATTTTTGGTGTAGGACTGAGTCTCAAAATTGTTGCTGTTACTGAGGGTTGTAATAAAGGACTGTATAATGGTTGTTCGTGGTTCCTGATCTCCAGCTTCACCCCAGGTTTGTCTGCCAAAACACAGATGCTGACAACTCTACTAAGTTTGACTGTTTAACAAACTCAAGCAACAGTACAGAACATGGGCATAGCTTTGTGTGAGTGGTTCTGCCCTAAAAAAGGAAAACATATTATCATGCCCACATTACATACACAAACATATATTGACATGTGCACCTTAATATTTGTAATAAACACACAACTTTCTATAGATTATATGCAGTGTAACTAATTAGTATAAACAGCACACTCACTAGCTTAAATACAGAACAAATACTTAGCTACACATCCAATTCTAGCTGACCAATTAACAATCATATGCTGTGAAGTTAGCAAGTAGCCCCAAGCTAGGTGGGTATAATTATCAACTTATGAAAACAAAGGATAATGAACTACCAACATAAATGATAGGACTTACAGGTCTCATGGACGCACGGCCACAAATGTAACAGATTATGCTCCGACTGGCAGCCTCCGCGCTGTCTCTCTCCTCTCTGCACTTTCTGCCGTCTTCAGGCTCGCGTGTGCTCGCTCCCAATGCACCGCGCGCATCCGCCTCTAAACACTGTCACGTGCCCAGAGTAAATAATAATGGCCTACCTCCCTTTCGTACAGCCGCCCCCAAACAGCGGTAGCAGTTTGCACCAATGAAAGGCTAACCATCCTAGGAGGGTGTGGGTTGATCTGCATCATCTGCTATGGCTGGCTGGATGACCAGGCAGGCGACAGGCCTGGGGCCTGTTTCACAAAGCAGGTTTAGTGAAAACTCTGAGTATGTTAACCCTGAAATGAGGGAAACTCTGAGTTTTCCGTTTCACAAAGGGAGGTAACTCAAACCAGAGACAGAGGGGTAACTCTAGCCTGTTTCACAAAGAGAGGTAACTTAACCTCTCGGTCAGTTACCATGGTAACATGCTCTCTGAAACTAACCTGGTCCCGACCAGGTTAGTTTCAGAAAACCTCGAGTTTCTCTCTGTCTCCGCCCTCTTTCAGCCACACACGGTGTTTGATTTCCTCATTCATTCAGTCAGCGGGCGAGTTTTGGTGTAGTATAGTTCCGTCTGTTTTTTCAGAAAATCACTGCAAAAATCAGACATTAGAAGTTATATTAGGTCGCAACTATTTCACTACCATGGCGTGTCCTTTTGATAACGATCCCGTGGATGAAGGTGCAGAATTAGTGCGCAGAGAATTTAATATTCGTCGGGAGATGATTATCAAACTATTGATTATAGATGTTCTTGCATTTCCAGGCAATTCTCTTTTTGAGCGGTACCGTTTCATATCCCAGCAGATATTCTGTGTTGCGCTGCGTTTTTTTTTTAGTCCTTTTGATAACGATCCCGTGGATGAAGGTGACGCATTACCGCAAAGTTAATTAAATATTCGTCGCGAGATGATTATCAGACCGCGCATAGACGTCCTTAATATACTGCAGCCATAATTACAAAATGAATGAAATGGATCTTTTGAGCAAGTTGAATGTATTTGACTTAGCGTTTCCTAAATATGATTCCAGCTTTTCTTGCAATTCATAGGTTCAAAAGTGTGTGCTTTTAACCGGGTTACCGGTATATAAACTACTCCTATATAGCCTTCTGATCCAGAACGTCACCTATAATGCGAGGGGGCTGAATACGGCACAACACCGTTTCATGTCACAGTCCATGTCATCCCTCCTTACATTTCCAACATTAGCAACCAGTAATGCTCTCATATCACAGCAGATGTTGTGTGTTGCGCTGCGTTTTTTTTGCAAATGGGAGTTTTTTATACAACATTTATATGATGTATAAAAAACAGCCACTTACGGTAATATTTACTTTACGATGTAAAACATGCTCAAAATGAGGCGTCACCATGAGACTGTGCTGAGGTTTTACCTGTTTGAAAAATGTTTTTATGTTTCATCTTAAACTGCTGCCAAGTGCGCTTCTCCCCCGCGGGGTTGCACCTAAATGAAATAAATTAATAGGCTCCCACTCAAGCAGTTCCCCCTGTGATATTACTGTGATTACAACAGGACTACATTTAAACTTACGCACTGACCCGAGCAGCAATGTTCTCCCGCAGGTCTCCCTCTCTTTTGCCGCTGCAGCGGTGTAAACCTGCTCAAACTCCGTATGAGCGCATTCATATTTACAGTTGCAGTGGTAGCGTAGCCTTCCGCTTCCCCGTTGCCATGGTGACTCGTCGAATCAGGGCTCCATTGATGCTGTCTTTTTTTACTTGTGGTGCACGCGCTTAACTCCAGGTCAAACTACTCTGAGTTGATCAACCTAACACAAATCTGCTGTACTGGAACCGAAAACTCAGAGTTTCCTATCTCAGAGTAGATCAACTCAGAGTTCAGGGTTAAACTCAGAGTTTTTTGAACCTGCTTTGTGAAACAGGCCCCTGGTGTAGACCTTGTCCTTTATCATCACGTCAGCAGATCTCACATGACTGTCTGCACTAGTGTGCAACTTGATTACGCGTTCGATTGGCCAGAGTGCCCTTGGTAGCTGGGGGTCTACCATCTACATGACTACATTGTCCTCACCGTGGTTGACTCGGATGTTGTACCACTTCTGGCGAGCTTGCATACCAGGGAGATAGTATCTAATGAAACTTGACCAGATGTGGTCTGTCAAGATCTGAGGGTGTGTCCATCTGCGTCTGCTTACGAGCTCAGTCGCTGGATATACTACCCGAGGAAGAGATCCATCTCGCCGCCCCATCAATAAGAGACTTGGGGTCACAGGGTCCGGATCTGCAACGCTGGATGACACATAACCCAGCGGCTTAGAGTTGAGAAGGCCCTCCACTTCTATTACCATCGTCCTAAGCACCTCCTCAGACTGGGGCCCCCACGGTTTCGTAGAGTCTGGACTTCCACTGATGGCAACTTCCACTGATGGCAAGCGTAGTCCAGCTCCCTAACCTTTCACCAACCCGGATGACTTTATCTGACTCGTCAAACTCTGGGGACAAGGTAAGTAAGCGGCTACTAGACCGAACAGGTTTACCAGCTCTCAAGAGGCACATCTCATCTGGAAAGCTGTCCTGTTGGGCTTATTGGACGATGAGGGTCTCGGCTTTCTGGTAATCTGCAGCTGTAGGACTGCTGTGCTGATCTGCCACCCCATGAAGCTCCTTCACAGTTATCTCTACGAGCTCCCTCCATGTGCTGCAGTTGCTTGTGTAGGTACTTTGGGTTTAATTGGATCAATAGTGTGACTATCAAATTAAATATTTGATAAGGAAAATTAATAAAGAAAAATTACTAAAAATAAACAACTTCAATTTATTAAAAACGTCACACGGAGAACCAATCAAATATAGGGCCTTGACTCACGTTCCGATTATGAGATTGAGTATTCTCAATAAACTTATCGTTAATCAAGGAAATATTAGTTATCACCAATAATTATCAAAGATAATAAAAATAACTCTAGTTAAACCAGAGTTCCTCAGGGCACCACCGTCATAGACGGAGTGATAACTAATATTAAAGTCTCTTTAAATATATTAAACTACTAATTAAGGGTTAAACACCGATAAATGTAATTGTTTAATTAGTTGAAGGATTTAAAAGTTCTTTTCTTAGTAGAAGCTGGCTCATTCATCTTTGTGTAATATTAAATAATCAGACATATGGTAAACACAAACATTTATTAACAGATTAATAAATGCAACAAACAAGACACAGTAAACTAACTAAAGCTAACAGCAAATGTGTGTTTATGTGTGTGTGTGTGTGTGTGAGAGAGAGAGAGTGACAAAGAGAAGTGGTGGGGGCTCGGTCCCCTGCAGAGAAGGTGTGAACTATTAAGTTACATGAAGCACCAAAAGCCTGATCTCTCGGTTCTTATGACAAAGTTGCAATTGTTTCTAGCCGTTCATAAAGTCCTATAGCATGTAGTAATGCCCAGTTGGTGATTAGTTACCAGTCCATGAGATGGGAGATGTTGCGTTGCTTGATGCCAGTGGCTGGGTGAAGAAAGGAAGCTCCGTGGTAGTTCTTGTCTGATTGTGGCTCTTAGGCAAAAGAGGAAACAGATCGCTCTGTGCTGTGCTCAGTTGAGGATAACCGGTTGGTTAACCTTCGTGGTGATCCCACGCCATAGGCCAGGTCCAGGGCCGAGGGGAGATGTTGCGTTGATTGATCCGGGAGAGAGAGCGGGAGGAAGATCCGGGAGCAAGAGAAAGAAGCGGTTGTGTGCTTCACTTTATATAGGCCCAGGTGATGTCATAGTCAGTGGTCAATTCAGCCAATGAACAGTTTGGGTGCCTTGGAGAATTCACACCTGCGTGTGACCTGTTGTGGGGGAAGGCATGGCAGACCTTTGGGCCTAGTCGCTGAGGCCTTTGTTTAAGCAGGCTTTGGGCCTACTTTTAGTCAAACTGACAGTTCGAGTTAATCCAGAAAATGAACAATCATCTTTGGGCGCCGGTTGCACCTACACTTGCGTCTTGGGTTCGGGGTTCACCAACTGTAGATGTGACTCCGCAGAAGGTCGACTTCCAGAGTTCCGATTCTTCTTCCTGAGCAGCAAGCGGAGGGTTTCCTGGCCACTCGTCCCAGGCTCGGAGGAGGAACGGTGGTTCCTGACTCCACCTGTTGGGCTCTGCAAGATCTATCAGGGTCTTTCCTCTTGTGATATCATCTGCAGGATCCTTGCTGAATCCACATAGCGCCACGTCCGGAGATCTGTGAGCTCCTGGATTTCAGCCACCCTGGTACCAACGAAAACCTTAAAGCGGAAGGAATAAGACTGTAGCCACATCAACACAGTTGTGGAATCAGTCCACAAAGTGATCCCACTTATCTTCAAAGTGAGCTCCTGCCACTGCTGCACAGAGCTCCAGTCTTGGCATTGACAGGAGACGTTTGGGTCCCACTCTCGATTTTGCCATGAGGAATGCCAGGTAGGTATTGCCCTGATCTTCCCCTGTCCACAAGTATGCCACAGCCCCGTATGCTTTTTCGGAAGCATCACAGAATACGTGGACCTCACGAGTGCCGCTGGCACTGTCCACTGCTTCAGGGGTGTAGCACCTTGGCAGGCTGATGGATGGTAGGACGTGTAATTCCTCTACCAACTCATTCCAGGCATCTAAGAGCTCTTGGGAGAGGAGGGAGTCATCTTCTCTGGTTTTGTCCCAGAGACGCTGGACCAGAACGTTGGCTCTGGTTGTATAAGGCAAGATGTACCCAAGAGGGTCGTACTGGCTTGCCAGAACCTTGTACACATTCCGCATAGTTGGTACCTCACACTCCACTAGCCGCTGCTTGTACCCTAGGCTGTCTGACTGGAAGCGCCAACTGAGCCCAAGTGTCGTTTCAGGGACCTCTGCACTATCTTGGGTGAGCCAAAGCTCCAGGCTATCAGATCGGGCCTCCTTTGGCAGGTGACCAACGACGCTGGGATCGGCAGACTCTGCAATTATCCACATAAAAACATCCCTCAACTGAGGACCGGACACTGTCTCCAGGCCCACTGTGGTCCGAAACATGCTTCTGCAAGGCTCGCGTGTGCTCGCTCCCGATGCACAGCGCATCCGCCTCTAAACACTGTCTCGCGCCCAGAGTAAGTAATAACGGCATACGTCCCTTTCGTATAGTTGCATTTGTTGGACAATTATGATATTTAAAATGTTTTTGTTCTCAAAGAGAAGCATGAAGGACCCCAGTATTGACCAAACTGTTGCGGTTTGCAAAAAGGTTGTCAGCAGCTTCTCCTTTTTAGTTGGAAGAGAAAGAGAGACTTGGCCACTGCTCAGACAGAGCTAAATAGGCTTGCAAGTCTCCCACCAGGTAGGGATCACGAAACAAATGTTTGAGCAGGAGCAAGGCATTTCTCAGGGCTTGGCAGCAGTCAAAAAAACGTGTTGTATCATACAGACCTGCCAAGACCTGGGAGTCCTGGAGTCAGCGCACAAGGCTGTAAAACCCTTTGTGAAATTCAGTGACGCTGTCAGGTGATGACTATGTAACAGTGTCGTATGTCAAACCTGTGAAAGTCTGTACCTTTGCCTCTGTGGTTCACACACTGTATGTTACCATAGTATTTTGTAATGACCTGTTGTCACAAACATCAGGCACACAGAGTGCACTTTAATTCATCTGATTTGGAAATGTCTTTGTTAGGCTTTCTTGTTGAATGCACTTGTTTGTTGCTCAGTCAGAGCTCTGTTTTTGTCAAGTTTCTGTTGATCTTGAGCTCTATAGAACTAGGCTACAGTATGACTAAATCATGCCTTTGTTTAGTTTCATTTAACAGCTGTTAAAACTAATGTCTGTGTGTGCTATTGCCTGGCTGGTTTGAATAAATACTGCTCCGTTAAATACAACTTGGTTAGGATTTCATCCTTTTTTGCATGCAAGTCTAAAATGGTTTCAATAGAAAGCACTACTGAATATAGACAAGAATGTTTTAAATTTGCAGACATATGAAGCAGTGACTAGTAGAATAATCACACTGATGTAACTATGCATCAAAGGGTTAAATTGAGCATTTATGAAGTGCTTTAGAGAACACTTCAAGAGCACCAAAAATGTACATTTGCAGCAGCAATGACTCCTTTGGCCTTTGAACACCACATACTGAGTGCCATGTAGTTCCCTTATAATAGGGAGAAGGTAGACATATCTATGGCCGATATCTCCAACTGATAAATGGCACTAGAGGGGTAGTTAAAGTACCGTAATTTCCGGACTATAAGCCGCTACTTTTTTCCCTCGTTCTGGTCCCTGAGGCTTATACAACGGTGCGGCTTTTCTACGGCTTACGGTAACCAGGGGCGCACACTACCGAGGATGCGCGAGACCGAGGCAGACATCTGGCACCAGGTAACGAGAGTAAAACAAAGAGTAGGAGAGCGTCAGCGACAGTTTGCGCGAAGGAAGTGTTCATGCAAACACCCTCAACATGGAAAAAAAACGGAGAAGTGCATATGATGCGGCTTTTAAGTTAAAGGCAATCGATCTGGCTGTCAAAGAAGGAAATAGAGCTGCTGCACGTACCCTTGACATCAATGAATGGCTGGTTATTTTGATAACGTAAACGGCCGCGGGACTGCACTTTTACTGCTGTGTTACAGGCGAGCACTTTGTATTACTTTGCACCGTTGTATTATTTGTACTCTGCACGAATGCTGTTCGCCATGTCAAAGATGTGAAAGTTTGATTGAATGATTGAAAGATTAATTGTTAATAAATGGGACGCTTTGCGTTCCCAAACAGTCATCTCTGTCCCGACAATCCCCTCCGTGGTAGCAGGAACCCCTATATACTACGGTAATTACACATCAAAACGCCTGCGGTTTATAGTCGGGTGCGGCTTTTATATGGAGCAATCTGTATTTTACCCTAAATTTAGCTGGTGAGGCTTATAGTCAGGTGCGCTATATAGTCCGGAAATTACGGTATGTATTATTTATTTTTGGGTGAACTGTCCCTTTAAGCAATGAGTGCTTATTATGGGCTTAAGGCTAAGCAGTGATTTGTTGTCCTAAATTCTTGTCTCTCCATATAATGGTATTGTGAAACATCCAAACAAGACAATGGGGTTTGCAAATAACAAGCAGTTTAAATAGTTCCAACATCAGAAAGGAAAAAAAAAAGTGTTTGGCAGGCTTAGATAATATCCAAAACTCAAGCCATAGTTTGTGGTTTCAATTTACACTCCCGCCTAACAAATGGTATCATCCACTAGCATTACTTCTCCTGTTACCTGCACCGCTCCATAGGACCAGAGCCTGTCGTCTAGCACGACACACACACACACACACACACACTAATAGCTCAGTTAGCACTGTTAGCTGCATTAGCGCCGTTAGCACAGCTGCAGTCAAACTGGAGCGATCCGAAACGAAAAGAGCTGCTACAAATAACCAAACAACCAGCATACCTGTGAACTGCGTATGTTTGTCTCTGTTTTTAAAGCTTTGCATTACTTTATATACTAATTTTAACAATCAGGAGTCATGTTAAGCCCATTCAGACCAACGAATCGCGACAAAACTGTTTTAGAACGTTGCACTTGAAGGTTGCAGCGGTGTGAACTGACCTGTCTCGTCTGGATGCAAACAGGCTGATGTCATCTCCTGCGATTCAAATTTTTAGAACATAAACACATCACCTGTTGCAACAGCCAATCAAGTCTGAGCAAAGTCCACTGGTCAAGTAGTGATGGGAAGTTCAGCTCTTCTCAGAGAGCGACTCCTGAATGGCTCAAATAGTTTGACAGGTCTAACCCCAACCTCGCTGTGGATGGGCTCAACCCCAAAGACTCTTTCCACTACTCTGCCATCTGCACTGACAAAATGAAAAACAAATGTGAGCTGATCTATGTGTGCTTAATCTGGTGTTGAATCAATGATTACAGAGAAACATTTAGAGTGTCGGATTTCCTCTGCTATCATTTGCTTAGTTTTGTCACCCATTAATGAAATAAATTCTTCACAAACAGTTGAGGAAAAGTAAGATGATTTACCTCTACACTTATTGCCATGCTTCTCAAGGTGTACCTTTAAAGATTTAAGATTCAAGAAGCTTTATTTATCACCAGGGAAATTATTGTGCAACAGTTTCAATACAAAGGTGGGAAAGGATCAAAGTGACAATAATTCAAACAATAACTAAATGTGACAGAGTGCAAAGGACATTGTGGTTAAACATAGGTATATACAATATACAACAATACGCACCGTGCAGTTTAGCAGCATATTGAAATAAGATAAGTACAAACTAATTAAGTGATAAGGAGCGATAAGTGATAAGTTACAGTAAAGTACAGTAAAGTGTAGCAGCCTTTCTTACTGTAGTAAGTTACAGTACAACTAAATAAAGTGATGTAGTGATGATATAAAGTGACAAAGTGACATTTGCTCAGGACACAGTGTCTCCACTGTTCCTTACCTGACCGGGGGTAGATGAATTATAAAGTTTGATGGCCACCGGAAGAAAAGACTTCCTCTGGCGTTCAGTGTTACACCGGGGGAGAATGAGTCTGTGGCTGAAGGTGCTTCTGCTGGAGGTCAGCAGCTGGTGGAGAGAGACTGTGAGACTCACAGTGGTTCCCGGTCTTTCCAGGTGGTCGCAGGCACGGTGGAGCAGGAAGATGATAGCGTCCTCCACACCTTGTCTCGGCTAGTGGGCAAACTGTAGAGGGTCCAGTGATGAGCTGACCAGGGGCAGAAGAAGTGACAGGACCAGCCTCTCCAGGGACTTCATCAGGTGCGACGTCAGCACCACCGGTCTGTAGTCTTCGGAGGTGCTGGGACGCACCTTCTTCGGTACTGGTACCAGGCAGGACGTCTTCTACAGCACAGGGACTTTCTCAAGACTCAGGCTGAGGTTGAAGATGTACTGCAGGACTCCACTCAGCTGGCTCGCACATGCTTCTAGGACCCTCGGGCTGACACCATCGCTATCATTTCAAGCAGTCCCATATAGTTCCCATGGTGCGCGGAGCCCAGCAGTTCATTATTGCCTTGAAATGGCTGTCCTCTCACTCCCAAAAATATTAGAAGGGTAACCACACGTCTAAGGACTTCCTTCCAGTATTGCTGTTCTGCCTCACACTTTCGAGCAAGAGAAGTGTCCACTCTGCAAGCGTATTTAGACCTGTGCAATAAAGAAAGCATGTTTTGTCTGTGTTCTGCAATGTTTTCACGATCACTTATCCTCACTGGATGTTTCCAATCCCAGAATCTGCTATTAAAGGCATGCTTTTGGGATGACAGGAGTTCGCAGGCATAGCAATAGACTGTGGATTGGTCTATTGCTATGCCTGCGAACTCCTATCGAGTAAAGAAACAATTCCCTTACAACAATTTCATTGTTTGGGACACGGCAATGAAGCAGATTGTTGGAGCGTGTCCTACTCCCAAGTCCGGACTTTACCCTTTAAGCGAGATATAATCAGATCTTTGCCTTGTGCCCTCACTGCCCTGGGCGCTTTAGAGGTCGTGGGCCCCATGGCAACTGCTGCAACATATGGTTAATCTGGCCTTGGCCTAGAGGTGTGTTGTATGTAACAAGATAACGTAGTCAATGTGCAGAAGCGATTACACATGATTTCAAGCTGGGTAATGCAAATCTGTTAAAATGTGATGTTGCATCATCATGCGAGTTGTAAATATTGAACTTTTCAAGCGAATTCCTGTGACGCTGCGTCACGACAGCCTGTCAGCATTAAGATTCTTGGCACTGTCGTTTGGGCGCACATGGAGGAGAGGATCATCGTGGCAGTCTGTGGGCACCTGGAGCTGTACAATACCTCATATTTTACAGGATTTACAATTGTCATCCAGATGGAGTTCCCTGAGCAGGTGGTGAAATTCCCCCAGTTGGGTGCGCATCCGCAGGATGTCATCAACCCAGACACGCATTTGACTTTCCAGCATATCTTGGACTTCAACAACACGTACAATGCAGTGGTCCTTATCTCAGCCATGGTTGATGAGAGAAAGAAAAATAGTGAGAGAAAATGCTGTTATATAGGCGGGTTGGCATCATCGCTCCAGTCGTGCGGATGATGCGATTTCATCCGATCTGAACGCATCTTAAGCAAAGTATACAGTTTAGAACTTTTAAACACCTTCTGCCAGTTTTTGCTAGCTAGCTGTTACCATGTGGGATGTAAGTTGTTGGAGCTAATTTAGGAGTTTTAATATCCATCCATTTCCATTCATTCTTTATTGTAAAAAGATTTTTATAAATTACCTGTTCACTTTAAACCCTAAGTTTGCACACAGCCCACACTGTCAGCTCAAATTTTCCCCATTCATTAACTTGCTATCTAACTAACTCCTCACATGGCGCATTACACATTTTATGTATATGACAAATAACTAAATCATGTCTTATGATATGGTAAAAGGTTAGTTTCTATATGCATATGACATGGTAAATACAGCCTGAGCAAATAATGCCCACAGTATTTTATTTTCCATGTTAAGCTTCCATCTTGAATATTGACTCATCTTGAAGTTTGCGCCCCAACCCCTAAACTATATGCGGTAAAAAAGCTTGGCTGTTCCGTTCATTTCCTATGGAGGAGGCAGTAGCACCCAATGTGGCGGCAGCGCCCAAGGTAGCGCTCCGATTTTCCTCTTTACCTCTGCGCTCAAAGTACAAATCAGTTGAACTTTGACCAAGTTGCCACTGACCTTTTAAAAGTGCAACCAATGAGATCGAAGCTTTGAATGCGACATTTACGTTTCCTAGACAACCGGAGTCAAGCTGGTTAGAAAGATGGAGGAAAAACTTATTGTGTATCCAAGTTTCCCGAA
Organism: Echiichthys vipera; assembly: GCF_963691815.1. Classification (NCBI taxonomy): domain Eukaryota; kingdom Metazoa; phylum Chordata; class Actinopteri; order Perciformes; family Trachinidae; genus Echiichthys; species Echiichthys vipera. The sequence goes on along the minus strand of NC_139825.1, from coordinate 4,880,167 downwards.
CTATTTAATGTTACATTAAAGTCGTATCACAATCTGGGAAGAAAACGTAATGCTTGGAGGTTTATAAGCATCACACCAGGTTTGGAAGTAGGCAGTTTACGAGCTAACAGCTGTTATAATACTAACGTTGATTTAGCCGTTAACTGGTTCTCGCGGTGAGCCCAGCGCAAAAAGCTTATGTGAAGGCCCCTCAACAGATAATACAGATTTATTTATTGAAAATGTGGTTCTGTGAATGCAATATTTGGCTAAGGTCGAAAAGACACAGTAGATACAGTTTGTTTATGCAAATATACTTAGCATGACTGATGTTTGTAATCTTTCAGAACCTCACTCTGTCCAGCCCCAAGAAGATGGTCAACCTGAGTCTGAGTGGAGAAGTAGTGGGGAGCTGCTGCCACAAATTAAAGAAGAACCAAAACTGAAAAACGTTCACACAAATTGTTCACAAGAAGCAAGCAACTCAGAGGAAGGAAACTGTAGTCATGTCGAGCCACTACAGAGGTCACATCCTCCAACAGCCCAAACTGTGTTTAGCAGACAGAGTGTCTCCCCACCTCCACTAACCTCCCAGGAGATGAAGGCAGAGAGTGACAGAGAGGACAGCAGGACACAGCAGCCAGCCAACAGCTTACCATCCTCCATGACTGTAAATTCAAACTGCAAAGCGGCTCAGAGTGATTCTTGTGCCAGCGCTTCAAAGAGTCACAGGACTCTGAAAACAAACCAACATGTGAAAGGGTTACTTCGCTCAAATGGAAAACAGAGTGCACATATACTGCAGATCAAGAATGTGAGATCCCTGAAACCGCCACTGCCTCGCTCCTCCCACCCAGGCCAGAGCATTCAGAGGTGGCACAGCTGTAAAGAGTGTGGGAAGGGCTTCAGCTTTGCCTGCCAGTTGGAGGTCCACATGCGCTGGCACACCAAGGAGAAGCCATACAGCTGTGCAGTGTGCAGAAAGAGCTTCACCACGGTCAGCATGCTGAAGAGGCACCACCGAATTCACACAGGGGAAAAGCCCTTCCGCTGCCATGTCTGCGGGAAGTGCTTCAACCAGTCGGCACACCTCAACACCCACTTCAGGCTACACACCAGAGAGAGAGCCAACTGGAGCAGAGCAACACAGTCCAAGTGAAAGACTCGAAACAGGAAGCTAAGCTGACAACTGTAATCTTTGAAATGTCTTAACTGTGTGTCGTGTCTGTGGTGGAATAAAGTGTGGTGCATTAAGATTTTTGATCTACTGATAGTGTTGTTGAACACTCAAAGTAATAAAAGGACAATTTTGTGAAACATTTGACCTGCCAATTTCATATCTTAGATGTGCAGAGTGGTAGCCAACAAGAGACCAACAAAGCAAGCGACATGCAGACAGACAGTTAGACAGGTTATGGGTTATTTAGAAATAGAAATGAAAGCAAATGCATCCAACATGTCAATTATAATTGCATCTGTCCTAACAGTAGAGGATGACAGTTCTCAACTGGCTTCCCACCCACAAAAACTGAAAACAGATCTTTCTCACAGCAGACATTTTGACTTGTCGTGGCAGGACACACAGGTGTAACTAATGACATTAACAATGGCTCAATTGCATTTAGGTGTCCCATTAAGTAAAGATGGTAAATAGACCTATATACTTATAAAGGACTAAACTTAGAACTTAGAAAATACTATTGTGTTAATGTATATCTCATATGTTTCTTTTCACAAAAATAGGTCAATTATCCAATTGAAAATACTAAATAACACTTATTCCTTCTATCTTATTCAACTGATACATTCTTAATTGATTCTCATTATTTCTCAAATATGGCTCAAAGCTCATGCTACCTTTTCATACATAGGTTCAGTTGGACATTTAAGAGAAATAAAGCAGACAAGGAGGAGACATTGGACATACAATAATTGGATCTTTTATAGGGATCAGATTTGTCTCATGAAGGTCTCATAACTCATTCTTCTCTTCAGTATCAAGACATGAATGATATCAGGGGTAAACACAGATCTGTTTATCCAACTTCTCAAATATCGCGAAAATGATGATCTCAATTCAACTTCATTTGTTTTAGAGAACATGAATTAATCTATTTTTCATCTCTACTTTTCCCCAGGTACCCTTAGGAGAAGTAACTCAGACACAAATGATCACAGAGTGAAAAAATGAGAAACTGGTATCAAGAGATCAAATTCAACATCAGATAAGCAACATACTTTTTCTACAGGCAGATTTAAAGCTCATGAGGGTTGCCAGGTTGAGGACACGGACTTACACGAGTGCAAGACATGTACACCATCATACATAGAAGCAACGAGTCCTACACTGTAAGTTCCTCAGCTAATGTACATTTGCAATGTATCTATTGTTTGCAAATTAGAAAACAGCTTGTGGAATTTGTCTAACTGTCAATGATAGCTAGATGCATGACTGGCTGTGTTTATGGTAGAAAAAGCTAAGCCTGTTATCCCGAAAACAAAAGCCCACTTCTCTGAAAATACACCACTCTCAATATGTTAACTCTGTTGACATATTACTCAATTTATCAGATAACGTACATTTATAAATCATTTCGCATTTATTTCAGAGAATGAAATTACCCTTATTTGGAAATCTGCCTTTGTTCTCCCACTGTCAAAAGGAGGGGACCCCACTGTATTAAATGACTATAGGCCCATCTCCAAACTGTTTTAAATAAGGTGCTGGAATCGATTGTTAACCAACAATTGAAGGACTTTTTTATTAAGAAATAGTATTTTATCTTAAGTCTGGTTTTAGGAAAAAACATAGTATGTCAACAGCTGCTTTAAAAGTAGTTTTTAATAAGCAACACTGTGCAGCCCTTTTTGTTGACCTAGCAAAGGCCTTTGATACTGTGGATCATGCCTTATTGTTAGAAAGACTATGCAGCATTGGTTTGTCTGATCTAGTTGTCTGTTGGTTTAAAAACTATCTATCAGGCAGATCCCAGTGTGTGCGAGCAGAATGTATTACTTCTAGCTCTCTTAATGTATCAAAGGGTGTGCCCTCAGGGTTCGGTTTTTGGACCTCTATCATTACTTACTATTTATATCAATAATCTACATCATGAAGCTCTAAATCAAAATTGTCAGTAATATATTGCTCTGTGTCTACCCCAAATCAGGCTCTTTGTCAGCTCCAAACTGCTTTTAACACTGTGCAACGTAACCTGTGTAATTTAAAACTTGTTTTAAATGCTGACAAGACAAAACTCATGATGCTCACTAAAGCTAAGTCAAACCCCTCCGACCTCCCTCCTATCACCACTTTACAGGGCTCAGTGATTGACTCTGTCTCAATATAAATATCTGGGAATTATAATTGATGATTCTCTTTCTTTTAAGCCTCATATCCAGAAACTTGTGAAAAAAACTAAAGATAAAAATTAGGTTTTTACGTTGGAAACAAATCTTGCTTTTCTTTTGAAGCCAAAAAAGACGTTGCTGCAACGTTTATGTCTGTGTTGGACTACGGTTATGTTTAATCACTATAGTCTTTATTGATAAATGTTATGAACGCTTCTTCGAAATGCCTACAGCCTTTGGAAATCGTCGAACACATAGCACTGAGATTCATCACCAATTTTAAAACCCTCAAGCACCACTGCTCCTTGTATGCTCGAGTTGGATGGTTTGCCCTGTCCACCCGCAGACTCCATCATTGGCATATCTTTATTTATAAGATCATCCTCTGTGATCTTCCTTCAGACCTGCAGAAATATGTCATTCAAAAAAGCACAGGAACCCATCAGCTCCGCTCTGAGGATTTGATCTTACTATCTGTACCTAGAGTCTGTCTGGACTAAACTGGGGAAAAGGGCATTTAGTTATGCTGCGCTCTCCGCATGGAACCAGCTGCAGAAGGATCTGAAAGGAGCTGATTCTCTAAACAGATTTAAATCCCTTCTTATCAATGTTGAAACCGACTCTTCTGTCGGTACATGCTTTGTTGGATGATCTTCTGATGGTTCTCTGTTGTTTGTAACCTTTGTCTGTAATTGTGAAACTGTGTTGCTGCCTGTCTTGGCCAGGACTCTCTTGTAAAAGAGATTTTAAAGGTCAAGAAGACATTTTCCTGGTTAAATAAATAAATAAAAATTACAAACATACATTAGCTGATGAACCTACAGTGTAGGACTCGTCAACGCTCGTCAATGTCAAAAGTATAATGTTGTGCTTGTGTAGGTTCAGTGTCATCAAGATGACAACCTACAACCTTGTCAATACTGAACGTGTGTGTGAAGATTTTCATCTATTTAATTTCCTTTTAAGTTTCTATCAATGAAAGAGTGGGCTAAAAAAAAATGGTGATTGATAATATGACCCACTAATGAAAGCACTTGTACTTGCCTTTTTGCTGAATATTCCAATTATTATTATTTATTTTTTTAAACCTTTATTGGTAAATATACAGAACAAATAAACACCATTTACAATCATGCACAATCAAAGAAGCACAAAATGAGCAGCATGAGACAAACTTTTAGACATAAACAAAACCAAACAAAATCAAAAATAGGGCTGAGGACATTTAGATTAACTTAGGCAAATCAAGTAGATCACATAAGGTTTTGCTTTGTGATGAAATCTTAAAGAAGGCAGACTGGCTTCTCTGATTTGTAATCGCAAAGTGTGCATCTGTTAGAACGCACTCTGTAAAGTTACCCAAAGACTTCAGTGAATGAGGAAGCAGGAGACAGTCAATCCCTTTATGGTGCTTTATTCCAATGCTAGTAGTGTACACAGTTGTGTGTTTGTGTGATTCTGGAATAAACCAAAAACAATAATAGCCATCATTAAAACAGCTCACAATATGCTTGATCATAGCACACAATCTGAAATAATAATATAATTATCATTAGCATGAAAACATATATACATCACATACCAAAGTAATATACACGATATCACATATTAACTGACAACTAAGAGAACGGTCAGTGCCATAAATGTAACATAAATTGCCATTTAAACCATCAGAAGCAAGCAAGCTAACACTGCTAGAATATACATTGTAGCACAAAGTATGACGTCAACTAGCCGACATATGAAACAAATAAATATACAGCAATGAAAATGCACGTTTCTCTGGACGCAAAAAATGGCCCTGGCATTTTGGTCCCAGACGGCCCACCATGGTTATTTAAATGATATGTGTAAGCACATGCCATACTAGAGGATGTATGTGCACATTGTGAAGTTTCAAAAACTAAAATAAAGTGCAGCAGCCTACATGGAAGATACCTTTTTCTTGGGGGAGAGCTAAAATAAATAACACTGTAGGTTGGACACGAAATCTACTCAAAGCATTATTTGACAACAAAGGCTATAAAGGCAGTATACATAAACACCCACCCACACACACATATACACACGTATGTTTCAAGTCTGACTAAATAAAATTAATATATTAATATTATTATATATATATAATAATTTCCTAGGTTGACCATTTCTATATAAGCCTAAAATTTCCCCAGATACTGTATAGTGATGCCACGTTGATTCTCATTTCATCGGCTTCTCTGACCTCAATCCGTCCCTGCTGTGTTGCTGGGTCACGTCTCTCTCGTCATCATCATCCTCTCCATCCTTCTCCTCCTCTCCCTCCTTCTCCTCCTCCGCTACCTCTCGGACAACCATCTGTGTACTCGCTGCCGCCGCCGGGTCCGGGACTGCTGCACTCGACCCTACGACAAAAGCCGAGCTTGTGGTAGCAGCAAACATGTCGGTGATTTGGCACATTTTGCTTTGTCCTCTTTTAGCATTTCTGTTACAGTCCTGGGCCGGCCCAAAAATGCGCATTGGCCCACGGGGCATTGCTGGGTATGCCAGTTAACCAGTCCAGCCCTGTCTGCAAGCCATACGCACGTCTCACCGCCGTCAATCTCTTCTTCTCTCTCTCCCAAGCAGCTGCACTCTGACCGATAGAGGTCGATAGCACCCCTAGTGGTTGGTCATGCAGCCTTCAGAACAGCCGCCCCCAAATTTGCTCCAGCAAATTTGCAGTATTAAGTCAATCACTGTTCATTCTCTTCTGGTACAGCAGGGAGTCTGATAAGACCACTAACAGGTTGGACGTAGGTGCGGCCCTGGACTTTAACCTCTGCCCAGTGTATCAGTCCATCGGCCCCAGGGAACACCATCTCGATTTTCCCAACAGGCCACGATGCTCTAGGCAGTTGAGGATCGACGATCATCACGATAGTGTCCAGCTGAAGAAGAGATGTATCTGACTGCCACTTGGACCGGGTTTGCAATGTGGGCAGGTAGTGGCGCAGGAACCGCACCTGGTACTCCAGCTGGGCTTGGAGAGAAGGATGGAGGGTTTAGAAAGCTTCTTTTAATTCCCTATCTCCACCTCTGAAATTGGTGCCCTGGTCTGAGAAACAACTCTGCTGGTCTCCCATGACGGCCATCCGTCGAGTCCGTGTTGATGCTGGACAGCACCTCAATATGGACCGCTCTTATTGTGAGGCATTTGAGGAGCAAACCCCAGCATTTCTCATTCCGTCGGCCGACTTTAACCTGCATCGGACCAAAGCAATCAATCCTCGTAGATTAGAAGGCTGGTTGATGTAGCCTGAGCCGTGCAGGGGGTAAGTCTGCCATCTTGGGGTGGACAGGTCTGGCTCTCCAACCTGATCTGCACTAGGGTGTTTCAGGTCACGGTTGACCTGTCGGATGAGTAGCTTGATCACAGCATGTCTCGAGTCAAGCACTGACGGATGGATCACATCGTTATCCAAATCCCGGCAATGCCGCAGTCGACCTTCTACTCGTATCAGCTTGAGCGATACATCATATTCTGGAGCCAGTGTAATTAAGCAGCTGGAGGAAGGGACTTGTTTCCCAGCTGTCAGACACTGGACTTCCGCAGGGAAGCTGTATCTTTGAGTGAACTGCAGGATGCTGAGTTCCGCCTTTTTGAACTCCTCTGCTGTAGGAGTCCCTTTAACATCAGCAGCTGCCCCATGAAGGTACCCTGCAGTCGCCTTCACCAATTCACTGAGGGTGCTAAACTGCTGAGCATCAGGTAAGGAATGGTGAGTGCCAGTTACCGTGCTAACCAAGCAGGTTGTGGGCCTTTGCAGCTCTTCAGCGATGTCTTCACTCATTGGGACTGGGTGCAATGGCGACTGATCTGAACCTCTCAGCTTTTCTGCGGCGTCTTGGGCCAAAGCTGGGGTAGGGAAGCTCTGTAGCCAGTTGTCAACATAGAAGTGGCTCTCAATTGACTCACACGCTGCATCCCCTGGGTGGCTGTGATCATGTACATGTCTCTGTAGTGCGTAGATGGCGCAGCATGGGGAACAAGTTGTCCCGAGAGGGAAGGACCTGCCACTCGTATATGCCAGTTGGGAGTCCCTCTGTTGATCATGCCAGAGAAAGTGCAGCAGAGGCACGTCTTCCGGCAGCAACCTCACTTGGTGAACATTCCTTTTATGTCACAGCTAACAGCAATGGAATGTTCCCTAACCGCAGCAGGACACCCAGGAGAGATGCACCAAGATGTTTGGGCCAGATAACAGTAGTTCACTGAGGTTCTTATCCCTATAAGTGTAGGGACAGTTGAACACAATCCGATTTTTTGTTGTTGTGGGTCACCAGGTGATGAGGAAAAAACCACGACTCCATGGAAGTCTTCACCTACTCCTGACTTATTCTGGAGGCATAACCAGCTGTCTTCAGCTTCGTGATCTCTGCATGATATGCCTCTGCCTTCACCGGGTCTCTGCTGAGACGCTTCTCTGCGCTGCGTAGGCTGGGAAGTACCGCTTCCGGCTGTGCTGTGAGAATAGGTATGTTACTCACCCGTAACAGTGGGGTGGCATATCTGAGGACTCCATCCACCTCCGCTCTCCTAGTCTTTGCCTCCAGAAGTTTTATGGCCTCTTGGTCTCTTCATGACCGAGTCACCAGCTTCTCATTCCTGTACAGCAGGGTGTTCAATTGCCAGAGCTTCTCAACCTCAAGTTGAGTTGCAGGGGAGGTGGTAGACACGAACAGACACTGTTGTGGGCGGTTACACTGTTGAAGAGACTGGACTGGCACCTGTAGTGTCCAGCCAAACCTGGCCAAGACGGACAGGTTCAATAGGCGTCACCAGGTGCGGACAGTCAGAGCCTGTCAAAAGAAGTGGGTGGACGTCTGTGAACTGCTGTAGGGCGAGCTTCTTAAGGTACTTGTATTTGCGCTGAGGTCCCTTCACTGGGTAAGAGTGTTCCGCAAGACCTAGTTCCCCTGCAGTGAAGGCTCTCTCAATCGTGAATGTCTTTGTTGGCTGACTAGCTGGAGAAAGTTTGAACATCACAGATTAACCATGTAGTGTTCTCACGTCCTGCCGAACTGTTCTCAGGGTGAGGATCTCTGGAGTTCCCTGCTTCCCCTGGCACGTCTTGCATGGGACTCCACATGTTGTTTTAGTAAATAGTGATCCATGACTGTGCCTTAAAGTACACTTCAATTTAATTAACTTTAGCATTATGTTTTTCCGGAGCTGATTTTAAGCAGTTTTTATTTTCAAAACACAGAGCAAGCACTTTTATACTACTATACCATACAACCTTGTATTAAACAGTTTTTTTTTCCACAACCCCACCAGCAATTGTTGGATTTCATCCAGGTCGTCTTCTGCTCCTTCGTTAATTACTTGAAGTTCAAGCACTGGGTCAGGAAGTGCTGTGCATTGCTGCAGTAGGGGCAGGTTTTGGGCTTATCCGGAGCCTCTTGGTGATCTGAGACTCCAGCTTGACCTGCTTGAGGAATTGTGTCAAGGTTGGGACCATGCAGCATGTTCATGGTTTTCTTGGTGGCTCTCTTATCCTTGTGACATTCCTTCCTCACCCCGCTTCTCCCTCTCTGGACATCCTCTATCTTGTCGAGCCGGTCTACGTCCTCCTGGATTTCCAACTCGTAGTCAAGCCATCAAAGACGGGGTTCCAGCCTTCCAGGAATGAATATGATGTTGAAAGGTGGCACGGAGATCCTTGGGAAGCTTCCTCATTAATCTGGCCACATGAGACCCACACTTTAGCTCTATGCGCCCATCTTCACCCAGTTGCTCCAACATTCTGACTAGAGCTCGGACCCTCAGAGCAAACCTCCTGAATGCTGCAGTGTCGCCAGCTCGGATAGCGAGCTCCTCCACGAGCTCTGCAATGTGCTGTAGGCACTGATGAGGTTAGCCGTGGTGGGGGGTGGGGTGGTGAGACCGATGGTAGCACGGTATCATATTGAGGTTCTGATATCATGGATGGAGCCGGTGACAGGCGTGCTTCCAGCTGCTGTAGATGTCCTCTGAGGTTCTCCACAATATCAGCAGGTTGCTCTACAGGTATAGGCTGGACTCCGGGTGGCTCATAATCATCATCAGGGAAGGCTACTGGTGGGGGAGGCAGCGGCCAACCATTGACTGCTATGTACCTGTCTTGTACTGCGGGTGGGTGGTGCAGCTCCCTTGGTGGAGGCAGTGGTGCAGTCTGCAAGGGTGGTGGTGGTATTGACCAGCTGTCATGATCCCCTGTCTGTGGGTGACGTGTTCCAGGTGGTGGATGCAGCATGGGGGGTTGTGATAGTGGGAGCCTGGTCCCCGCTCCTCTTGCAGGGTGTTGACTCTCGTGTGGATGATGCAGCTGTAAGCTGGGAGGTGCTGCACCACTCCTGTCCATCTGACATCTCATATCCCTTATCATCATCTGCAACCTCCTATTTATCCTCTTGTATTTGCTGCAACACATCCATCATTTCATTCTTCCAGTGGAGCAAAAACAGGGCTTTGTCTTAAAGATTCGACATCTATGTATAAAGAACTTCCCTAAGAGAAACAAAGCATTCATAATCAAATATATATTTTAAAAACCTTGATTGTCTTCTCTGAAAGAGGAGACAACTTAATCTCCCTGGACTGTCAGCAAGCTCTGCAACTCGCTCCAGGAGTGTACATATTTACAATTAAAGAATAGATGATCAGGGCAGTCGGTGGAAGAGTGGTTTGAGCAGTCCGCAATGTAATGAGGCTGAAAGTCTTCGAGGCAGTGGCCGCAGGTTCGACTTGAGGCTTTGCTGCACCCCCCCCCTCATTTCCTGTCTGTCCAATGCAATAAAGGCTTGAAAAACTGACCAAAAAAAACTTTTGAAAAAAACAGATGATCGAAACTTTCAATTTAACTTTATTCACATCAAAGTTAAATTTTATTCACATCAAAGTTAAATTTTATTTCTAAGAAATTAATAAGTTGGATATACGTCATTCAGAATTTTAAAGTTTACTTCTAGGAGGTAGATGCATCGAGATGTTTCGTAACCATATTTTATTAATTTCCCCATTATTAAAATCCCTTAGAATGTATTTCCTACTGATTGGAAAATTCTCTTTTTAAAGAATATTTCTAATAATCTTACATAGATCAAAACCTTCAATGCTGAGCCACCTCAGTCAAGGGGACACATTAGAAAACAAAATATCCTGTTTGAACATTGATTTTAAAGTGGTAGGTATGGCTTTCATCAGTTTGTTATAAACATTTGCAGTACACTGTAATTGGGTGTTTTCACAGAACTTCTTGTGATCGAATATATCACCTTCATCATTCATAAAGTGGGCAATCACCCAGATCCCTTGAGACCTCCATACCTCAAAATGTACAGATTTTCTACCACACAATATGTAACTGTTGTTCCATACTGGTGTGTTTTGAGGTGTGAAGTTGAGTTGTGTACTGGCCCTGGTACCAGCTCCTCTAGTAGTCCCTTCAAGTCGATTAGCCAATGCAATCCAAAAGGAAGGAGCCCGTTGATGATTTTTTTCCAGCAAAACACGTAAACTTTGTGTTTTGTGGCAGTTTGGTAAAAAAATTATGGCAGCAAGGTGACAGAATGATGTCAAAAAGATGCAGTGAGTGTGTGTGTCAGAGAGAGAAAGACAGTCCATTTCCACCCTCATTTAACCTTAGGTGGACAAAGCCTTGGCTGTTTGTTTTGTTTCACAATGCTAAACTGAAATGACAGTATATTAAGGATAGAGAAAGGGATCGTTCTCATAGGCCTGCATTACCTGGTGATTCAATAAGGCAGGAACAAATTTGTGGATGTCACCTCTGGACACTGAGTGGGCTCCTTTACCCACTTCTTCTTGGGTTCCAATTTTGTTTATTGAATTATGCAGACAATTCCACAAGAAAAAGTATAATATTTGTACAGTGTGTCTGCTTTAAGGTGAAAAAGAGGACAGAAACAGAAAAACCCCAACATGAATCCCACTATCCCTCCCAACAACCCATGCCAGACACGGTCACAATAACCAACCAAGTAGATAGGCAAAAAAAATAAATAAAACTAACAGCAAAAAAAAAAAAAGAGAAGGGGGGGGGGGGGGGGGGGGGGTTCTTCCAGATATTAGGAAGTAACCTCAGCATCAACAGGAGTAACAGTGAGAGTGACCTCAGTAATGTCTTCCCCCAAATCCTTAACCATGCATTTTTAGTTGAGGCAGTGGGGACTGGGCTCAGAAGAGCAATCTTATTATAAATGACAGATATCAATCATTTGGGTTATACGTTGAGAGACAGGAATTGGTCTATCTCAACCTCAGGGGAGTGCTTTGGAAAATGTGGGAATTGCTTTTGGATAAAATGTCTCATTTGAAGGTACCGAAAAAAGTGGCTATTAGGCAGGCTGTATTTGTCCGACATAGAGGCAAAGGACGTAAAAAACACCCTCATCATACAGATCATTAAGTGTTTTGAGGCCCTTATCTGACCATATGTGGAATGTAGGATCGGTGCAGGAAGGGAGAAACGCATAGTTATTCAAAACTGGGGCAAGAATCGAAGCCCTTTGCAAGCCGTGCTGCTTCCTGAACTGGATCCAGATTTGATCCAGATGGTATTGGTGACAACCGAATTAGGTGAGACCTTATGGACAATTATGGGGAGCTGTGAGCAAATCGTGGAATACAAAGAGCAGGAGGAAGATGTTATCTCAGTATGAGCCCAGGGTGGTCAGACATCTGCAACTTCACCGCGGAGCCAATATTAAAGTTTATTAATGTTACAGGCCCAGAAGTAGCGGCGGAAATTAGGGAGTGCTAGTCCCCCTTCAGGTTGAGGGAGTTAAAAAATATGTTTTTTTGATACGGGCTGGTTTATTCTGCCAAATAAAAGCGTTACGTTTCTGGTCTAGATTAGTAAAAAAAACTATTTGTTCAGACAAATTGGGAGATCTTGAAAGAGTCACAGAAACTTTGGTAAAATGACCACCTTAATAAGATTAACCCAGTCTGCAAGGGACAGGGGGAGGCCTGCCCATCTAGACAAGTCTGACTTGCATTTATCCAATAGTGGCTGGAAGTTCTTTTGAAAAAGGTCCCTGAAGGAGCTGGTGACAAACACCCCTAAATACTTGAACCCCTCGTCAGCTGTTTTAAAGGGAAATGTGGATTGTGGGAGTGATCTCGACGAAGTTATTGACAAAAAGTAACTCACTTTTCTGAATATTCAACTTATACCCCGATAGGTGTCCAAACTGATCCAGGATTAATAAAACTGCAGGGAGGGAGGATGTTGGGTTTGAAATAAATAAGAAAAGGTCATCAGCATATAAGGAGAGTTTGTTGACTAGACCAAAACGAGTGATGCCTTCAAACTCATTCTGGTTTCTAAGCCAGATGGCTAATGGCTCGATGGCTATGTTGAACAACAAGGGTGAGAGCGGACAGCCCTGCTGGGTCCCACGTTTGAGAGGGAAATATGCTGAACGGACACTGTTAAAATTAGAATCAAACTAAGCTAACTCAACCTTCATTACTGTAGTAGTACTACGTTAATCATGAAAAATAACCGTTAAACTTGTATTGTTGTTGTAGCTGAAGTTACAGTGTGTAAGCTGTCTTTGTTGTTAGGACATCACAGTTTGGAGGCGGAGGGGGTGGACCACGAGCAATGAAATATATGCCTCATAAAAGGTCGCTGTTAGTCTGCCCTCAGTAAAGGACTCATTGAACTTTCTCACAAGGATGGGGGCAAACTGTTGTTAGGACATCACACTTTGGAGGCGGAGTGTGAGGACCTTAGCAAGGATCTCACAATCTACGTTTAAAAGTGAGACCAGTCTGTAGCTGCCACATGAGGTAGGACCCTTGTCTTTCTTCAGGAGCAATGAAATAGATGCCTCATAAAAGGTCGCTGTTAGTTTGCCCTCAGTAAAGGGGTCATTGAACATTCTCACAAGGATGGGGGCTAATAGCATTGAGTACGCCTCAAAGAACCTGAACCTGGATCCTGAGTTGGACCTCACGAGGGGTCCATGTGCACGCCCACTTCTATTGGCAACCTGACGTGTCTGAGCCGCTGCTGCTGCTAACAACATTAGCTTGGATAATCAGAGGTAAGCTGTACAGCTAACTCAACCTTCATTACTATAGTAGTACTATGTTTGGTAATCATGAAAAACAACCGTTAACCTTGTATTGTTATTGTAGCTGAAGTTACACTGCGTAAGCTGTCACTTTTGTTTCTTGACGGTAAATAACGTGAGTAATGGCGCAATAACGGCTTTAAAATATTATAATATTACCTACGGTTTGATAACGACGTGCTGTTTGTTCAAGACTCAGCAGCTGGAAATGAGCTAATTTAACTAGTTTACACCACAGAATACTGTCTGAGTACAGCTCAGCATTATGTGTTAAGAAATAACGTCCTTTCAACTGCATCATTAATGTTATTAATGACATTACAAATAATTAACTAATAAGCCATTGATATTAATCTTTTATTTCAGGAATAAAAACAGCGTGACACTCACCATTGCATGTAATCCCGCTCTATGTGAGGAATAAGTTACTTTTCTATTGCTATTTAATGTAAAACAGTACAGCAGACATTTTACTTTTTATAACTAAGGCTTTTCCGCTACAGCCTACAATATGATCCATTTGTCACCATTACAATGTTTTCCATCCATCCAGCCAGTGTGTGGATTATAGGAGACTACGTCCGGTGATGGGCTGACAGAGCTACAGAGAACAGGGGAACAGCCTTGGCATTGAGGGAGCTGACATACTGCATATTGTATTTACTGTATGTATTTTTACATAGAACACTGAATTTATTATTTATTATATTCTTCTGTACACATTTAAGTATGATCTTTATAGGGTTTACATGGATAATATACTGTAATTGTTGAAATTAATTCAGATTTTAATGTCTAATAAAAGTTCTTATGAAGGTCTTGCCAAAAGTTTGTTGATGTTTTTTTATGGTGCAGATCTGGTATGAATTGTAACATTAGCAACATGTACAGTATTGTAATCAGACAAGAACACATTGATCAAAGTTTTTGCCACAACTTGTAATCAGTTACAATGCTCTTTATACAGTATGTTAGCTTTTATCAACATTATAGAAATGTGTCTTGTGATTAACCAAGCAAGAATATTCTGTAGTTCATGTTAATACACTCAGTACTGTAACATCACAGCAGGAAAACAGAAAACTAGGATCATCATTTATTACAATTTTCATTTACAATAACTGTGGATATGAATAAAAGTATTGTGCACATTAAGGACAGAGAATAATAAATAACTGCAGTGGGTGATTTAAAGGGTTCACAACATTATCAGAGCCTGGTGAGCATCAGTGATTTGGTGATAAACCTCCTTCACAATAAAAATATTTTCTCTTGTGTAGCATAAAATGAATACAATTTGCATTTAATTGTGCAACCATGTGTCATAGACTCACATATAAATGACCATCCATTCATCATCACCACACATTTGAGAACTAAAAATGTTGTCCATGCAGTCGCCCTTCTCTACAACCAGATGACCAAATCTGCTCCTCCACAGATGAGCTTTTCCTTCTGTTGGCACCGGTCTATCACTTTTCTCTGTGTGGAGACCCTTTACAGATGTAGCAAAAAGACATCATATCAATAAATTAAACCATATTTAATAAAGAGAAAACCTCAAACATTACCAGATGTTAGTTTTTACATTAACCACTAAGTATTGATACATTTACTGTTTGATCAGTGCATCATAAAGCATCTGTCTACCTTCTTGTCTAAGGAGAACTCATCCTCCTCAGAGTGTGTATTGCAGAGACCTGACGTGTCTGATGGGTCCAGTTGTCTCCTCATGTCTCCTCACCAACCACTGCATCAGCCTGCCACCATCACCTGAAGGAAATCTGTTTGAAAAAATGTCTTTACTGTTGGGCTTTGTGGAAGATAGAGAAATGAGCTGCTCGGTCATATGGCTTTTGAAATGGCTAAACTGAAGTTGGTGCACAGTGGGGTCATGGTAGATAAACCCCTGGAATGAGACTAGTCCTGGCTGGTTGAGCAGATAATAACTTGCATCACAGAGCCTCACAGAAAAGAGAGTTCAGATCTGTAGAGTGTGCAAGATAGAGATCTTGGCTCTCTCACAGATCACCTCGTTATGATTCTAAAGAACAGAGGAATGCTCATTTCCTTATTTTAGGCACACACACACATACTCATTAACTAACAATTTCGTGTGTTGCAAACACAGACACATCTGTCTCTCTAGATAGCCATATAGCGACATGCACTAATTTCCTTGACTCAGCTTTTAGTGTTATAATGTGTTGCCAGGCAGATTAACGCCCATTGCCGCCTTTTTTACCTTTAAGGCATCGACAGAAGAGTATATAAAGCCGCTACCCCTAGACCACCCTGGACAGGACGCCATTCTATCGAGAGTTAAAATAGTTATAGTTAAAATAATATGTAACGTTACTTACCGGATAAACTGCTTGGAGTGTCTTTAGTTCAACCGGTTAAACTGAAAAAAAAACTGTGAACACTGAAGAACAACATCACAGCTGAAGGTTTCCACGGCTGATGGAACTTTAGATTTGAGAGTCAAGATCTCTGAGATCTGTCAATCACAAGTAAGCCACGCCCACAGTGCATCCCCTGCTTTATCGTCTATTTGTCTCAAACTGGGACTGAATTTGAAAAAATGAACACCAGTGAGTATTGTAAAAGGCATTAAACTAATGATAGAGACAATAAAAACCTCTGTAACTGGCTTACCGTAGCCACGGAGCAAGTTAGAAGTATCTCCCCCTGCTGGCCACTGGCTAGAATACAGGCTTAAGGCACTTCCGCATTGGTTTCCTTTTTCAGACCCGGTCGCTCCGTCCATTCATTTATACTGTCTATGGTTCCGAATGTAGAAGTAGCCATTTCTTATATAAGGAGGCGGATTGAGAGGTGGAGCAGGTTTCATCGAGTTTCAACAGTTCCTCTGCAATTTCCACCAACCTAGCCCGTTCTGCCCTTCTCATTTGAGAAATATAGGATATAACTTGTCCTTTAACAGTAGCTTTAAGTGCTTCCCATAGAGTGTCGCTGCTGACATCAGGGGTGACATTAAACTCTATGTTAAGCGGATTTGAGTCGCAACAAAATCTTTAAACTTACTATCGGACAATAATTGTGAGTTAAACCTCTACGGTGAACGTGGAATTGTATCTCGTGGAAAACTAATGTCAACTGTGGTAGGAGCGTGGTCAGAAGTGACAATTGGGTGATATTCACATGCATTCACACAGTAGAGGAGGTTGTTATTGAGTAAGAAGAAATCAATTCGGGAGAATATGTGGTGTACATGGTAAAAAAAGGAGAAAGCTTTCCAATGGGGGTTCCGAAACCTCCAGGGATCAGAAATTCCCAACTGTGATGCATATGTTTTTACTGTGTGTGAGGATTTGGATAGCGTAACCTGGGTAGGAGAAGATCTGTCAAGAGTCACATCCTGCATCAGGTTGAAGTCTATGATAACTGTTATATTAGTAAATCATCATTTTACTGAACTGTTATATTAGTAAATCATCATTTTATTTCACTGTTATATTAGTAAATCATCATTAACTGAACTGTTATATTAGTAAATCATCATTTTCTGAACTGTTATATTAGTAAATCATTTTATTTAACTGTGATATTAGTAAATCATTTTATTTAACTGAGATATTAGTAAATCATCATTTTATTTAACTGTTAAATTAGTAAATCATCATTTTACTCAACTGTTATATTAGTAAATCATCATTTTATTTAACTGTTATATTAGTAATTCATCATTTTACAGAACTGTTATATTAGTAAATCATCATTTTATTTAACTGTTATAATAGTAAATCATCATTTTAACTGTTATATTAGTAAATCATCATTTTCTGAACTGTTATATTAGAAAATCATCATTTTATTTAACTGTTATAATAGTAAATCATCATTTTATTTAACTGTTATATTAGTAAATCATTTTATTTAACTGTGATATTAGTAAATCATCATTTTACTGAACTGTTATATTAGTAAATCATTTTATTTAACTGTTTTATTAGTAAATCATCATTTTACTGAACTGTTATATTAGTAAATCATCATTTTATTTAACTGTTATAATAGTAAATCATCATTTTAACTTTTATATTAGTAAATCATAATTTTACTAAACTGTTATATTAGTAAATCATAATTTTAACTGTTATATTAGTAAATCATCATTTTACTCAACTTTACTCAATCAACAGCACATAGAGACGTACAGAGACAGACAACCATTCACACCTACGGGCAATTTTAGAGTCATCAATTAACCTAATACGTGCATGTCTTTGGATTATGGGAGGAAACTGGAGAGGAAATCCACGCAGACACGGAGGGAAAATGCAAACTCCACACAGAAAGATGGCGCCACGGACGGCTGCCTCGGCGCTTAGCTCCGCAGTTCCTTGTTTGTTTTTGTTTTTTTGTTGCGTTTTAAGTTGTCCTTCCGTGATCCGGTACACTCGGGAGGAACTTTTACAGTATGGACAGTCTACCGGACACAATTTTCCAACATTTCTCACCGATTCTGGATACTTTTCGGAACTTCTAGTCGGAGGAGCAGCGGCTGTCTACGGGATGTTCAGGCGACGCAGACGGGGCAAACGGGCCGGCGCGCTCGTTAAGCTCCGACAGCGGGGATTCCGAACAGCGCTCCCGTCGATTCACCTGGCGAACGTCCGCTCCCTTAACAACAAGATAGACGAACTGCTGCTCCTCAACAGAAGGAATTCGGACTTCTGCAGATCTGCCGCCCTGTGTTTCACTGAAACTTGGCTCAGTGAACTCACCCCAGACTCAGGATTACATCTACCGGACTTCCAGCTGTTACGAGCGGACCGGGTAACGGAGCTCTCGGGGAAGAGCAGAGGAGACGGAATCTGCTTCTATATTAACGAAGGTTGGTGTACAGATGTCACAGTGTTGAAGAAATCATGCAGCCCTCACTTGGAGACATTTTTCATAAACTGTAGACCGTTTTATTCACCGCGGGAGTTCTCCTCGTTCATTCTGGTTGGTGTGTACATCCCACCTCAGGCCTGTGTTACTGAGGCCCTGCAACACCTGGCTGACCAGATAACGGAGGAGGAGAGGAATCATCCAGACTCCCTGCTCATTGTGCTGGGGGACTTTAACAGAGCAAACCTCAGCCGTGAACTACCTAGATACAGACAACAGGTTAAGTGTCCCACCAGGGACAAAAACACTCTGGACCATTGCTACACTGTTCTAAAGGACTCCTATCGCTCTGTTCCCCGTGCAGCTTTGGGGCTCTCTAATCACTGTATGGTCCATCTTGTTCCAAACTACAGGCAGAAACTCAAATCTGCCAAGCCTGTAGTGAGGACTGTGAAGAGATGGACCACAGAGTCAAAGCTGGAGTTACAGGCCTGCTTTGACTGCACTGATTGGAGTGTTTTGAGGCTGCTGCTACAGATCTGGACGAACTGACTGACACTGTGACAAGCTACACCAGCTTTTGTGAGGACATGTGTGTGCCGACCAAAACCTTCTGCACATACAACAACAATAAACCCTGGTTCACTGCAAATCTCAGGACGCTTCGCCAGGCCAAGGAGGAGGCCTACAGAAGTGGGGACAGAGTCCTGTACAACACGGCCAGGAACACACTGACAAAGGAGATCAAGGTGGCAAAAAGGTGCTACACTGAGAAGCTGAAGAGCAGTTTCTCAGCTAACGACCCTGCGTCAGTGTGGAGAGGTCTACAGGACATAACCAACTACAGGAGACCATCCCCCCACACTGCAGTGAACCGTCAACTGGCTGACGACCTGAATGTCTTCTACTGCAGGTTTGAGACGCCAACTTTCACACCCATCACCCACTCCACCATTACACAACCCTCATCACCCCTCCCCCCCCCCACCGTCACTCAGGATCTGTGAAGAGGATGTGTGTCAGCTCTTCAAGAAACTAAAGACCAAGAAAGCTCCAGGCCCAGACGGTGTGTCACCCTCCTGTCTGAAGGTCTGTGCTGACCAGCTGACCCCCATCTTCACCCAGATCTTCAACAGATCCCTGGAGCTATGTGAAGTCCCCTCCTGCTTCAAACGCTCCACAATAATCCCGGTACCCAAGAAACCAGCAATCACAGGACTAAATGACTACAGGCCTGTGGCCCTGACATCTGTGGTCATGAAGTCCTTTGAGAGACTGGTGTTGAGCCACTTGAAGGACATCACAGGACCCCTGCTGGACCCCCTGCAGTTTGCATATCGGGCAAACAGGTCAGCGGATGATGCAGTCAACATGGGACTGCACCACATCCTGCAACACCTTGACACCCCGGGGGCTTATGCAAGGATCCTGTTTGTAGACTTTAGCTCGGCTTTCAACACAATCATCCCGGACATCCTCCACTACAAACTCTCCCAGCTCACCGTCCCAGCCTCCACCCGTCAGTGGATTACTAACTTTTTGACTGACAGGAGACAGCAGGTGAGGCTGGGGCGGATCACATCCAGCACCCGGACCATCAGCACAGGCGCTCCCCAGGGGTGTGTGCTCTCTCCACTGCTCTTCTCCCTTTATACAAATGACTGCACCTCGAGTGACCCATCTGTCAAACTCCTGAAGTTTGCAGACGACACAACCGTCATCGGTCTCATCCGGGACGGTGACGAGTCAGCTTACAGACGGGAGGTGGGACAGCTGGCCCTCTGGTGCGGTCAGAACCATCTGGAGCTAAACACGCTCAAAACTGTGGAGATGACAGTGGACTTCAGGAGCCGCCCCCCAACACTTGCCACCCATCACCATCCTCAACAACACTGTGTCTGCTGTGGAAACCTTCAGGTTCCTGGGATCCATCCTCTCCCAGGACCTGAAGTGGAGCCACAACGTGGACTCCATAATCAAAAAGGCCCAGCAGAGGATGTACTTCCTGCGTCAGCTGAGGAAGTTCAACCTGCCCCAAGAACTGCTGATCCAGTTCTACACGGCAATAGTTCAGTCGGCCACCAAACAGGACAAGAACAGACTGACACGGACAATCAGGACTGCAGAGAGAATCATTGGTGTCAAACTGCCCACTATCCAGGACCTGCACTCATCCAGAGTCAGGAAAAGGGCAGTTCACATCTCTGCAGACCCTTCACACCCTGCACATCACCTCTTGAACTTCTCCCCTCTGGCAGGCGTTACAGAACTCTGTACACAAAAACAGCCAGACATAAAAACAGTTTCTACCCCCAGGCCGTCACACTGCTGAACAATTGACCCCATCCGACACATCACACACACATGCCAGACATACAAGACACATGCACCTAATGCACCTTTTGTATATCATTGTAAATAATATAACAAAGATATTTATAACAGCCTGGTCACTTTACTTTGCACAATTATTTTATCTTTCAATTTTAAATTTCTCATATTTACTTGTTAACCTATTTTTAATACTACCTCTATTTTTTATCTTAAATTATTGTTCTGTGTTGTTCTGTTATTGTTCTGCTATTGTTATGGAAATGTTATTGTTATTGTTATGTTTAGGTTTGTCCTGTTAAATGTTTGTAAACTGTGAGAAAAGTATAAGCCGGAGTCAAATTCTCTGTATGTCCAACATACTTAGCAATAAACCTGATTCTGATTCTGATTCTGATTCTGATTCTGAAAGGACCAGGCAGGGATGCCAACCTGTAACCTTCTTGCTGTGAGGCAACAGTGCTTACCACCACACCACCGTGTAGCCCGCTCTTTTCACTGAACTGTCATTTTATTTAACTTTTGTATTAGTAAATCATCATTTTACTGAACTGTTATATTAGTAAATAATCATTTTATTTAACTTTTATATTAGTAAATCATCATTTTACTGAACTGTTATATTAGTAAATCATCATTTCATTTAACTGTTATATTAGTAAATCATCATTTTAACTGTTATATTGACAAATTATCATTTTACTGAACTGTTATATTAGTAAATCATCATTTTATTTAACTGTTATATTAGTAAATCATCATTTTACTGAACTGTTATATTAGTAAATCATCATTTCATTTAACTGTTATATTAGTAAATCATCATTTTAACTGTTATATTGACAAATTATCATTTTACTGAACTGTTATATTAGTAAATCATCATTTTATTTAACTGTTATATTAGTAAATCATCATTTTAACTGTTATATTAGTAAATCATTTTACTGAACTGCTATATTAGTAAATCATCATTTCAACTGTTATATTAGTAAATCATCCTTTTATTCAACCGTCATATTGGTAAATCATCATTTTACTGAAATGTTTTATTAGTAAATCATCATTTTAATGAACTGTTTTATTAGTAAATCATCATTTTAACTGTTATATTAGTAAATCATCATTTTATTTAACTTTTATATCAGTAAATCATTTTATTTAACTGTTATATTAGTAAATCATCATTTTAATGAACTGTTACATTAATAAATCATCATTTTACTGAACTGTTATATTAGTAAATCATAATTTTAAAGAAGTGTTATACTAGTTAATCATCATTTTAACTGTTATATTAGTAAATCATAATTTTAAAGAAGTGTTATACTAGTTAATCATCATTTTAACTGTTATATTAGTAAATCATTTTACTGAACTGTTATATTAGTAAATCATCATTTCAACTGTTATATTAGTAAATCATCATTTTATTGAACTGATATATTAATAAATCATCATTTGAACCGTTATATTAGTAAATCATCATTTCACCGAACTGTTATATTAGTAAATTATCATTTTAAGTGTTATATCAGTAAATTATCATTTTAGGGTCTCAGACCTGTAATGTCTAGTCAGCCCCAGTTCTTCTCACCATCTTCCTTTTCTCCCAGTGTATGCGACTGCCTTAGACTTAGACTTCTCTTTATTGATCTTTTGGGATTAGTCCCGCAAGGAAATTGAGTATCCAGCAGCTTACAAAAAACACAAGGGACTAATAGAGTAAAGGATAACCAGTAAACACTTATTAAATAAATACAGAAAGTAAAAAAAACAATAAACAGTACGCAATAAATGTTCATAAATTCAACGTACAAGAATTCAGCATTAAAAAAATGCAACGTTGAAAAATTAAACGTTCAAAAATTCAATGTTTAAAAATTCAACGTTCAAAAATTCAATGTAAAAAATTCCAAGTACAAAAATTCAACATGCCAAATTCAGCTACAAAATTCAATGTATGGAATTCAGTGTTTACATGTTAACAGTAAGAGCAATCAATTCTAGATTCAAGATCGAGAGCGTGCATCAAGCAACAAGAGCGAGCCGGAGTCACCTGACACCAATGCGGGAAGTTGACTAGCATGGTGACATACTTTAGCCATGTCCAACAATCATGGGGCTTCAGTGAGTTTATTAACTCTTCTTTATGCCATTAGTGTGATTTGTTTCTGTAAGATTCAGTAATAGACAATTACTGACATTTGTACATTAACATACTTTACTGGACATAAACTTTGCGTAAGTCAAATGAGATGACGTTCGTTTTTCCCCCCAAGTATCTTACCAGAAAATAAATTTGGTAGAAGTTAAAGTCACCCTTTACAAAATAACTTGAGTAATAGTCTTATAAGTATCAAAAGTAATTTACCGTTATTAAATTTACTTAAGTACTGGAAGTAAAAGTAAAACTACAAAAACGTATTATAATATTATAACTTTATTGTTGCTTGACTAATGACAGGCTTATGATAACAAATGTCAATGTGTCGCCCAGCAATGTGCAGTTATATAATGTGATTTAATTTAGTGTATTTGGTATAATTTGAATATGTATTTCCCTGTAAGAAACCCTTATTTATTTGTGTAAATTAATGTTTGGAGCGCTATCCCGAAATCGCCTCCAGTGACACAGCACCAGATGGCACAGTATGTCTTGTCATGTGAAGGCCCCTTGTCTGGTGGAAGTGAGAAAGAGACGCACGACCTGTTGCCAGTCTCATTTTTCTGTCTCCACAGAACACTTTCTTGAAAATGTAGTGGAGTACAAGTGAAAGTTGTTAAAAATAAACATAATGAAGTAAAGTACAGATACGTCAAAATTCTACTTAAGTACAGTAACTGGTGTAAAAATGAACAGAAAAGCTTTCAGTTTTACTTAAATGAATGCAGCAGGTTTTCAGCTGTAGAAGTATTTGATGAAGTAATCATTACTATAGATTATAGACTGGTCTTACAGTAATGATTTTGTTTACCAATTGGTAGTTTACATTATATTACATGTCCAGGAACTGCTGGAAAATATTCTGAGACGCATGCCTCTGGATCTGGACTTCTTAGACTTCACTTGCATACAAGAACTCGTGTTTTTAAACGCTGTATCCCGTCAAGTAGTTGTTTGTCACGCAATTTTAGATGCACTAACACAGCTGCACAGCTGCACAGTCTTATAAACATAGAAAAAGAAAAAAGTAAGCAAACTATTGCAGTTGTGCAGTTTGAGGAAGGACCAGCTGGGCGACAACGAATGGCCATATCCCCAGACTACCTATGCAACCTTTTTGAACTAAATCTGCCTGCCCCCTGTATAGCTAAACTCTTGGGTATATCCAGAAGTACATGTACCGGCGCATGGCTGAGTATAATCTCTCAATAAAGGCACTATACAGCACCATGACACATGAAGAGTTAGACCAGTGTGTGAGAGAGATTAAATCCAGACAGCCTCACTCTGGATACCAAATGGTGAAGGCACATCTGCAAGCCAGAGGACTAAGAGTGCAGTATAACCGTGTCAGAGCTTCCATGCACCGTGTTGACACCACTGGTGTCATCTCCCATATGGTCCATTTAGGATGTATTGCTCGACGGACCTACTCAGTTCCAGGCCCCCAGTTTTTGATTCATATCGATACAAACCATAAATTAAAGTTTTTCCCGCCAGGTAAGCACAGTTGTCAGGACTAAGTGTACACATTTTTATAATCATTAAATACTTGAGCGTCTCATAGTGGTGTAATTCATGATGCAGATAATCTAACCTTGCCTCAACTACTCTGGCTTTCTTCCAACAATCTGTTGAAGTTTGGGTTTCCTCTCAGGTAAATTTTTAGTTTTAACTAGGATTTTTTTTTACCATACAGTACAACCAGTTGAAGAAAGTAACTAAATACATTTACTCAAGTACTGTACTGAAGTACAATTTTAAAGTAATTGTACCATGATTTTTCCTCTCTATACCACCTTCTATTGTGCCCTATGATTGTTTTATAGGCCTACATTTTTTAAACGATTAAATTAATTCATGGAAGTAGACTTTAATATTATGAAAACATAATTTGGATGAATGATGTATGAAAATTCATTGTTAAGGATGTGAGAGAACCTTGAACAAAAGGTCAGTAAGAGGAACCAAACCACTACTTTTACTGCTGTACGTTTAACTATATAAAGCTTAAATACATGTAGTAGGATTTTCATGCTGGCCTTATTACTTTAATGGAGTACTTTTACATTGCTGCACTTTTACTTAAGTAAAGGATTGGAATACTTATTCAACCACTCAGTACAAAACAGTGCCCAACACTATACCACCCCACACAACTGAGCTTTAAAGACTTTTTTTTTCAGTTTCAGATTCAGATACTTCAACTACTCTTGTTGCACTGTTTTAATAACCAACCAATATACTGTCAATAATATTACATGTACTATATATGTTTTTGATAGTTTTTGTCTATCTTAGGGTACGTGGTGATCAGGGGGTGGAAAACGTAGACGTTGCTCGACTCATGTTTACAGTCTGTGGCACTGGAAGGAGCAACTTTATATCTGGGAAGAATGTTCACAACCAAAGGCTTGTTTAACAGAATAGATGTTGCTATGTAAGAGTTGCCACTCCACTGATGTCACATTTGGGTGTAATGACATACAATGACAATTTTAAAGATATTTTATGCATACACATAGAATAAAGAAAGGTCAACATTTTTACCAGCCAACAAACAAAGTTACATCAATATCTTTGAGTACAAGATCAAATCTTGTCTGGAAGGTGCATAGACAGGCCAATAAGTCTCTCACACAAGGCCAAATCCTGTTTGGCAAGAGCAAATACAGGCCTGAATTTCACTTTCAAAAGATTTATAATCATTGTAATATGCCCATGGATGTGCAAGGTCTCAAAGCAGGTGGATGCTGTGGGGTATCTGCCCATGACGACCTCTACAGAGAGGCTCGCTGGTAGAACCTCCCATCCGGTCCAGAATTTGACCAGATTGGTCAATTCAGTTGGTGTTTCTATGGAGAAGATAAAAAATTATTAAACAATGAACAAATCAAATGACCAAAAAATCTAATTTTGATTTGACTCCACCCACAATGTCAACAGACAAGTTGCCTAATTATATCATAGTAACACTTTCAAATGTATTTAGTAAACCTACCATTAACAATGAACTGTCGAAGAAAGCCTGTCATGCAGCATTTGGTGTCAACTGAATAATCACCGTCTTCATCATCATCCTCACGGGGCCATTTTAAGATTACTACACATTTTTCAAAACTTTCCCATGAATTTTAAATAATATTTTTTCCATGACTATATTTTAGTGATTTAAAAATAGACAGGCCTATACCTCCATCAGAGTGTGCACTTAATCTGGGAGAAAAAGGAAGGGTTTAAAAGCCAAAATTACCGTGGCCCTGAGGGGCAAGTCACAATGACAAATCCAAAACGACAATGACAAATCCAAAACGACAATGACAAATCCAAAACGACAACGACAAATCCAAAACGACAATGACAAATCCAAAACGACAACGACAAATCCAAAACAGCAACGACAAATCCAAAACGACGACAAATCCAAAACGGCAACGACAAATCCAAAACGGCAACGACAAATCCTAAACGGTAACGACAAATCCCCAAAACACAACGACAAATCAAAAATCACAACAACATTAACTCAAACCGGAAAGGGTAGGTCTCTCTGATCAGAGGATGGACCCTCCTGATTGGACAGACGAACTGTCTGTCGTATAACAGGAAGAGAGAGGTGGGGAACCCGCTGCAGCTCTACATGGCCTTGTAACGTTAGGGCGCTCTGAATTTCCCGGTGATAAGACGGGTTTAAGAGTGAGATATTGAAGCCGAAGCCGACACCGACACACATGTGAGGCAGACAGCTGCTGCACCTCCTTCACTGAATAGCTCCTCCGATGCTGTCGACGCCCCGGTGGGAGGGATGGCAATGGCCGTGAAGATTCAGCTGGACAAAAACATGAACTGTGCATCGTAAGCTTAATTTCTTTATGTTTGTCAGCGTCCACATAAACCAGCATAAGTGTTTCAGTCATAAGAACCGAAGTGTGGTTAGTACTCTTGCTGTAAAGCAGCCAAAACACACCAGCTAACAAGCTAACGCTATTGTTAGCCCCCATTAGCGGTTAGCATCGGATTTTATCAAACCTAACGTTACAGGTTAACCCGGCGAAAACTGTAACATCAGTTCGCTAATGTTAAACCCCGTAGTGTAGTTACAGAGCGTTATTTTGATAGTATGTTTGCACAGCTAATGTATTTATAATTTACGGTTGTAAGGACTGTTATTGCCTGGGCCCAGACAGCCCACAGACAGTTAAACGGAGCTATCAGGCACGTAACGTTAACAGCGATGTTGGTGTGTTAGCGTCAGTTTCTAAGTTTAATGGAGAGAGAGTCGGTAACGTTCATGTAGGGACAGATGCACCTACAGTTACAGAGCTGTTAGTGTTGTAGATTCATTTGCATTTACTCTGCTATCAAGCATGAACTGTTGACTGTACGTGTTCTATAGTAAATAGATATAGCCACTCCACTGACATGATGCTGTGTAAAATAACACCACTGAGTATAATGCAGTCCGACACAACTCTACTAGTCCCTCTGACCTCAATGATAATATTATATGATAATCTTAATGACATAATGTGATGACCTCATCTCAGTAAAGCTGGACTTATAAACACCTCAAATACGATTCAACTGCAGACTCATAAAAAAACAATAAAGTTAAAGCATCTCTTTAACAGTTTGAACAAACATATTATAAACGTCATGCATATTGAATTCATTGCAGGGCCCTTGTGTTTGACTACATTATTTATTTATTGTCAGTGTTTAATACAACAGTTTTATCAGAGTGGTAGTGATCCCCTAATCAGAATCAGAAAACCTTTAATATCCCGCAGACGGGGAAATTCGTTTGTCACAGCAGCAACAGAATACTACAAGCAGAAACATAATACAAAATAAGATAAAAAATACCAAAAATAAGCAATAGTTAAATTTAAAAAGGGAAGAAATAGAAATAGACATATTTACATATCCACATTTTTTCCCAGGCTTCTCTTGGCAGTGCTGCTTTTAAACCATGATGGCAGCTGAGAGGTTGATGGACCAATGATGGTGACGTCTGATCGCCCTATCAAGGAGAAGCTGAATCCCTGAATGTGATCTTAAAGCATGTGTTTGCTTCCTCAGCCTTCACGTCGACCCTAACAGAGTCACAGAGAGGTCTTCATCACATCATCACCTCATCAAAGACTGCTGTACCAGAGAGCCGTGCTGCCTGCCCTTTGCACATTCTGCCAGAACATCAAAGGGATTTACTGTTTTATTTATAGGATACCCTTTTTTAATATTACTATTCATCTATTTAGTCGTATTTGCAAGTTCAAAGATAAGTCAACATTTCATATAAAACATAAAATAATAAATGAGTTCTCTCTCTGTCCTCACTCTCCTGCTGTTCGTTACAGCCCCATACACGTAGTGTAGCGGTACATAATGAAAGTCACGTCTGAGAGATGCAGGGTTGTACAGAAGAAAACTGTTCACATCCAGATGAGGTGAGACGTGCCGTGCTCACGGAGCTGCGTGGACCAGGGCAGCTACTCGGCTATCTGCCATTAGCAAAGGTTGCGTTTAACGCGCAGCTGGTGTTTTTGCTGAAGTACTTCCCACATAGTCCGATATACTCATCCTGATGATTAGGTTGGTTGACAACATATCATCTGTCACGCCGTACGGCTGCCCTGCATCAAAAATAATCCTTAATAATAGCGAAAGTATCTTCGGAAATACTCATGCTTTGAAAATAGGCTCTTTTCCTGGTTTTCCACCTCTCTCTTCCTGTTTTACGACAGACAGTCCGTCTGTCCAATCAGGAGGGCCCATCCTCTGCTCAGAGAGACCTACCCTTTCCGGTTTGAGTTAATGTTGTTGTGATTTACAATTTGTCGTTGTGTTTTGGGGATTCGTCGTTGCCGTTTTGGATTTGTCGTTGCCGTTTTGGATTTGTCGTTGTGATTTGCCCCTCAGGGCCACGGTACAAAATAGTGTACATAAAGTTTCGAAAAGGATTCTGTAAATTCCAAAACATTTCAAGGTCTGGAAAAATACTTTTTACAATTGTATGACTTTTCCATGAGTTTCATGATTGTGGAAAACTTGTATCTCTTTATGATCATTGTATTGCATATCACTTTTGTAGGCCTTCGACGATACATCACTAGTCAGTACTTTTGGAAACCCTGACGATTCAGGGAAACATAATAGTATGTCGGAGCACATAAAGAACACGACTTAACATGGACTATAATAGATGCTGACCAGGTATGAACTGTAATTATAAGTAATTGACAAAAGCATAATTAGAAAATTGCAAACATTACAAGATCAGAGTAATAAAAATTTATATTCTCTTATATTTTCAGCTCCCTCTTTTGAGAGAAGCAAGGCCACTGTGTCAGGTCGTTGGGTCAGCATGGTCCACATCGGGGTTTCTTTAAGACCATGTTGAAACTGTTTCATTTGTTTTGTGACATGGCCATTTACATGTTAATAGTAACATGACAAAGGGTACAGCCCATAACATTCCTCATCATAAAGCAATCTCAGAGTAAAAGATTAGAAAAAGATTATTTTCAAGAAAAATACCATTTATATACATTTGTTATGTTTATATCCAATAGTGAATGAAGAAGAAGAAGAATTACTTTTATTTATTCCGCAAGGGGAATTCAATTTTTTCACTCTGTTATTATTCATGTTACATGTTGTGTTCATGTTACCGAAACACACACATGCACAAACAGAACCTATATACATGCAATTAATATAGAGATGTCAGAGCGAGGGGGCTGCCAATGGATCGGCACCCCAAGCAGTGGGGGGTTCGGTGCCTTGCTCAACAGCACATCCCACTCATTGTATTGCTGCTTGCTCTTCCTGACTGAAAGTACTTTCATGCCTCACTTCACTGCATTAGCCATATAAAAATCTTTTTGTGTTACACTTGCACAAATAATATGACAATTGTTGTTGAGATAAAAAAACATGAGTGAAACAAGTAAATTAAAGAAAAACAACAACGTTATTTTAAAACAAAAGGTATCTGAATTAAAGTTTCTGAATGCTATATAATAACAAAATCTTAAACAAAGAATTCTTACATTTTCTCTCTTCAGAATGACTGCTATCCACATTAGTCAGGTTATCATCAACATCAATGA
This sequence comes from Echiichthys vipera, assembly GCF_963691815.1. Classification (NCBI taxonomy): domain Eukaryota; kingdom Metazoa; phylum Chordata; class Actinopteri; order Perciformes; family Trachinidae; genus Echiichthys; species Echiichthys vipera. Next base: position 4,850,257 of record NC_139825.1, on the reverse strand, counting down.
CATCACAAGACTTGATATGTTCTGTCAGGAGTGGTAGGGGAACTGCTACTCCACAATTCTGACAAGTGGCTTTTGGCATGCTCCTGAATGCTTCATCATTGAGTGGTAGGGGATTTGTGTTAAGTTCTTCTTAAATTGGGGCTATGAACAGATATTTAGTTCCATGACTTGTAGCCTTCAAGATCCTGCCTGAATAGCCACTATCTTCAGGAGCCACAACAGAGAGTTTGCGGCTACTCCATCCAGCTGTGGAAAACATTGCAGATGACAATTAGATTGCAAACTTTCAACAGTGTATTAGATATATAATATATATTTAAGTTAAGTCAAAGTAACTAGACTTTTTTGTGTGACTACAGTCTAAACTGAAGAAGTCACCTGTCTTTTTGACTTGACTTTTTCAAATACAGTAAAAACAATTAAACAATTTACAGTTTCTGATCTGCAATTAGACCTGGCCTAATAAATGTTTTTTTTCTTAAATTCAACATAGACAGTGTTAATAATAAATGTACATGAGATGAGTTTGAAGAGAATATTTTAAAGTTTTATTTGGGAACCATCTGTTATTAATATGAATTAATAAAATTAACAGTCTGCATTGCATATTGTGCAGTTAGCTGCTGCTAATGTACTTTTTTATACAAATGAGCAACACAAACTTATTTTGGCCTACCTGAAGCTTTATAAAGCAGCCATCCACCAGTAACATTCCCCAGTTTTGGAAACAGAACTTTGAGGGCATCACATAACTGTGAGCAAAAAATATACAAGTGTATTTAATCTCAACAATCTGAAACACAGATAGCTTGGTTAGATCAGATGTCAACATCAAAATCCATGCCAATTTTTTCTATGAATGCAATTTGTAGGGCTGTCATTAGGGCTTTTCCCAACTCTGAATTTTCCCAGTCAAATCGGATCTGACTAGTTGCGATGCTATTTGGTAATCAGAAAAGGGCACTGGAATTAGATATTTGGCCTTCTTTCTATACGAAAATGTTGAAAAAACGGGAAAGGTGTACAACCTTCAGGGGGATCTTTGAAAACTCAGTTTTGACAGTATTTGTGCTTCCGGGTTACATAAAGGTTCATTGAGAGTAGACACAAGCTGAGGCGTGAGCATCAGAGAATCAATATACATTATTGAACACAAACGCAAATCCACTTTGGTTTTAGGATTCTGCCATTTCCAGTTTCATATTCATTTTTCCGCTTGCCCAGGAAGATGCTCCATGTGCATACTCACAATGTAACGTAACTCAATTCTTACAGATTATAATTCACGGATTATAATTTTAAAGGACCAGAGGTAACCCACAGTTTTGTCCATTTCACTTGAGCAAACATTACTGTATATTTGGATCTAAAAATTAACTTATGTGATGTGTGCCCACAATCAATTAATGTAATTGTTTTTCATAAACTTCACAGCATATTAAATTACAAGAAAGACTAAATAATTAAAGCACATTACTACCTCTTCATGCGTTGTGCTCCCATCTACATAAGCAGTCCTACGGCCCAATCCTGCCTGCAATTGGACTATTTGCTCCTGCTCTTTTGTAGTTTTTTCATACTGCTTTGGCAGCAAATAGAAAGCCACTTCAAGCGGTTTAGCTTTCGTGGCAGGAACAAGATTTGCTGCAGGAAAGCGCCTCTTTCCTCTGCCCTTGGTAAAAATACCTGGGAAGGACCTGTAGAAAATAAGAGTTTTAGAAGATAAAGATTTGTATTTAAAATAGCATTTTTTTCTTTACCTAGTCATTTCCATTTGAAACAAAGGTCTTTCTGGTTGAAGGGCTGGACTCTCATTTTCACGTCGCCCTCTGTTCTTTGCAGGATTAGAACCGAAAATACATATTAGGCCTAGTCATCAACATCTATAGAATGTATAAGTAAAAGTATGCCATACATGAATTGAAGTTTAATACTAAACCTCATATCTCGATTTGTGACACTTCTCTCAGAAGAGGTTATGAAATCCAATAATCGCCTTGCTGACTCAACAATATCACGCTGACTAACGTTACCATGTAATCACAAAAAATGTACAATATACATGATTTTAAGACAATCAGACAGGCAATATCTTCATATACCTAGCTTGGCTATAGCGACAGAATCATGTCAACCATGAGCTTAGAGGCCATGCCGAATCTGTCTCTGTTTTTCTGGATATCAACCAAGACTCACAATTATCGTTTTTTTAAGTCATGTAGCCTAATATAAATATGTAGAAAATATATATATATACTTCAAGATTCAAGATTCAAGAAGCTTTATTTATCCCGAGGGAAATTATGGTGCAACAGTTTCAATACAGAGATGGGAAAGGGTCAGAGTAACAATAAGCTGACATAATCAAATCAAAATAAGCTAACGTAAAACAAATCAAACAATTAATTAAGTGTGACAGAGCGCAACAGACATTGTGGTTAAGCGTAGGTATATACAATATACAACAATACGCAGCGTGCAGTTTAGCAGCAGATTGAAATAAAATAAGTACAAACTAAATAAGTGAGAGGGAGCGATAAGTGATAACAGTGTAAGTTACAGTATGACACAGTGAAGTGTAGCAGCATTTCTTACTGAAGTAAGTTACAGTCAGTTACAGTAGTGTACAGTGTAGCAGCATTTTACTGAGATACTTTACAGTAAACCACAGTGAAATGTAGCAGCATTTCCTACAGAGCTAGGTTACAGTAAAGCACAGTAAGTGTAGCAGCAGGAGGTTACAGTACCACTAAATAAAGTGATGTAGTGGTGGTATAAAGTGACAGTGTAAGGTGTAGCAGCATTTCTTACTGAAGTAAGTGACAGTACAACTGAATAAAGTGGTGCAGTGATGATATAAAGTGACAAAGTGACATTTTCTCAGGATACAGTGTCTCCACTGTTCCTTACCTGACCGGGGGGAGATGAATTATAAAGTTTGATGGCCATCGAAAGAAAAGACTTCCTCCGGCGTTCAGTATAACACCGGGGGAGAATGAGTCTGTGGCTGAAGGTGCTTCTGCTGGAGGTCAGCGGATGGTGGAGAGGGATGCTGTGCAGTTTAGACAGCATCCTCCTCTCAGACACCGCCACCAAAGAGTCCAGTTTGACCCCAGGGACGGAGCCAGCCTTCCTGATGATGTTACTGATTCTCTTGGCGTCTGCTGCCCTCAGTCTGCTGCCCCAGCACACAATAGCAAGGAAGATGGCACTGGCTACCAGCGACTGATAGAACATCCTCAGCATGGTGTTACATACATTGAATGACCGGAGCCTCCTCAGGAAATAGAGACGACTCTGGCCCTTCTTGTAGACAGCCTCAGTGTTCTTGGACCAGTCCAGTTTGTTGTCCAGGTATACTCCAAGGTATTTGTAATCCTGGACAACATCAACAGTCACGCCGTTGATGGAGATGGGTGTGGGGGCAGATTTACTCCTGCGGAAATCCACCACTAGCTCCTTAGTCTTGGTGGCGTTTAGAATCAGGTGATTAGCTGCACACCAGTCGACGAAGGAGTCCACAACGCCCCTGTATTCCTCCTCCTTACCCTCACTGACACAGCCAACAATTGCAGAATCGTCAGCAAACCTCTGCAGGTGTCAGGACTCAGAGAGGAGCTGAAAGTCTGAGGTGTACAGGGTGAACAGAAAGGGGGAAAGAACAGTTCCCTGTGGAGCTCCAGTACTGCTGACCACAGTGTCAGACACTCCGTCCTGCAGTCTGACATACTGTGGTCGACCCGTCAAGTAATCCGTAATCCAGGAAACCAGGGGAGGGTCCACCTGCATCGCCGTCAGCTTACGTCCCAGCAGAGCCGGCCGGATGGTGTTGAACGCAGAAGTCCATGAACAAGATTCTCACTGTGGTTCCCGGTCTGTCCAGGTGGGCGAAGGCACGGTTGAGCAGGAAGGTGATAGCGTCCTCCACACCTAGTCTCGGCTGGTAGGCAAACTGTAGAGGGTCCAGTGATGAGCTGACCAGGGGCTGAAGAAGTGAAAGGACCAGCCTCTCCAGGGACTTCATCAGGTGCGACGTCAGCGCCACCGGTCTGTAGTCTTCGGAGGTGCTGGGATGCACCTTCTTTGGTACTGGTACCAGGCAGGATGTCTTCCCCAGCACAGGGACCTTCTCAAGACTCAGACTGAGGTTGTAGCCACTTCCTCTTGCCACTCTCACGGTGACTCCTGTCCGGCCGAACAGTCTGAAAGCCGTCCACCGTTACGTTAGAGTCCGGGATGTCCTCGTGGAGCCATGTCTCCGTGAAACACAGCACACTGTTCACACGATACATCCACTGAGTCTTCACCAGGCCCGCCAGCTCATCCATCTTATTAGCCAGCAACCTCACGTTCCCAATGGTGTTTACGTCCAGCCTTACATCCCCTGTACTTTCTCCTCAGTTCGGAGACCGGGTCAGCAAAAATAGTCCCAAGAATGAGACAAACAGACAAAAAACATGTAAGAAAGTTAACGAACACAAAATCTTTCATAATATACAGTTTAGACATTTTGCCCAGACACTTTTTGTCCCTTTATTTTCTAGTACATCTTTATAATCTGTGATTATGACTTCCTTCTGCCTCTGTATTTTATGAAGACTCCTTTTTTATATTTTTTCACATTCATACTGTTCCATAGTCTTCCCCCCTGGATTGAAATACGTGTGGAGGCCGTGCACGCAGCGACACAGCAGGCAATGCGCGCTTTCTGACCACTGGCAGCGGAAGGAATGGAAGAGTGCATTGAGTCCACGAGAGAGAGAGAGAGAGAGAGAGAGAGAGAGAGAGAGAGAGAGAGAGAGAGAGAGAGAGAGAGAGAGAGGGAGAGGGAGAGGGAGAGGGAGAGGGAGAGAGAGAGAGAGAGAGAGAGAGAGAGAGAGACCTGCTCCGCATTGACAGAAAACACGGAGTCAGAGCTCCGGTAACTGCCGACAGCACAGAGGAGGAGGTGGATAGCTTTCTGATGTCGCTGCGGAGTTGACGGTGCCCAGTGCAGCAGAAAGGAGAGGAGCGGCGGAGCAGCGCAGGTAAGCGGACACTTTCTACTTTTAAACTGATGCTCTGTCTGGAGCTCCCAACGCACTGACGCATCGCGTGGTGTCTTAGTTCTGGCGGGGCTAGACCGGACTGATGATGAGAACCGACGGTGTGAAAATGACAGCAGGACAGAATGCAGCTCCGGACCGGTCCAGAAGGCTCGGTAGCGATTGCCCAGTCTCAATGCAGTGTACACGCCCCCCCCCCCCCCAGCCTCTCACTGCGCATCTTCTGGATGATGCTGCGGTTTCGTGTTTTTTTTTTTTTCTTCTCTGCGCAAATAAAGGTACCAATCTCCGGGGAAATGACCGGGCCCGGCCTCACCCTCTACATCTGCAGACGCACTGCAGAGGACGAGCTGTGTGACATTTATAGTGCTGTCAAGTTGGGCTTGTTCGGTTAGGCCCCGGGGCTGCAGCCTGGGCTGCACACAGGGTGAGTCAGGTCTGTCTGGAAGTGGATCAGACCACAACTCAATGTGAGCAAGGAGACTCAAGTAAAAACACAGCACAGCATTTATAGTCGATTATATCTTGTCACCCACTGGACGAACCAAAAAGTCTATTGCTGTATTAGGACATGTGTTTGTGACTGTGCTACAGTAGTAGCTTACATTACATGGTGACCTTGTTGCCTACTTTATGCTTTCTTAATAGCCTACCTATGTGATCACTAGTGACTAAAATAGTATCCCTAAAATAGTCCCACACTGTCTGTCTGCACTCAGATAGGAGTTTATTAGTAATATTGCTCAGTGTACAGTCTTTATAATTAGCCTACTGTTTCTACAGGGTACTATCCTCACTAGTGTGTGTACTGTGACATGCATTGGATTTATCTCCTGCAAATCATTCTTTTTTATTTAAAGGTTGAATATGTAGAATCTTTATTAAAAGCTATATTATAAAAATAATAATACACCCATGGGGCGTTTTGAGGGGTACAGAATGAAAGTATTGCTTTTCCATAAAAATATATATTTAGTCTGAATTAATATTTTAAAAAACATTTGACAGGTTTGACAATGACTTTCCGTCCCGTTCTGTTTCCATTGTAGCAGCCAATAGCGTTGGGCGTTGCTGGTTGCCATGGTTGTCTGTTGTTGGGTGCAGCTACTGTAGGCTGGCTCTGGGTGAAATGGAGTTTGCCAATCCTGCAGCTGCTTATTTGTCCCAGCAGCTGAGTGAGCGGAGACGGGCAAAAACCAGAGTCAATATAGGCCAAGCATTCACTCCATGGACTGAGAGAAAGGAGAGAAACACCATTAAAACGCACGCCCAAATGGCTACGGTTTCCTTGATCGCTAACATTACTTTCATCTTTACTTAGCTGGAACGGCTAACGCCTAACGCTAACTGTCAGTCAAACTCCTCTGTAATACTTGTTTTTATGGTGTGATTTGCTGGAGGGGATGGGTTCAAACAGGCTCAAACAGACTCTGGTCTCCTGTAGCTACTGGGTCTGTATTTTTTTTCCTGAGTGCTGGAATTATTTTTTGGTGTTACAACTACGATCTTAAGACACTAGATGGCACTGTTCTGCTCATTCTCCATATTTAACCTTTAAGTTTTACTGCCATCATTTAGGTACTAATGTCAGACTACCTTTTTAGTTGGTGGGTAGTTAAATCTATTACACTGCATCATGCATCATTTAAAAGCTTACCACATGTCTTATCTCATTTCATCTCATCTTCAACCTCTTATCCGGGGTCGGGTTGCGGGGGCAGCCGTGGTGTTCCCAGGCCAGTGTGGAGATATAATCTCTCCATCTAGTCCTGGGTCTTCCCCGAGGCCTCCTCCCAGCTGGATGTGCCTGGAACACCTCCCTAGGGAGGCGCCCAGGGGGCATCCTTACTAGATGATCCTGAACCACCTCTACTGGCTCCTTTCAACGCAAAGGAGCAGCGGCTCTACTCCGAGTTCCTCACGGATGGCTGAACTTCTCACCCTATCTCTAAGGGAGACTCCAGCCACCCTCCTGAGAAAACCCATTTCGGCTGCTTGAACCCGCGACCTCGTTCTTTGGGTCATGACCCAGCTTTCATGACCATAGGTGAGGGTAGGAACGAAGATTGACCGGTAGATCGAGAGCTTTGCCTTCCGGCTCAGCTCTCTTTTCGTCACAACGGTGCAGTAGAGCGACTGCAACACCGCCCCCGCTGCTCCGATTCTCCGGCCAAATTGGTAAACATGCTTACCACATGTTTTGAATAAAAATCATTATTGGCAAATGACACGTAATTATAGCTTTATAATGAATTTATCAGAATAAAGAGTAGGCCTATGCTTCCCTGTAAAATGTAGCGTGGTACAAGTAGCACTGACATATTTTGGTATGTACAAGTACCTAATACAAATACTGTACTTAAAAGAGTACTGGAGTAAATTTACATTCCACATTTACGTTCCATCACTGATGTTACTATACATATGGAAAATATTTGATTATTTTATTATAAGCATAATTTGTTTTACTAATTTTCACTACTTAAATGAGATATTTTGTCATCATACTGACATAAGTACTGGTCCTTCAATGGGATGATAAGAGAAGAACCTATCTGGTGCTCAGTTGTGCCTTTCCATGACCTGTTATACCTGCAGTATTTCAGAATCTCCTGTCACAGGACTTTGATATTCCAATATTGTTGTATAAGGTCCGTGCCCTCCACGTGTTTGGCTGTGACTTTGTAACTGTATAGAAAGGTTTGCTTATTGACTGGTGTAACAAGAGCCATGGAAAGAGGAAGGTGTATGAGTATGTGTGAGAGCAAACTCTTTGTTTGCTTGAAAGAGTGCTAATTACTCTTAGAACAATAATTGTCTCAGTTATTGTTGTACCGAAATGTACATTCCGGATATGAGCAGCTCACCTACAATAAAAAAATATAAAACCTATGCATTAAGTTGACTTTGTTACTTGAGATTCCCATGGAGCAATCATCTTCCAAACATGAAGAAGGTCGAATCATATATCAAAACATTATGATATGTGATAATCAAATGGATGTATACAGGGAAATGAATTCATTGAGCAGCATATTGGGAACTATGTCTATTTATGTATTGTTTTCCCCTTGGGATTCTCTGTGTTTGTGTGTGTGTGTGTGTGCGTGCGTGTGTGTGTATGTGTGTGTCGTCATGGCAAAATTTTGTCCTGGACACATCTACTGTATTAGGAACTGACAGGGAGGAGGTTTTGAGTGGTTCCCTAGATGTTTATTATTATACATTTATTATATTATTTATGTGTCTCTCTATGGACAGATTTTGTCACCGTGAGCATTCTAACCGTGCAAGTTGCAGTCACAAAACATTACAGTTTTGTAGTTGGGATCAAAATAACGGTCAGGTTCAAAGATGGGTGTGGTCAGAGCAAGGTCGCTGGAAGTAGGGGAGAAGAAAGCAGGGAAGGGGCCATTGCCCCACCACTTTACACCTGTGAACCAGATTTGGTGTTACCACTGGTGTGATCTCATTGCAAGACAGTTTCTAGTTAATTTTAATTTTCATATTTTCACAGTTCGTTCCCGGTGGGGGTTGGCCTCCGCCAGGGGTGCACTTTGTCACCAATCCTGTTCGTGATTTTCATGGATATCGATGCGTAGTCGTGGTGGGGAGGGGTTGCAGTTCGGTGGGCTGAGGATCTCGTCTCTGCTTTTTGCCGATGACGTGGTCCTGATGGCATCGTCGGTCAGTGACCTTCAGCACTCACTGGAGCAGCGGGGGCGGTGTTGCAGTCGATCTACCGGTCAATCTTCGTTCCTACCCTCACCTATGGTTATGAAAGCGGGTACAAGCGGCCGAAATGGGTTTTCTCAGGAGGGTGGCTGGAGTCTCCCTTAGAGATAGGGTGAGAAGTTCAGCCATCCGTGAGGAACTCGGAGTAGAGCCGCTGCTCCTTTGCGTTGAAAGGAGCCAGTTGAGGTGGTTCGGGCATCTAGTATTAACTGCCATAACATATAAGTCATATTCACAATACTATAGATATTATTATAGTTACTGGAAGTGTGTCTGTCTCTGTCTTTGTGTCCCTCTTTGTCTCTCTCTGTCCATCTGTCCGTCTTTTCTCTCTTTCTCTCTCCCTTTCTTCCTCCCCATTGGTCAAGACTGATGGCTGTCCTCCACAGAGCTGGGTCTGTCTGACGTTCCTGCCTGTAAGAGGGAAGGTTTTCGTTGCCACTGTACTCTACGGGGGAATTGTTGGGTCTATGTTTATCATAAATAAGTCATAGAGTGTGGTCTTCACCTAGTTTGTAAAGTTTCCTAAGATAACTTTTGTTATGATTTGGCACTATAAATAAAATTGAACTGAATTGAATTGAATAGTAAGGATGCCCCCTGGGCGCCTCCCTAGGGAGGTGTTCCAGGCACGTCCAGCTGGGAGGAGGCCTCTGGGAAGACCCAGGACTAGGTGGAGAGATTATATCTCCACACTGGCCTGGGAACGCCTCGGGATCCCCCAGTTAGAGCTGGTTAATGTGGCCCAGGAAAGGGAAGTTTGGTTTTCTAACGCTGCTGCCCCCATGACCCGACCCCAGTGAAGAGGTTGAAGATGAGATGAGATGAAATATTTTCACAGTTTTATAGCGAGGCGAAGTCCCTCCCCTTCAGTTGGACCCAATGGGATCTTGTTTTTGAAAGAATATATGGTTTTGAACAGTCCCGCATAAAAAAATCAACACTTGCTCCCGTACTCACTTGAAGCTCTTTTATTTAGTCTTTGGTCAACGTTTCGGTCTATTTACCTTCATCAGGCCCCAGTATTTCCCATGTGTTGTGTGACTACCTTTAAAAATTAAGCACACTGTCACCTAGTGACATCATTAGAAACAGGGAGAGAAACGTAGAGCTTGAGACATACAAACATAATCCATTTTGGACCGCGATAGAACCCCTATAGAAATTGAAAAACAAGAAAAAAAGAATCAAATACAAATATTATTCCCACCAACATCCTGTATACACAGGGGAAAATACATAATAAATACAGACGGACCTTCACTCTTCACAGAAATAACATTAAGGTTTCAATCATGTAATGGTAAATAGGTACAAGTAATCATACATTCATTCAATAAGTTAATTGTGGGAACCATCTTTACAAACATACTCTCAAGTCTAATTCATCATTAAGACCAAAGTTTGTCCCAAAAGTTTTAAGTTCTGTGATCCAAAAGGCTTCTCATCTGAGAAGTGTCTCCTTAAGATCACAAACAAAATGGTGGTGATTTAAAGGTGATACTTTGCAGTTCAGAGGTGGTGGAATTAATTTCCTAGCCTTGTGAGACCATCCTGATCTCTGAGCTCCATTGTATTTTACTCTCAGATCAGTCTGTTAACCTGCGGCGGAGAAAATTTGGAGAAGTTTGCTAAGCGAACGTCAAATCAGAGTAGGTTGTGAGGCAGGTCGAAGTGTGCCACAAAGAGAAGCAACTGTGCAATGTAAACAACAAAGTGGAGTACACTAACTATTTTTTCTCTGTGATCTTTCTGTTGAATTCGGACCGGACACCTGAAATTGGGCCTTGTGTCTGTAAATTCACTTAACACAAACATTAAATATCCTTTACTGACATGTTGTTTACTTTTTGAGCGTTGCCTCAACGCTGTTAGTACGTCATATACGTTGTTGATCTGATTGGATAAACCATCTGTCTAACACCTACATAAGGGCCAAATCAACCAATCAGCAACCAGTATTTTCGCCCCTTCCCAAAAGATCTCCAAACGAGTTCCCAGATGGATATGCGGAGAAAATGAGAATTAATTAGATAACTAGATGAAAAAAAGTAAATCATACAAAAATCAGGGTGTCAGGACATACAATCTGGATAAACCAGTTGTAACCCATTTGTCTGTTAAGCAATGAGCCACAAACCGAAAAGATATATAAGTGAGTTAGCTCTGGGGTTGCTGCTGTAGAAGACTGGAAAGGTGAAGATGGTAATCCAGCATTTTCTCTTAAATTGAAATTCTGGTGTAAAATCATCCCAGGCTCTTTTTTGGCAAATACACTCAAATAAGCCATCGAGACAATTCTTTTTGTGTAACAACTATTAACAGAGAAATCCAGGAGAGACGCTAACAGCCGATAACAGCTAAATGAGGCTAACAGTGATTCGTTCGGGGAAACAAGTTGAATGCATGAAAATGTCCACTAATACTGCTAAAAATAACAGCAAACCTCTGCAGCAGCATGAGAAGAGTCCCTACACATAAAACAAAGCACCAACAATGTAGTTAGTAATCCCAGAGTTTTTTAAAAGAGTATTTTAAAGACTTACCTACTGGCCAATTGATTTATTCCAGCAAAACACGTAAACGTTGTGGTTTGTGGCAGTTTGGTGAAATCTTTACCTCAGTCTATCCGTAGTCAGTTGTTTCTTCTACAAGCAAGCCTTCTTTTGGTCAGGATCTCTTCTAGGAATTCTGAAGTCGTCCTTTTCAAAATGTTTGCTGCAGACACGGTAATCCCTCTGCCTAAGCGTGTGATCGGTGTCGCAATGTCCAGATTCAAAACAATAAGCCTATGAAAAGTTTCTGCGTTGTAAACTTTCATTTTTGCTTTGCAGCTGGGAAAGATACAATCACAAACCATTCTGTCTCTCTTAGACAAAATAGTTTTCATGTCGGCTCTATGGGAAGAAATCAACAGTGTTAAACTGATTTATTGACTTTGTTTCTCCGCCTAGCACAGCGAGTGAGACAGCTGAGACACACAGACTGATCTGATCAGTCAGTGTAGATACGGTTAATATGTTTAAAAACACAAATACAAACTGAGCTGATCAGTCACTGTAGATACGGTTCATATGTTTAAAACACATATACAGACTCATCTGATCAGTCAGTGTACGGTTTACAGGTTTAAAATACATATACAGACTGATCTGATTAGTCAATGTAGATACGGTTCATATGTTTAAAACACAAACAGACTAATCTGATCAGTCAGTGTAGATACAGTTTATATGTTTAAAATGCATATACAGACTGATCTCATCAGTCAGTGTAGATACAGTTCATATAAAACATATACAGTGGGAGAGAACTCGGGTTTGAGCCGATCCCAGCAAGTGTTGTTTTTGGCGGCCTGTTTTACTTTTAGTCTAGTCTAGTTTTAGTCGACTAAATGTCTGAGCATTTTAGTCTAGTTTTAGTCAACTAAAAGTCTGAGCATTTTAGTCTAGTTTTAGTCAAAGAAAATGTTGTATAATAGTCTCTTTTTAGTAATGCAATTATGTTAATCAATATGATAAAAGTACCTAGTAGTGTTGACAAAACCAACATTTCCTTTGAGCCAAACCCACGCAGATATCTTAAGTTTACAGCATGTACAGGTCTAGAATAAGTAATCCAATTTATGTTGATGCCAAATTCAGTTCAGTGTGATTTGCTCTGTGAAATACAAAACTAGTGAAAGTATTTGGCACACAAAGGGAAGTTTAGTGCACTTATAGCGTGAGTCAGGTAGGAACTAAAAACACACTTTACTCTCTCACACACACTCACACACACACACACACACACACACACACACACACACACACACACACACACACACACACACACACACACACACGCACACGCTAGTCTCACACACAGACACACACAAACACACAAACACACTTGCTCGCAGCTCCAGTGGCTAACGTCTAAAGCTAGCGTTAAAACCTGACACATTAACCGTAGCCTCATGTCGCATGAGCTTTCTAACACAGAAAGTATCGTTACGTTATGTCTTGACTTACCTAAATGTCATTATGGGATGCTCTGAGGTGTCTCTTAAGATCCGTGGTGTTTTTTCCTGTGATTTTGTGGTCGCATTTCTCCAAACACGACCCCCGGCTGGTGTCAGACTTTGTTCTCGTGTTTCTTTAGTTGTCGCTAACACTAACTGTAATGTTAACGCTGACCCACAGCAGCGGCATCTTCAGAAACGAAATAGCGCGCGTGTTGGGGTTGAGGAAGTGACGTCGCCCAGACGCAAGACTGGGAGAAAACTCCAAAATAATAATAATAATAACGTGACTAAAGGAGACGAAACAACGTTATTTCGTCTCTTTTTCGTCAACGAAAATGAAGAGACATTTCATCTCGTTTTTATTCGTCAACGAAATTGCATCATATATTTCGTCTTAGTCATCGTCACATGCCCAGCATTTTCATTTTGTCTCGTCTAGTTTTTGTCACGTGATAAAGGTTCGTTGACGACAATATTTCGTCATCATTTTCGTTAACGAAGCCAGAGAACCCGGAGAAAACCCACGCAGACGCGGGGAGAACATGCAAACTCCACACAGAAGGGCCCCAGCCGGGATTCTTGCTGTGAGGCGACAGTGCTAACCACAACACCACCGCCCCAATTTTTTGTTTCCAAATTCCTAATTTTCCAGTAATTTTGGAGCATTTTATATGGTCCACTCAAGATGCTTTTCTTTCATTTTGTTAGACATGACAATAACACTGCTCAAATTTGTCATGTATTGGCACGTTTTGATATATTTTGATGACAAGTACTTTTTATTGAGTGATCGGCAAAGACTGATGAAAAAAAATCTGTATCGGCATTGACCCTAAAAAAAACATATCGGTTGATCCCTAGACAGGGGGCATTGTCTTGCATGAAAATGGCAGCTGATCGGGAGACAATTGCAAAGGTATGGAATGTTGCCGAAGGAGTTTCACATAAACATTTGCATTTACCCTGCCATGTAGCTGTACAAGAGATCCAACTCCTGCTGCAGAAAACATCCCCCAGCCATGACATGACATTGCTAAATTTAAATTTGTTTGTGTCTAATGGGAAACATTATATTGCAAGGTGTCGGACTGGGAAAGACTGAACCCAAAGTGGCTCAAGAAGTCAGTTAAATTTGGAGGAGGAATTATCAGATTCCAGTATGTCAGAATAAATCAAGAATTAATATTTTATTCTCTAGTTTTGATCTCCAGTGTATATGATTCATTACTGAGAAATCTGACTCTAGGGTCAGGTGTCAGCTGGTTGACTGACTTGTGAATTCCTCTGATGAATGACAGGAGAGGAGGCAGAGAGGCATGTGGTCACACATTTGCAAATATGTCAGGCTTTCTAAATGATCTAGATAGACCAGCCACTTTAAGCTGCAGTATGCATCAGAAAAACTATGTTCTACAGTATGATGTGTTGTCTCATTATGTCTAAATGCAAAAGTGTTTATTCCTGTGCTCAATGGCCACACTAGCTTCCTCCTGGCTGAATCCCACAACCTCCCCTATATCTCTCCAAAAATATGGTTTTGTGTTTTGTATTCTCAATGCAATATTCTCAATGATGTTATGGAAGTGGTTGTGTAAAGAATAAAACATGGAGTTTGGGAGAGAACTCACCTCCCGCTCTGTTGCCAATAGCTGCATAAAGTGGCCACAATTGTTGTCACAGGTCAACGCTGCCAAGTTCTGACTGGCAAAGATGGTTTCAGACACTGTTAGACTGCTTGAAGCAAAGTGCTTGTCAGATCATCTGAGACCTTTAATGTCTTGGATTCTGAGTACATCCCAGCACATGTTCACATGTCTACAGTTTCTAGACATCTGTAGACACTGGTGTCTACTATTGTAGTACTGGGCTAAATCACTGTGTGCTGCTCTGGATGGATGGGCATTAAGAAGCAGGGCTTCCAAATAAGAATATATTAGAGTGCTTCTGATCAGGCACATTTACCGATGATGTTATGTGGCAGTGTTACACCATGTCAGGGATCCCTCCCACATGAAGATTACAAGACTTTTTTTCTTGGCATTTTGGCCTTTATTGTACAGCTGACAGTGAAGAGGCAGACAGGAACGGGGGATGATGAAACAAAGGTCCCTGACTGGGATCGGTGGTGCTTCGAACTATTCACCTACCACAGCGCTCCAGATTTTTATCTATTCTAACATTGACAGCAAAACTTGATCAAACTTAAATCAGTTATTATGTTTCACACAGTCTGGGACACAGATGCAATGTATTTATATGTGGATCAGAGAGTTTTACAACCCATCACTGTCAGCCCTTATTTGTCTTTTAACTGTATGTACCTTATCCCATAACAGAGTAGCTTCTGTGGTAACACATTAGACAAAAATACATTTTCAACAAATCCATGTTTGTGTCATCTATGACAGACAGTACAGTAACAACCTGATATAACTTTCCATGTTTTCAGGAGGCATGGAAATCCAGCTATTTTGTGTTAGGCCTTTGAACCATGTCCATTTAATGGGCTTTTACATGTCAACGTCTGGTACCCTTTGATAGAGAACACAGAAAATATATCTAAGTAGCCATAATCCTGTAATAATTTCCCTAAAGCTTATTTTTGAAAGCCCTGGGCTCCTGCAGGAAGTTGTTTAATGAAACAATTCTGCAGTTGAGCTTTTGGCCAGCAGATGCCAGTCTTGTAACGCACATTTCCTCCATACACACGCATCCTGTTACCCAGTGAGTGTATCCATGTCCGACAGTGTCCGTTGCATGCGCGCGCGCACACACACACGCGCGCACACACGCACACACACACACACACACACACGCACACACGCACACACACACAAACACACACACAGATGGAACATTTACACTGGGGTTACACCTCATTTAATTTCATATTAATACATAGTTCATCACTGAAGGGTGGTAGTGAAGTACATGAAGAACAGCCATAACAGAGCTCCACATCTTGCCACAGTCCAGGGCCTGACACCTAGAGGCTAAAAGTAACTCCTAAAAGTAACTCCTAATTTTGGAGTAACTGTTAAAAAAAGAATGTCAGTCCTAATTTATGTACTCCTACATGTTTAGTCTAAGAGTATTTAGATTCAAGATTCAAGATTCAAGAAGCTTTATTTATCCCGAGGGAAATTATTGTGCAACAGTTTCAATACAAAGGTGGGAAAGGATTAGAGTGAAAATAAGCATGATAACATAATCAAGTCAAAATAAAGCTAACATCAAATAAATCAAACAATAACTGTGTGACAGTAGTGCAACAGACATTGTGGTTAAGCGTAGGTATATACAATATACAGCAATACGCAGCGTACAGTTTAGTAGCATGTTGAAATTAACTAAGTACAAACTAAATAAGTGATAAAGAGCGATAAGTGAAACAGTGTTAAAAATGTAGCAGCGTTTCCTACAGAACTAAGTTACAGTAAAGTACAGTGAAGTGTAGCAGCCTTTCTTACTGAAGTAAGTTAGTTACAGTAAAGTACAGTAAAGTGTAGCAGTATTTCTGACTGAAGTAAGTTACAGTACAACTAAATAAAGGGATGTAGTGATGATATAAAGTGACAAAGTGACATTTGCTCAGGACACAGTGTCTCCACTGTTCCTTACCTGACCGGGGGGAGATGAATTATAGAATTTGATGGCCACCGGAAGAAAAGACTTCCTCCGGCGTTCAGTGTTACACCGGGGGAGAATGAGTCTATGACCTGTCCAGGATGCTGTGCAGTTTAGACAGCATCCTCCTCTCAGACACCGCCACCAAAGAGTCCAGTTTGACCCCCAGGACGGAGCCAGCCTTCCTGGTGATCTTACTGATCCTCTTGGCGGCTGCTGCCCTCAGTCTGCTGCCCCAGCACACAACAGCAAAGAAGATGGCACTGGCTACCACCGACTGGTAGAACATCCTCAGCATGGTGTTACATACATTGAATGACCGGAGCCTCCTCAGGAAATAGAGACGACTCTGGCCCTTCTTGTAGACAGCCTCAGTGTTCTTGGACCAGTCCAGTTTGTTATCCAGGTATAATCCAAGGTATTTGTAATCCTGGACAACATCCACAGTCACGCCGCTGATTGAGATGGGTGTGGGGGCAGATTTAGTCCTGCGGAAATCCACCACTAGCTCCTTAGTCTTGGTGGAGTTTAGATTCAGGTGATTAGCTGCACACCAGTCGACGAAGTCCACAACGCCCCTGTACTCCTCCTCCTTCCCCTCACTGACACAGCCAACAATTGCAGAATCGTGAGCAAACTTCTGCAGGTGGCAGGACTCAGAGAGGAGCTGAAAGTCTGAGGTTTACAGGGTGAACAGAAACAGGGAAAGAACAGTTCCCTGTGGAGCTCCAGTGCTGCTGACCACAGTGTCAGACACTCCGTCCTGCAGTCTGGTAGGGTAGGTAGAGAGGATCACATACAAAGGCTTAACCCAATAAATAAAATTAGAATCAATTTTCTCCAAAAGGCTTTTTCTGCATCTCGCGCCACTACGACCTCAGGAGTGTCCGACCCCGGTGAGAATATGATGTTGAGCAGCTTCTGGTATTGAAGAATGTGTGTTTCCCTAAAAACAAGGTGAAGCCTGTATGTTCTATTAAAATTATTTACACTTTGGACATCACACTTTGGAGGTCGAGGATGAGGACCTTAGCAAGGATCTTACAATTTATGTTTAAAATGTGACCGGTCTGTAGCTGCCACATGAGGTAGAATCCTTGTCTTTCTTTAGGAGCAATGAAATAGATTCCTCATACAAGGTCACTGGCACTCTGCCTTCAGTAAATGAGTCATTGACCATTCTCACAATGATGGGAGCTATGTCTTCAAGAACATGACTGTAATGGTCATGGTCAGAAGTTACTATTGGTGAGGATTGTTATCGAGTAAGAAGGATCCAAATTCCCATCTTTGATGAATGTGTTCTTACTGTGTGCACTGATTTGGATAGTGTAATCTGTGTAGGAGAAGATCTGTCAAGAGTCACATCCTGCACCAGGTTAAAGTCTCCTCCCATGATAATGCGGTACCTGTCAGTGTTTGGGATTTTTGCAAATAGCCTTGTAAAAAACAGTTCATCGTCCCATGTGGGCACATAAACCGAAACTAACCCCACTCGTGTGTTCTGAAGTGTGCCCGAAACTATAACATAGCGGCCATCAGTATCTAGAATTACACTTGTCGGCTCAAACAGGACCCTTTTATGAATAATGATAGCTGCCCCTCTAACTCTATCTGTGAATTTCGAATGGAATAGATGGCTCATCCACGCTCTCTTAATACGTGGGGTGTCAGCTGATTTGAGATGTAGGTCCTGCAGGAACATCACATCCCCCATCCCCCAATTTTGATCGCGCTGTTCATGCCCTTAGTATTCCAGAAGATCAGACACACTCCAGTACCTGTCTTTACAGCATTAGCCATAGGAACAATAATAATGAGTTTGATTGACACTGCATGGCCTAAAGTATTATGTAGTGAAGAGGATGAGGAGAGTGGGGAGGAATGTGAAACAGAACAAAAAACAAAACAACAAAAAAAGGAAATAAAACAATAACAGTTGTGACCACTCTGAGGGCTACTCCCATAGCAAAGAACATCATCTGAGCTCTCCAGCTTTCAGCTAACAGCTAAACTGAGCTTCCAGGGTCTCTTCCTAAACATTAACTGTATTTTACCCATCGAGTCATAAAGAAAAAAGACAAAAAACCATGCAAAGTTTATCAGCCAGCCAAGGGCACCAAGATGTCTCAAGGCAGGCAGGCCGTGAAGGTATTCCTCTACATCAAATAAGATTAATAGATTGACTGCCTATATAAAACCATATGTATAGGCTGTATTGATGTAGGCCCCCACTATGCATCAGTTTATGCGTCAGTTAGTGTCAGGCTTCAGTGGAACCCTGAGACTAAATGAGTAACAGAAAGCAAGAATACTTCAGATAACCCTGTTGCGGTCGGTGATAAAAATTTTAAATAAAAAAAAGCTGTGAAGAAAATATATAATAACAAACTGAAATCAAGATGTAAATGAGCCTCAAGTTCTTGGCACTAGAGCCGATTGGACATATTCTAAATTCACATAATAGTGCAAGCAGGCCCAAAAAACACGGGAATTCAAAAATATCAGAAAACACCGGATCTCGAGTCAACATGACCGTAGTGTGTTAAAATGTCCGCTTAGTGATTTCTGTTCAAAACTCTTGACAGTCAGAATATCACCAAAAATAACCTCCGGCCCGTCTGGGGCTGTTTAAAGCACAGCTAAACAGTTGGCATCAACTCACGGTTATCAAGATAGCGTGACAGTGGCTCGTCCATGGTGAGATAACAGCCTTCCGTGGTCATCGGGTCTCTTCCGTGCGGATATATGTTATGAAGACTCTAGCCTCAGGGACTCAGAGAGCCTCTTCTTACCTTCATCACGATGACAAGCCTGGCAGGGTTTAGCAACGCGGGTTTGAAGCCCCGGTTGTAAATCTCCGACATCACCTCTTGGTATTTCTGCCGTTGTTCAACCACCTCTGGTGTACAATCCTCGTAGATGGAGATGGGAGAGCTCCTGTACTGTAGCTGGCCTCTCCTGGTCCTCGCTTCGCGTATGATCCTCTCTTTCATCTGGTCCTTGTGCAGCCTGATAATGACTGTCCATACTCTCTGGTCTTGTTCGGCTTCTCAGATAGTGTGCGGTGAGCCCTGTCAATTTTCGGGCGGGGATTCCAAGATGCCTTCGCCGAAAACTTCCTTGAGTTGCTCCGCAAAGAAAGCTGTCGGTCACAGCCCCTCCACTGATTCAGGTAGGCAGATTACTCTGATGTTAATCCACTGACTCCGGGACTCCAGGTCATTAACTTTAGCTAACAGCTTAGCATTGCTCGCTGCTTGCGTGGCACAGGAGGCCTCCAGTGTTAACAGATGCTCCTCTTGTAAACTTACAGTTACCTCAAGGGAGGCTATCGTCTGAGCGTGGTCGGGCACTGTGGCATGGACATGTTCCAGCTTTGCTTCGAGCCTTGAAATGGAGGCTTTGAAATCATTTGAGAGGACTTTAAAATCAGCGGAGAAGGCTTTGCCGTGCTCTTCCCACAGGCTAACGCTGGCCGCTATGTTGAACTTGTCACCTGCAGTGCTAACCTTCGCCCCCTGGTCTTTTACAGTCTTTCTGGTCACATACGTCGACACATTTCCGTGGTGCGTCCATCAAACAAGATGAATATTACTCTTTGTTGGGACTTTCGGGGTCCTGAAATGTGAAATTGTCAAAAGTGGCAGGAGGGAGACTCAACACATGTCTACTCCATCCCAGCCTAACCAGAAGTTCTCAGTGAGGAACTTTTAGTGCTTTTGAGGAGAACTCCTAGTGGTAAGAAACAGTGTTTTGGGAATACAGGCCTAAACATTTTATCTTAGCACTAAGAGTTCTTCTAAGAAGCATTAAACATTCTTAGTTCAGAGTGAGACCTACATTTCCCAAGGAGAGGGAGGGACTCTTAAGCTAAGACTAGAGGGCGGGGTTGACCTCGTTGCAATGGATGACATCATGTTCATACCTTCTATGCCCGCAGTGATTGGCTGAGAGGGAATGAGTCCCTAAAAGTAAATTTATGATAGAAACACCTAAATGGGGAAGTCAATGAACTGCCGCCCTATCTTTGGTCTGGATAGGGCATTTATTGTCTATTTAAAATCCTACAGACCGACAGCTGAGAGACGCCAAGATCATCTGTGTTTCACAGCTGCATTTCTCCCATGGTCAGACAGCGGAGAGTTGTACCAACTTTAACCTGTGGTGATATTGGGTGGTTTTTATTGGTTGGTGACGTGATGTGATGTTATCCCTGACCAACTCCACGTTCATAATGCCATCTCCATTGAGGCAATACCTTTTTAAAAGCTCACTTTCATTTACAAAATGTTTTGACTGCAGCAGCCATGTAAGGTCCTTCCTCATTTACTCTTAGTGACTTAGGAGTCCTTGAGAGGACTCCTACGGATTTATAGATTTAGGAGCTACTTTTAGCGCTAAAATTCTTTGTGAATTACACAAAAATTCCTAAAAGTTAGGAGTGAAATGCACCTTATTTTTAAGAGTTACTCTTAAATCAGCAAGTTAGGACCTACTCTTAGCCTTAAGATGTTTTGTGAATACGGCCCCTGATTTCCAGAAAACAATCTCCATAAGATAATGAGTCAGTCAAACAACACAGTTCACTATCGGCCTTTAGGCTGCTTATTTGTGTGCAGCTACACACTAGAACCAGAACCATTTATAACAGCAATAGGCCTTTGAAACAGTGGAGATAGGTACATTTTGCCTGCTTCCAACTATTACATGAGTTTTTGTGTCTCATGGTGGTGTTCATGCTGTTTCAGAGGCTGTTCCACCCCGACCAGAACACTGAATACATACACTGGCACAAAAATAAATATCAGCCTCTAACAAGCTTTGTTAATCAAAGTGCAGTACAGAGACTACAGGCCGTATGGCTGCTTTCCCGGTGAACCCCTATCCTGGCTCCCATTCAGTTAAATGGAGCAGCTGGTGCAGATGGGACATAGCCAGGCGGATTGTGGGTAAGATGGGGCAGCGCCCAGTGATGGGTAAATTAATTCTGCATTAGGGAAGCTCGCTGGCATCACTATGATCACCTACCATAGTCTGTCTGTCTGAGTCAAATTATTACAGTACTTGAGTTAAAGTACAGGAGTACTTGCTTTTAAAAATACGGTATGTATTAAAAGTACTTTTTCCCTATCTCAACACATTGGGCCTCATTTATCAAACTTGCGTGGAAACGGGTGCAGATCTGAGCGCAGAATTGGTCGTAGGAAAGGACCCACGTGTGATTTATGAAACATTCGTATCTGACCAATCTCAGTGTACGAATGAGCGGGCCTTGATAAATGCTGCGGCTGAATTTGATCGTCATTAACATGTTACGCCCTTAAATATTCCTGGTTCGGAGGCCTCGCCCACTGAGGTCAAACATGGAGAGAAGGAACGCAGGTTAGAAAAGAAACTTTTCCGACACACAGATCGGCATCCTGACATCCGAGATGGAGCAAAATAAGGACGTGCTTTTTGTCAGTCTTAAGAGTGGAATAAAAGGGGCCCATACAAACGCTGTATGGAAAAAAAATAATGGAGGGAGTCAAACCGAAGTAGCGCTCCACTGTGATCCGAGTGCGCCTGTGCGCACTGTTGGACAGGTGTGACGTATTCAGCACCCCTGCTGTGAAATGCACCCCCTCGCATTATAGCTGATATTCAAAAGATCCATTTAATTCATTTTGTAATTATGGCTGCAGTTTATTTCCACAGAACATACAAAAGGGTGTTGTTTTGTGTCCGCTATTATCCAAGTTTGTGATTTTAAACTCTTTAAAATAGTTTAAAGACTGTAAGTAACCAATGTTCTGACCGTTGTGGGTTACCGGTATATAAACTACTCCTATAGGTCGAAACAACAGCCTTCTAATCCAGAATATCACTTATAATGACTTTGGCTCTGCAGTGCGTCTTGCTGCAGCCGCCCGCCAACACATCCATTCATTAATTCATTGTCGGGGTCGCGGGGGGCTGGAGCCGAGCTGTTTTGCTATTTAAAACAATTGCGTGTGTGTGCCTCCCGGCCACCTGGCCACCACGTTTAAAAGCGATAGCTTGGCATCAAAAATCACCTGTACATTTATCGAGGGGTAATTTTGGCAATTGATGAATGCGTAATCATTCATGGATGGTGCCTTCAGACGCACATGAGTACAATAAATCGCTCCAACTACAATTTTTATATTTTTTTTATTCATTTTAAGAATCCGTTTTGATCTGTTCTTAATATGTGACTGCTTATGCTTAATGACAGCTGAGGTTTGTTCATTATTTTCAGCCAGATTTTGCTGTGCTGCACCGCAAATACACAGGCTCAAATGTGCGTACACGATCTCAGACCAGACGTGAGATTTGATCGTAGCTCACGCTCACGTCCAAATTGATAAATGCCGACGTTTGCCAGGAAATGGTCGTACGCACGTTTTTCTGCCGTACGTTCGTTTGATAAATGAGGCCCGTTGTGTACTGTTACAGTACATTTAAAGAACCTAATAACTCTAAAACAACCCACTAAATTCATAATTTGCTTATAGAACCTGAACAATGAAAGGCTTTTTGAATATGATGCAAATCCTATAGAAACACAATTATAATGACAAAAACCCCCACCTTAAACAATTGAATTGCTGAAGTTTTAACTTGTTAAAAAATAATAAAACAAATAATAAATAAAAGACTCTACTTTAAAGGTTGACTATGTAGAATCTTTATTAAAAGCTATATTAAAAAAAAAGAAAAGAATACACCCACGGGGCGTTTTGAGGGGAACAGAATGAAAGTATTGTTTTTCCATAAAAATATATATTTAGTCTGAATTAATATTTAAAAAAAACATTTGACAGGTTTGACAATGACTTTCTGTCCCATTCTGTTTCCATTGTAGCAGCCAATAGCGGGCATTGCTGGTTGCCAGGGTTGTCGTTTGTTGGGTGCAGCTACTGTAGACTGGCACTGGGTGAAATGGAGTTTACCCATCCTGCAGCTGCTTCTGTTAAGTTTTCCACAGGCTAGAGAGCCCCCAAAGAGCCACATCATTACGTCACTGTATACTTCTGAGGTTTCCTCAGAAATGCTAACGCCCACTTAAAGCATAACAACAACAGTGGTGGACTACAACACATTTGTACTGCTCCTCTTGAATACAATGGATGATTTCGTTAAAGAAGAAAGGTAATTGTCTAACACGTTCTGATTCTTATTAACACTGAATGTAAGATGTTAATGTCAGCCTTTGCGCTTGTAGCGCTAACATTAGCTGCAGTTAAAATGAACGATCCATTTATGTCTTTACGATTCATGTCTTTACAGGCAACATTGGAATCCAATGACTGCAATGACTGGAGCTGTGTTCAATGAAAACTGCTGTTACAACAGTCATGTACATGTTTATGTTTGCTTGCCGATTTGTTAATAGTTCTTCGATTTTCTGAAAGGAACTGTTTAATTATTGTGCATAACTGAATAAACAGTTTAAAAAAAAAAAAAACTTAACTTAAACTGTTTCTCTGTTGATTAATCAAACTAAAGAAGACATGTCTTTAAGCATGCAAGAAGTGGTGCCGGTTCTAGACCAGCAAAGAGTTGGTGCTTATCTTGAACCAGTTTTCCTGGCTGAAAGCCGATTCTTCGTCTGTTGAAACAGGAAGAACCGTTTCAAGATTGCTCAACTGTTTATGCTGCGTGTCGGGAAATGTTATGCCTCTTACTATATATGGAATCAGCTATCTCAACAGCTGAAAACACCGTCTATATGGAAGCTAGCCACGTTAGCTGTGCAACATACTAACGTTATCTTTAACAGGTTAACTTATAAAATAAACACCAAACAGCATAAAAGTGACCGAACTTACAGCTTACAGTTTGAGCCTGTGTGTAGCAGCCTGACCAATAGGGAAGTCAGGATTATTCTACGGAGAAAAATTCCAGAAATTCGAAGAAATCTCTAAAAGAGAGCGACACTCTCTCTGAGCACAGGAGACCCAGAGGGTCAGCAGGGCTCACGTCTAAATGCAAATACTTCATTATTTCATGCTTTGGTATTATTTAACATGACTATAAAACATTACAACATTTATAGGTCAGAAAAGAGTAGGCATCAAACGTAGTCTGAACCGCATGTCAACATCCAGTCGGACTCTGCCCGGGGGACACACAGAACTGAGTAAATGTATGTGTATAATGGCACTATGTAGCTGGTGGTTTTCCATTTAATCCAAAGTTTCTGAATGACTTTGTATTTTAGAAGTATACTGTAACCAGGTGGACTGTACCTCTTAGTGTTGTTCCCACCAGCTGGGCTTCCATCTGAGGAGATATGCTTTAGTCAGGTGTCTTCAGAGAGCCAAAGTTAAACTGGAATGTCCAGGCTCTTTTCACAATGACATTTGTAATAACAACTCAAAAAAGTGTAGCCCAACAACAACCCAGCTCAACTATTCTTAGCCTCTTAGCATTTGGAAATCTCAGCATTTTATTTCTAACATACTGTATTGTATGTATCTGTTTTATTCTGGCATTCAGGAAGAAGGTTTCTGGTGCCATTCCAATGTTTTCACTACTATTATATTAGTGGGTTCCCCGCCTCCCCATGGAGGTCAAATTAATTGGATTTTCTATATAGTGCCAGAACACAACAGGAGTAATTCAAGGATACTTTTCCTATCTAGTAGGTCTGTACCTTGTACTTTATTAAACAAACTGTATAGCCAATGCACGGCCGGACTTCTCTACCAACACCGGTAATCCCGGGACATGGCTTTCTACATGAATAAAGCACTATATTTATTGCGCAGTTAAGTTTCTGTTAATGCAAACTGAACATTTCCTTCAGCTGCAGCTTCACATTAAAAGCTTTGAACTGGCCAAATGTGAGTTAACTTTTGAAGCAGACACAGGAACGCAGGCCCATAGCATCAGTCCTGGTCTACAGTGAGTCAGCGTGTCTTCTAGTGGGGGATTTCTACAATGTAAAAAAAGAAGACAGAAAGTTTGCAATTTGCAAAACTTGAAAGCCAGAAATAAGCTGCTGCTAAAGGCGTGCTGGCAAAGGAAACAGCAGATCGTATACATTTGTAAGTGAAAAGATTCTGCATATTGTTTAAAAATAACTATGTCAAATGCAGAATTGATCACTGTTAATCCCAATAGAGTGATGATGATTTAAAAATACAAAATCATCCAACCTGCTTTATTTAATATTTCAGGGAATGCAAAGGTCTAACACACCACACTGGTCATAATTCCATTAGTGAATAAGTTTTCAATGTTACATAAGAGTACGATTTTTTTAAACTACACATTAATGCACAGCTCATGGGAAATTAACCCTGCATGCAGAATTTCAAGAGTGACGCGCTGCCTCCTCTCTACCACTGATTCACAGAGGTGGTGGTTTTCTTTTATCTCAAACACTTTAAAATCCTTCCTTGACAGTTTGAGTGGGCAAAAAGCTCTAAAACTTCAAGAACATATTGCGCAATTAATTGAGCGCAGCTACAACCCTACTGATTGCACAACACACTGTATTTTTTCTCAGAGTTTAGGCATCACCAACTGCATGCATGCAAATATGTACTCGTGGCAAAGAATCACAGTTAAACACAGACACACTGTGCAACACTAAGTGCACAGCTTCTTTGTGTAGCATTGCCAACATGAGGTCCAACAAGACCGATCAAATAGAGAATACCCTCTGATGAGACCCTGTATCTTTCATAAAGGAAGTCTAGGAACCTGTTTTTAGCTGTGAGTATCTGATCCAACCTGAAGGTCTAGGTCTTAGCTATCAGTCTTAACTGAAAACCTCCTCCAGACCAGGTTTGGTTGAAAAGTTACTATGGTGATACAGCGACGCTAAAAGAGAGTGACTTTCGTGACACAGCTGACCCAGGCTTAGAGTGCAACATACCTCGCTAATCCACTAATTGAGCTTCGTAGTACACCCCACTGCTACAACCGGATTCGACAACGACGATAAACACAAACACAAACACAAATAAACAAACTCTGCATTGAACCACATTTGATTAACTGGTTGTTAGACTCTAAGCATCTCTTTAATTCTCAGGAAATGGATGCAGATTATACAAATTCACAACATAAGCGTTCCGATCCTAGATTTAACTCAAAACTTCATCCAAAATCTTCCTGACAGTCAGACAGGTGTATCTTTATTTCTGTAGCTATGGTTGGTCCCTGCTGCATGCAGTGCATCACTTTACAGCTGTCCTTCAGTGGGTAACCTTTCCTCCTCTTATCCTCTATCGGTCTGCAGTTACTATCAGATTACCTTGGTTGTGCCTTTAAGTGCCTGTCTATTTTTTCTTTTCAGCAACTTCTATTTTTAAATATCTCTGCCTCTGTTTCCTTAGAGGGCAGGGAGAGATGGGAGGAGCGACACTGAGAGAAAAGAAGACGGATGGGAAAGATAAGGAGTAAGAAAGGGAAAACGAGATGGAAGGATGAAAATAGGATGGATAGTGAGCGTCTGGAGTAAAGGGCGATGGCACAGCTCTGTCTAGCAGGCTGCCAGATGGAGAGGATAAATAGAGGATGGAGAGAACAGAGGAAGGGAGGGAAGCATTCTGGTACTGCTCAAGGCCCAGTCTCCACAGGGAAGAAGGAGGAGAGTGTCTGACTGATATGATGCTGATATTTTTGGGTTGATAAAAAACAACCAATGACATGCAATAAGATTTCAGATATTAAACGAAATTCAGTAATACACTATTGTACTATTCACTGTTTCTAAGAGAGCAGACATGGGTGTTTCTTTGCAAGCAGCTTTACAACAGAGTCTAATAAGGGCAATGTTTGTGAAGATCTACATAAAGGTAAAGATTAAGTGTTATCACCCAAATGATCCTTTACGACTGCCTTTCACATTACATAGCAACAATCTCCACCTTAACACAAGGGTCTGCTTTGGTGGGGGTTTGTTGTTTCAGGTAATGATGATGAGATCAGTGTTTCCCTATAAGTGTACACAATGGGAACCCCTACCAGGCTGTATAATATTCATATAATATAATGCATATAAAACTATACATGGTTCCCCTATATCCATTCTGCAGGGCAGCCTGCTGTGAGTCCATGAACGAGGCTGTTCACCTGCCTGTAATAACTGCAGGACAGTCGAGTGTCTGTTATCCGAACTGCTACCATTGTCGGTAACCAACCTGGTTACAAACAGGCTCTGTATTAAACCAAACTATAACATGCTGAGGAATTCAGTGTTATTGGGTTTGTAGTTGAGTTAAACCAGAGAATATTCATTTAAAACCAAGCCCCACCACAGCAACTTCTTGGTTGATCCAACAAGGGAGTGCCAAAATATTGCAGTTCACTTGGCAGGTTTCATAATAGGGCAATTTCTCATTGACCCTCATGTTAAACAAGCCGTTTTAACAGCATAATTAAAAAAAACAAAAAAACATTCTAGTCTGTATGTTTAGGTCATATCTCCATAACAACACTGAGGGGGGTGAATTTTTATGTACCAGGCTAGTTTTAATTTTATTGGAGGTAAAAGTTTATGAATAATTAGGGGCGTGGTCTCTTGAGTGACAGCTAGCTTCTAGCCCTCACTTCTCCTCAGAGGTAAACTGCAGCCATATGGATGTATCTCCCTCCCCCCAAAGTCACATCAATGCCCTTTTTTGGTAAGAGGAAATGAGGCGGAGTCAAAGTCTAACAAGATGGCGACTCCCATAGGCGAGTACGATACAGACCTCGACGTAGAGGCTACATCCATTTTTTATCCAGTCTATGGTTGAAGCAGATCGGTGATGCTGTTTTGCCCTCATTGGTCTCCCTGAAGTTTGCTGGAAGTGATGCAATGTAGCCATGTCGCGTTTTATGTGGAGTTAGACTCAATGGCACCTCCTAATGAGGTTAGCTTAGATGCTACAATAGCATCAGGTCTAACAGAACTGGAGAGTTTTCCTACATTGAGAGAAGAGAAAGGTACTGAAAGCTTTTCTTGATGGAAAATATATTTTCTCTCTTCTCCTGACTGACTTTGTGAGACTTATCTGTAGGCAGGTACAATCTATGGTCAAAACTAGTTAAATGAAACCCAGGTTGTATCAAGCAGATGTCTATCATCAGTTTAGTTCACCAACTACACTCAAATCTGAAAACTGAATTTGCAGTTGTGGCATCACTTGAGAATCTCTTTCTAATGTGTCATTATATTGTCATGGAACTTGTACACAGCCAGTGTATGAAGATCACTTCTGAAATCATTAAAACAGCCAGACTGCATCATATAAGAGGTGTGACACACTGACTGGACCAGATCTGGCTTTTTAAAACCCCATTATTGGCCCCATGTATCAGTCCAATGCTGGAGGAGACGTAGATAGGAGGGGTAAGGAAAGCCTGATGGAGGACAAAGGTCATAGCTCTGATCAGTCAATATAGTAGCTTTGCCACAGGCTGCTTTCTAAATGTGGCTGCTCCATGGTTAAGATTACCACAGTCAGAAGATCTGATGCTCTGAGACAAACTGGACAGGTGTTATCAGGATAATTAAAGATTAGGCCTGCTTTGTTTGTTTCGCCTCTTTCTCTCATGTTGCTATTTTGTCTAGAATATGATGTTTCTCTAACTCGTTGACTGTCTTTGGATTGGTATCTTTCATGTGCAGACACTGTAAATGATGTGTCTATCAAACGTAGGGCTTTCCTTCCCTATTCTTTCTCTTGTTCGACCCCCTCTGTTGGTTGTGCTGTAACCAGAGGCTGAATTGATTGAAATTAGGAGAATGATGGTTACATTTATGTGTTTTGGAATGATTTGTTGGCTTCATGAAAATGCAGGTTTAGCAAGAGGTAATGAGGCTGAGGGATAAGAGAGGGAAACATGGTACATGATGAGCAAACTGGTACGATAACTAACCCCAGAGTGATGGCCCAAACTACCATAATATGACTAAGGTTACAAATGAAACCCTTGTTTTTTTCTTACTTGAGAGAGTGTGTGTGTGTGCGTGTGCGTGTGCGTGTGCGTGTGTGTGTGTGTGTGTGTGAGTGTGTGTGTGTGTGTGTGTGTGTGTGTGTTTGTGTCAGTATGGTCTGTAGACTGCTTCTGGCTATAAAAAGGAAGCAGATGCTGTTTTCGTGCAGAGGAAATGAGCCCCATTAAAAAGCCTGCATGGTTAATCATTAACTCAGGCCGTCCACTTTTATCACCCTTAGTGCAAATGTGTTCTAGCCTTGCAAAACCATCCTTATCCCGCAAGATCCATTGTATTTTACTCTCAGATCAGTCTGGTAACCAGAGAGAATTTGAAAAAGGTTTTCCAAGCGTTGGTTTTGAGGTGGATTGAAGTATGACACAATGAGAAGTGACGGTTCAGTATAAACAACATGGAGGCTTCCAGGGATGACATGTGCAGCTATGGAGCAAGCTGCTCACTAACTCTTTTTTCTTAGTGATCCTTCTGTTGAATATGGACCGGGCTCCTGAAATTGGGCCTTTGATCCGTAATTCACGTTATACAAACATTAAATATCCTTTACAGACTTTCTGAGCTTTGCCTCAACGCTGTTAGCATGTGATACGCTTCGTTGATCTGATTGGTTGATTTGGCCTATCTATCACAAACATACAGTAGATGGTGATAGAAAGAGTCAGGTTAAATGTGTTCCACTTTGTGCTAATCAATCAGTTTGTTCTGTTTTTTGCTCACTCTGGAGCTCTACAACTACACATTGTGACGTTAAAGGAAACCCAAAGGTGCAGTGATATCTGTTGCAGTCATGACTTTTAGCTTAAAAAGTTGACTTTTGGTTTCACACAGAACACAGCACAAGAATACTAGCCATCCAACATGTTATGCAGAGTTTTCAATCAATACTCCCTACAATTGCTCTTCATCGTCTTATAGCATTGTAGTCAGGCTGTTGAGAGAGACCTGGATGGGTGATAAAATAGATTTTAACGGCCTACTGAGACAACGGAGGTAGAGTAGGGCCATACTGCATCATATCTAAGGTAGTAATAAGTGACAACGCCCATTCCATCGTCTGACAAGGGTCAAATCAGCTGCCTGAATCACTTGCATACTGCAAGAAGATGTGTGGCGAACTAGCCTATTAACTTATTTTTCATTTGATACTTGATATAACATTTCATTTTTTTGTCCATGATAAAGAGAAGATGATTCCTACTTATGTTCTAGCGCCAATAGACTTTCAGGAAATGCACTAATCACAATCATTCCTCCAAATATATGGACAGTTTTGATTTAACAACTCCATGGTCTTTAGTCTTGCATCGCTTTTTGTCTTCTGCATTGTTCAGACCGGCTCAAGGCAAAGTCATATGACTATGCTGTTTTTACCTTCCACAGCCCAAGACAAATCAACTGAGGCAGTGGAATTCCTTACCTATTAACATAAGAAGAGTCAGGGGTAGATACTGTTCCATCTAGTTTGCTGTTATTTATAAGTTTTCCTCAGATACAGATTAGAAAAATCACTGAAACAGATGCTGAGGGAATCCACACAACAGGAATGACTCTCCATGCTTGCTGTACTTATAAACTTGTAAAATTATTATGTATTGCATATTGTCTTTTTTTAAATTCACTTTTCTCCTGCAATGGACTTGGTCTTTTTACAGAGAGGTTAATTATGTTTGTACAATGTATTTAAGTGTGTACTCTATATACAATGTTTTTAAACCTTTGTGATGTTGATAGGTTTTTGAACTGTATTTATGTTTATATGTCTGTGTATTGTTTTTTTATTTTATGTGGACCACAGGAAGATTAGCGACCAGAGCTGTGGAAGCTGATGGGATCTGAATAAAGGGAAAAAAAATTGTAGAAGTGCTTCCATCCACCGTGGAGTGTAAGGAGTTCTTCAGCCTCTAAGTGTTACCAGCGGGTTTATATGTTTTTCCTTCAATGCCTCGAGCATATTTATGCTGATTTTAGCATTAAGTTTAAATCCTTTCCAGTCTACATTCATATTCATATTTCTGCATTCCATCTAGTTTGCTGTTATTTATAAGTTTCCTCAGTGTTATCTAATTGAATTGCATATGGTATACTGCTGCTATAGTGGAATCCTAATACTAAGAGCTGGCCTGGTCATTTATATAATAAGTATTTGAGGGAGCAGGACTTCTTTTCTTCTTCATCTCAGTGACACACGGATGTTGTTTGAAGAATTACAATAGGTCTGAATCTGATCTGCAGCTCATCGGGGATGAGCCGGAAAAGACATTGTATTTCAACTGAACATCCAGCTCTGTTCCTAACTGTTTGAGTGTAACTAAAGCTGGAAGCCTAAAGGGCTGTTTCAACCATATAGCCGTCTGTCACTGCACTGTGTGTCTGCCTACAGCTGACTGACTGCATCTGTCAGGCAGGTGAGGAGTGTCTGCAACAAAAGGCTTTCTTATAATGAAGCTGAACCACCTAAACCTGTTAACAAAGGACAGCGTTCTGCAAGCTGCAGTAACGCTGCAGGGCTGTCCCACAGCTCTATTGATCACTGGATCAATAACTGTTATCAGCCTGTCACCTTATATGATTGGCTTTGACACCTTAGGGCTGCCAACTTGATGATTGTCACCTGATGTGCAGGTCAAGCGAGACAAATAGAGGGAGGCATGGTGATGATGGTGACAGTATATAAAATATTCTGAAGTCTCACAGAGTTCAGTTTTCCCACTTTTTAGCAAATATTATTTTTTGTAAGGAGCTCTGATTTTATTTTTCCCTAGCATTCAAACATTATTGCGTGTTCTGCTAAGAAGGCACACCACTGTAGTTTATATGTAACAAAAATTGGGATAAAACACACATGGGCTATTGATAATGTCCCACTGCCAACTGATTAGAAGTTCCTCTACCTACCTTACTGTGAGCAATGAAATAAATCTACTGAAGATGTAAATCTATAAAAATGACTCAAAATATAAAGTTTTGTTAAAAAAGGGCCAGTAGTCGCTGTAGTTTTTATCAAGTGTTTCTCAAAAAGGAAAAAATAGTTCCTTTGTTTGGAACTATTTCCAGCAGTGGATTAATTCACATTTGGTACTCTAGTACAGTGGTTCTTAACCAGGGGTTGGTGGATCCCTTGGGGTCCTTAAGAGAGCTCCAGGGGGGTCCCCAAAAAATGGGGAATAGTTGGGTTTCATTGTTGAAGAAGTGAGTCCGATGTGAGTGAGAGTCATAACAGTGACACAGTTACCTCAACTATTATAGAGAGTATTTTAACTTGTTCCTAGTTTGCTCAGTGCCATAGAATTGTATGTACAGGATGCAGGGGTTTTTGTACCCGGAAGTTAGTGTAAACAAACATGTTGTATGTTTATGTTTTTGTTGAATGAGTTCGTTTGGACTGCTGTACTACATCTGAGATGGCCGTGATCAGCGCCCCACACACAGCACACAGAGGCCATTAGCATGCAAGTAATGGCTACTGATGGAATACGGTCAAAGGTTATTCGCTTCACCATTAGGGAGCCACAAAAGCCGTGTGTGTGTGTGTGTGTGTGTGTGTGTGTGTGTGTGTGTGTGTGTGTGTGTGTGTCGTCTTCTATAAAATATATTTTCCTAAAGAGAGGCAAACCATAATTATTAGTTGAATACTCCCTGTGGTTAACCTAACTAGGGCCTGAAGAGGTAACACACACAAACACTCTCACACACACACACACACACACACACACACACACACACACACACACACACACACACACACACACACACACACACACACACACACACACACACACACACACACACACACACACACACACATACACATTTAGCAGATATGTTGCTGATATTTCTGATTCCTTATGGTGCTGCAACAGATCAAAACTGCTAAAACACTACCTACGTAAAACTGTAAGAATAAGACTGTATTTCGGTGGGTTTTCTTGCCCTATTCTCAACAGATATTTCAAATTCAGTGGACTGTTTGACTCCATGACTCTTTATTCAGATGAAACCGTGATGCAACAGGGTCTCCAGGACTACACACATTAACACTTGAGCCTGTGTTCCTGCTTTTCTCCCTACTGCCAACAAACTGTCAGTGTCTGCATTCAATAAAAGTCTTGTGTCATACATTAACATCCCGTCCAGTGGAGTCTCCAGACTTGTGTTAGCCTCTACTGTGTTGATACGCTACAGTACACATACAATACACTCACAATACACACGCATACACAATGCAAATATATGCATTACCCACAGTACAATACCCACAATGCATCTGAACTCAAGACATACTGTGGTCCTTTCTCTTTGTTCAGTACAGTGGTCTGAAAGCGCCATATAATGTAGAGAAAAGTGAGCAGAGAATGCATTGTGTGTGTGTGTGTGTGTGTGTGTGTGTGTGTGTGTGTGAGACAGAGACTGGTGTGATATGCTCCATGTGTAACGATGGTATGGAAGGGAAAAAGAGAAACTCACATGTCTACATCACTTCATCCAAAATGTTGTTTCAGTGTCACTGTTTTCAGCACAACCTTTTCAGTCTTTTTTTTTTAAACTTTGTCTTCTCTAAAAGGACAAAATCATAGGAAAATCTTGTATTGTCTTTTTTTTTGCTTTAGTTCTTCACTGGAATTAACAAAATAACAGGGGCTTATTTGTTCTCAGTAGTATAATACTCTTATTTATAAGAGTTGCTAACCTGTTTTGGGTGTCAAGGGTTCTATTAGCTATCAGAACAGTTTCATCTACTGTGTGGGAGACAGAAGCTCCCATGGAAAGAATAAGGGAAGCAGCTCTTTAAAGTTATAACTCGGAAGACATGAGATACTTTGTTTCTAGCGGCCTCTAGAGCCTGTTCGTTCAGAGCCCTCCATCTTGTTGTGTTCACAGTTGTATGTTGACTTTTTGTAAACTTTATTGAAACACCTATATGTTACCCTCTCTTAAATACACACACACACACACACACACACACACACACACACACACACACACACACACACACACACACACACACACACACACACACACACACACACACACACACACACACACACACACACACACACACACACAGGAGCTGTAAAGACAATTAACTAGATGAAAATCTTATGGATTATATCTTTAAGGCCGGATATTGTTTTTTCATGCACTAGTCAACTGTTATTGGAATTTTTGGCTATTTTGCTTTCTTAACATGTATTCTTTCACACTAGGGGAAAGAAAACATTTATTTCAATACACTTTGTCTGTTTGTCTGTAGATTTCTCAAAAAATCACCAAAAGTCAAAGATGATTTCCTTATTTGCATATTTAAACAACATTTCAGAAAACCTGTAACACAAAAATATTTGTCTCAATGTCAGTAATCAGCCAGGGAAGTTTGATATTTATAAGTAAACATTGTTTACCCTATTCATCTGTAGTGTCTCAAACATGAATTTTACAATCCATATCTTTAAAGACAAAGCCAAAGAGATGCTAGAGGTTTGGAAAGCGCTGAGGTGTGCTCCAATAACACAGGTTAACTTACTGCTGCCCACACAGTTGTGTGCAAAGTTTATCTTTCAATACCTAAACATAATTGTTAAGGCTGGGAGTGACACATTGATGCTAGTCTGGAAAAATCGGATCTAAACAGAAGCAACAGGTGGGAGGCTTGCTGGCATGGGTCCAGAAACTGGCCCTGCTGCCTGGATATGCATCTGAAATCACTCTCAGTGGATGGTGTTGTTCTGGTTGCTGAGTATAAATGATTGAAGCATTTACTGCATCTTTATGGCATGGTTAACTTGCTCAGTTAGCAATGCCCGAGTGTTGTTATTGTTCGTAATATTAGAACATAATACCATAGTAATCATTGGAAACACAGATTAAATCAAAAGAGAATTTGTGTAGGTTCAATGTCTGGATGTACTGGATAAGACCAGAAAAAAAGATGTAAAAGACAATAAAGCTCCTTTTCCACTGGACAAAAACCCTTCTAACACCTAAATCGGGCTTTTGTCTTTAGTGGGTTATAATCGGCATTTATTCCTTGGACAAATGACTGCATCTGGGGGCCTCTCTCTCTCTCTCTCTCTCTCTCTCTCTCTCTCTCTCTCTCTCTCTCTCTCTCTCTCTCTCTCTCTCTCTCTCTCTCTCTCTCTCTGTCTCTCTTCAACACTGTTGATGTTACAGCTGCTGTTTGTCCATGGAGGAATTGTTGGGCCCCGTAAATAAATCACAGAGTGTGGTCTAGACCTCCTCTATATGGAAAGAGTCCTGAGATAACTGAGATTTGACACTAAATACAATTTAAATGAATTGAATTTCAGATTTTGTATTCAACAGCACTGGCTTTGGTCACATTTGCTCACATTTGCTACAGCCTTGATTGGCATTTCAATGTGGCTTTTTCCCCATGATGGATCTCAAAGTGTATATAACCATTCGCCATATCAAACTGATGGAAAAAGCATTGTTCCTTACTTAAGAACTTAAACCCATAGTATTGTTAATTATCCAGGGACTGAGGATATACTTCAAAGAAAACTCTGTGGTATAATTTACAATGGTAATACAAAATTCTGTAACCAGCTAGGGCTATACATACACACACACACACGCACAAACACACACACACACACACACACACACACACACACACACACACACACACACACACACACACACACACACACACACACACACACACACACACACACACACACACACACACACACACACACCAGAATCCCCTCACTCTCTCTGCTGCCTGTCACCATAATCTACTAAGCCCTCCTTTTTCCTTTCAGCACCTCAGCAGATGGGCAGTAGTGCTCTCTGTGTCTGTGTCTCTCTCTTGGTGGGGAGCAGTCTTTTGATACTTGTACTGGCCCTACGATCTATATCCCCTCCCATAGCCTCTGGGGCTCACTCCATTGTGTCTATTGTTTTGCTTTGAAAGTGGGTTAAGAAAGACAGCAGCAGCGGACAGAAGGGACAGAGGGCTGAGTAAGATGGGGGCAGTGGTGGAGAGACACTGAGGAACGCCGAAAGAGAGAGAGGAAAAATGACCAAATCAAGATGGAGGGGAGGAGGTGTTGTGTTATATGAACACAAGACAAGGAGATTATGAAACGGTGGGGGAGGGGAAGGCAGGGGGGTTGATTTGTAAAAAAAAGAAACAGATTGGGGGAGAGATGAGATATGGACACCAGAGGGAGGACAATGTAAACATGGAGGGGTTGGAAAAAAGTAAAAAAAAGTCTACACATCAGTGATTAGAGTGGTCACAGACATCAGGAGGATGGTTTTACACTGGTCAATGGTCATGTCATATACCTCATTACATATGTAAGAAAGCCAACGACAGAAGAAAATTTATTTATAGGGTTGGGAAGTTCCTAAGAGTTTCTTTGTAAGAGTTTAGACCAAAATAAGCAAAGAGGCAAAAAAGACAGGATGGAATATGATCCAGGAAGTCCAGTTTTAACAATACATCCTTGACTTTAAAGGCTCGTCAGACAGCAAAACACTACTATGAATAAAGTTATCAATCATTTTATTCTCTGTCCTTGAGAGGTTAACAGCAGAATTAAGGCTGAAACACGCTTCTCTGCTCCTCGTAGGTCATTCCGAATTATTACTTGATTGGTTCTTTTATACTTAAAGCCCTAAAATCACTGAAAAAAATATCAGATTGGATATTTTTCACAAGCTACATATCTCCAGAACATTCTGACAGTAAAATGGAAATTTTTCAGATGGACGGATCAGGAGAAAATTTACTGCTTCTGTCTCAGCAACACACTCATGCGATTGAAACTTTAGCTAATATTTGTGAAAGCCTATCTAATGCTGGAGGCTGCAATGTCGAGTCACTGGACACCTTCTTCGGGGAGAACTAGATGGAAAATATGGGTGTCAACGAGCTAGAAGCTTGTTTCAGTGAGCCATGCATTGGTCCTCAGAAAAACCCACTGGAGTGGTAGAAGTCCAACAGGCACCAGGACAAAAAAGTGAGCGTTGTGTCAAAGCAACAGCCGCTGATCCCTGCCACCTCTGTGCCAGAGGAGCCCCTGTTCTCCACAGCAGACTGATCATTAACAAAATGAGAACGCAAATTTGATTACGTTTTTTTTTAAAGACACAATGTTTTGAAGTTGTGGTTGTGAAAAATAAATCCTTAAAGAGTAACTGTGACTGTTTTGATTGAGAATAAGCATTAGGCTTTGGGTAGGCTGTATTGCTGTGAATCATTATTCCTGCAGGAAGATGCGTTCTAAAGTTCTAAAAATAGATTTGGAAAAAGGAGTACTCCATTCGCCCTCGAGGAAATTTTTTTTTTAGAGGTGCTTTATTACAGAAACTTTGTTTCAGTTTGTGTCCTCTTATAAAAAGTGCAACTTAATGCAAATGGTAATCGTAAACAACAAAATACATGAAAAATATCTCCTTTCTTTAGAAACAATCTCACAAGTTAACTGGTGTTAACTGGTGTAATTCAATATCTTAATTCATGTAAAATCTTTACAGAAACACTGTTTAAAAAAATTGCAACTGAAGTAGTTATTCACTTACTTAAAAAATAATAACTAACTTAAAAAAATAACTTTCTAGAAACAAATCCCACATCGAAATAATAACATCAAAACATAAAATCTCTTCAAATAAACTAAGACTTGCTTCTGTAGCTTGAAACATTCAGGTTTCTCTAGAGGAAAATCAACATGTCAACGTTCTCAGTTCATAGCAAAGATCTTTGTGAGGTTACAACATAAAGACCCTTTCACTGGGGACTGAGGTGGCTGGTGTGGTGAGGTAAGCCTTTGCTTGGGGTGAAAGCAGTGGGTCAAACTTACTGTTCTCCTTCCACCATTTGAGTGGGCAGCTTGGGCCATTTTTGCTCAGGAGTTGACGTAACGTTCCTTTGCTTCTAACTATGGTGGCGGCTAATATGCTGCCGCATGTTGCTCATTTTGCCAGTATATCTTAGCCGTCTCTTGCAATATTATCATGCTGTTTTGGTTTTGTCTGTCCATTTCTCACCAGTCGTATTTGCTTATAGCGGGAATCCAAAATGCTGCCACATGGGTGATTTCAAACCGCTAGGTGCATCCTCTATTTCAAAGTTGTTGCCTTCCGTCGCCATGTCTTCCCTCGTTTCGTGCCCTGTAGCTACCTACGTAGTGCCCTAAGTCACGTGACTTGATGTCTGACGTTGAACAAATCAGTTCACCAACCAGTTACTTTTTTTTAAGATAACGTAACCTATTTCATTCCATTTTCATCCAGTAGATTGCACCACTGAGAAAATAATACACCAAACAGACATTGAATTATTATGTTGTTCATGTATTTCAACACTTGTAAGTGACTAATGGAAGCACAACTGTCCTTAAATTAATAAGTAATGAAAGACAGATAGCTTCCTTCGTTGTGCCAGAGAAAGCATGTGGCTACTTAATGTGCTACTCTAGAGGCATTCACAGTCAACCACAACATCCTGTGAGACAGACTGGAGAACTTTGTGGCACTCTGGAACAGTGACACTCAGGTCCTCAGATATTTTGCACCGTCTTCCTTTCTGTCAAAGAATTGATTTGAAGGTGCTGTTGATGGTTTATAAAGCACTGAACTGCTTAGGGCAAAAACACATTTCTGATCTGCTGGTACGTTATGAACCAGCTTTCTTCTTCTTACACTGCACTGTAACTTTTATTCTGTTTTATTTGTCTTCTGTTGAGATTTTATTTCTGTTTCCTGTCTTGTGCTGTTTTTTGTCTGCCCCACCCTGTTTGTCATTACCCCTTTTTTGTTTTAGTTTATTTTTTTGTCATTGTAAGAGTCTTTGAGTATCTGAAAAGCACTATATAAAACAAATGAATTATTATTATTATTATTATTATTATTATTATTATTAGTATTTAGGTTTTAATTCTAACTTAATTATGTTACATTAATGTGATTTATATATTTGTATGTTGCATATTGCTTTTACTTGCTGTATATTTGATGTAAAGCACTTTGTATCACACATTTCAACAACAAGACAATTCAAAGAAACTTGCCTTGCCCTGCCTTGTGAGCTTTACCATCCTGTATTATAGTCAAATATTTTGTTCAAAAAATGGGCTGAGATTGAAGAAAATAGAAATTTAGGCTTCAGACTTTTTGTTCTTCTTTTGCAGTTTGATCTAATATATACACAAAAATACATGGCACCAGTGGGATTTGATCTCATAGTGTTTAAATTCTAGGCCTAGCACCCTAACCAGTGAGATATAACTCCACTATGAGAAAATAAAACCATACTGTAGTCTATTTAATCATACATCATTCAGTGTAGTGATGTCAGAGGAGCAGGAGAATATGGATCTAAATTATTCAAAATTTAGCTTTCATTTCAAGATTTCTATTTTCATAAATAATAAACAAGTCAGACACCTTTTTAAACAGAAAATCAATAGCCTCATTTGAACGGATGCTTTATTTATTTATTCATTTAAGGACAGTTGTGCTTACATTAGTCCTTTCAAGTGTTCAAATATATGAATGTTTCCAGGGAAATAGGTTTCCCCTGGTCAACTGTAGTTAAATGATTTTTCAATCATTTGCCGGTCAAATATAAAACAATGGATGTAGTCTGTTTCGTGTATTATTTTCTCAGTGGTGCCATCTACTGGATGAAAATGGAACAAAGAGAAACTATGTTATGCGTTCATGTACCCATAATGGTGCGAGCAGTCTAGATCTACTTCTAATTGCAAACAATAAAAACATGCGAACACAAGTGCGTGTAAATGCCTTAAAGAAAACATCTAACAGTGACACACAGGCATTCACACGCTCGTGTAGTACGCTGCTTCTTGTTACGTGATGAAGTCTGTGCACACGTAACAACGCACACACACGCACGCATGTGTGTTCTTTTGATCACATGGGCACGTACACGCTGCTGCTGATACCGCTGAAACCTCATACACACACACACACACACACACACACACACACACACGTCTTACAGTCCTCATTAGCTCTCAGTGATTTTGAGGCTGAATGCCTTTCCACTGCAAACCTGCCTGATTTCCCTTTCAATTAACTCTGTAAAAATTAAAACTTAAACCACTGAATGTGTGTGTGTTTGTGTGTGTGTGTGTGTGTGTGTGTGTGTGTGTGTGTGTGTGTGTGTGTGTGTTTGTGTGTGTATCCCATGTCTTAGTTTCATTCATGCTGTATAATACAACACTTAACCAAACGACACGTCTATCTACTTTGATTTGAAGGTCAGAAAATTACATCCATCGATTTGTGTAGTAGTCTTCTGCACTTTTGTCAGCCTGCTTTGCAGCTGTTCCGCAACTAATTTCAAGGTTGCTTTTCAGTGAAATGGCTTGAATGCTGCTCAAATTACTTTGTGCTCAGCTTTGGAGAATCGTGCTATTGTATATTAAAAAAAAAAAAAACGTGTGATAGCTCCACAGCAGAGAAAATTATTTAGATTTTTTGGTTGGTGGAAAAACTATTAGACTGCTGCTTACTGTCAGCGACTATAATTCTCTATACATGATTACATTTTTTATGGAATTTTTTTAGACTTCACTCACATAAGCCTAAAAACATTTTATGACATGAATCCCTCTTAATTTCTCAGCTCTATAATGTTAGCTTTCTTTAATATGTATTGTGCGTTTGGTTCAAATGCAATGTCGAGATTCACTGAAGAAAACTGGTGTCTTTGTTCACTACAAAGCTTATTTTGTAGCCTAATCAGACTGAATTGCCATTTAATTTCATTCATTCAGCTTGACTTCACATTGATTTGAGGCACTTCCTATAGTGTATGAGTGCTGCTGGTTTGTTTTTCTCCATTCTGCGTTTCCATTTCATGTTTTGCTTTGTTTCAAGAATATTCTCAATATTGCTTAATACATAAACACACAACTCCCTTGTATAATGTTTCATATGGGTTTATGTTACAACCAGTTTCCG
The DNA here is from genome assembly GCF_963691815.1 of Echiichthys vipera. NCBI lineage: Eukaryota > Metazoa > Chordata > Actinopteri > Perciformes > Trachinidae > Echiichthys > Echiichthys vipera. Next base: position 4,808,916 of record NC_139825.1, on the reverse strand, counting down.
TTATTTTAAATTGTCCTTGTCAACCATGATGTCCCCCAGGGTTTGGTGCTTGGTTCTCTTCTCTTCATCCTCTACATTCTACTACTTGAAAAGATCCTCTCATGCCACAGCCTCCTGTTTCCCTTTTACGCTGATGACACCCAACTCTACCTGTCCTCCAAAACCGTCACTGCTGCCACTCCCTCCACCCTCACCCCTTAACACACATTAGACAGGGACGCTAAGAATCTTGCTGAAATTTAGAAATTTGAGTCTTTGAGCAGGACTCCCAACCAGTATTTTGCATCCAGTTCACCCTTACTTGCAACCTTGGAGTCATCTTCGACCCAGCCTCTCGTTCTTGCCTCATGTCAACCACATCACCAAAACATTCTTCTCCCACCTCCTTAACATTGCCCGCCTCTGATCCTCACTGTCTCTTACTGCTTCAGAAACACTCAGTCATGCATTTGTAACATTCAGTCTTGACGATTGCAACAACATCCTCTATTGTACCACAAACAAATTCCTCAATAAACTTCAGTACATACAGAACTCTGAACAAAAGCCTGCCACTTACCAGTACCTGATCACATGACCACATCACCCCAGTCCTCCATTGCCTCCAATGGCTCCTGGTTTAACACAGGATACACATCATTTCTCATTAGTTTTGATTACTGTGGCAAAACAGCTCTCAGTCCCCACAGAAAAACGTCATAGGCTGGCTTTGACATTTTTCTGTGGGGAACTTCATCAGAAAAACAAGCTTTAATTAAGAATTGTGGAGACTCTTGTTTTCATTACTGCTACTGAACACATATGAGCTGAACCAAGACCCCAGTGTTCCCCAGATAGACATAATTACAGTTTTACATTGACGCCAAGCAATAATACTATAATTACTGACCTACAATAGATTCAGAATTAGGATATTTTTTTAAAGCTATAAGTGTATTTTCCTACTGATATTAGCAAGCCAGGATAACAAAAGCTAATACTAGACTGTCTGTGAAGCAGTTACTCACACACACACTCACACTGTGGTTGTGCACACAATGTGCACAAATGTGATGTGAGGGAGATTGATTTAGGTTTTTAAATACCATTAATGGTGTTATCAAAAATTAAAGTAGTTTTTATTTCTTGCTGGTACTATCATATTGGCCATACAGTTTATGATATTGACCCAAAATGCACACTGACACGCACCGAAAAATACCAAGCATTACCAAGCATTCACTAGGACTTCTTAGCACTCTAGTACTTTTAATCACACACTTTATCACACGATTTATGTGTAAGGACTCCTATCATGATACTGCAGAGGATTGGTGTTATTTTGAGCAGTATTTGTGGTTGAAAAATACGTTTTAAAGCCTTCACCTTAATTCCCTGAGCTAATCAGTGTTAGCCACGTCCAGCTGTTAGCGACTCTACCGGATTTCTCCATTGATAATTCATACACAAAAAAACCCCCGTCTCAATGGCTAATTTGATGTATGTAAGTGCCAAAAAAGACCATGGGATGATTTTGTGCCGGAATTACACTTTAACTTGTAAACTGTTAGTCACCCTGTTCTACCCAAAATAAATCTACAGCATGCAAAATGCTCACATCCCTAATTCCTTTTACTCTGCTGATATAAAGACACAGGTACATGGATAAATGAATGACAGAATGAAGTGATGGAGAGAGCGAAGATAAAAGAGACAGGGGAAGATGAATGTAGGAAGAGATGAGAGAGGAAAGCAGATGAGTTTTCTAGAGGTCACCAGTCTGTTCCTATGGTTCTTACCCACCAATTATCCCTTGGACCAATTATCCCTTGGACCTATTTATCTCAACGCGCTTCATTAAAACAGCACAGGTCATCTACTAATTTCATTGGACAGGGCCCGGACCTAGTCATTGTGGAAGGCCAATCAATTCAAAGGTCGTACTCCTGGGTGTCCAGAATTGTCTTGGGTTGAATGATGATTGGGATGTCAGAATACACAAATAGACAGGAATAGATACAAGATGAGCTGGAGTGAAAGCATGCATGAAGACACCCATGTCTGGTTGTAGACAGTTGTATTGTAGTAAAACTTGCTGAAGTTTATATAGCGTTGAATGTCAGTGGCTCAGGATTAAAGATAAATCTTGCAGTGTCTAAAGACTATTAAATGGCCTAGCTAGAGTGTTAAATCACCAGTTTGTATACAGTACAGTGCCGTACTTTTCTGACCTATACAGTTGTAAAGTCAGTCCAAACCTATTTTATCCTATTTACTTAGAAAATGTTACTTATTTAGAACATTTTACACAAAATAAAATCCCTCCCTATCTCCCTCTCCCCTCCCAAACCTCCAGTTTGCCATTATATTATATTAAATTCAGCAAGCATTGTCTGTGTGAAGTTTTGAAAAGTGAAACCACACTTGTGACAGCTCTTGACTCGCCAATGCCCTGATTCACTTACTTTGACTTGAATGAGCTGCAGGGGCGTGTGTGTGTGTGTGTGTGTGTGTGTGTGTGTGTGTGTGTGTGTGTGTGTGTGTGTGTGTGTGTGTGTGTGTGTGTCGGAGCTGAACGTGCAGTGGAGAGAACAGAGAAGCTCATGCTTACATGCTCTCAGTTAGTCTGCCGACATTTGGCACTTATTGACTTAACGTGAAGTTGAACTCGGTAGTACCGACGTAATTTGGTCAGTACCCTTAAATGTAACAAGTTAGGTATCCAACCCTAAATATGAGTAGCAGTTATTAGGGAATTAAATCCATATATATAAAACAGAATAAACTAGAAGGTCACAAACCGGCTCTGTCTTGCAGTGCTAACAGAAGAAAAAATTATTAGTGTAACCTCCCAATAATTGAACTGGCTCTTCATTGGCCCATGCTACACCCTTCAACAAAGTTTCATGAAAACTGGGACAGTAGTTTTGTCCATTATCCTGCTCAAAATTCAGACATACAGATAAACCAAACAGAAAACAAACCTCCTTGCTGTAGGTAATGAGTGGAGAAACATTCTGAATCCAGATGCTTCCATACTGGCGTAGAGGCTCTGAATGGTCGTATGGTTAGTTTTGGATCATCATTTTCTGACCATCATCAAAACCATAGAAATAGAACTGGCTAGATAGAAAGAAAGTGTTTCTGGGAAAACTTTCCACTTGAAATCAACATAACAGGATGGTCAGTGGTGGCAATTTTATGTGTACTGTTCCACTGCAAAGAACAAGTGGCAAGTCACAGACTCACTGATCAAAGGCCATCTGATCTTAGTAACGTGTGTTTATCAAGGTTAGATTAAGTTACAGCGAATGCAAGCCCAACATTTTCTACTGCTGCAGCTTCACCTTAGAAGACAGTGACTGCTATCGTTCATCAAAAGTGTGTCTATGAAACAAGATAACAGCCATTTGGAGCATTTTTTGATGGAACCATGTCAGGGAGTAAAGAACAGCCAGGAGCAGCCACACTGTTGTAGATGAGCTGCAGTTTGCTCATCTCCAACTCCTTAGCAACTAGCCTACTTTGACTTTCACTGTTTGCAGACTCATGCAGCTGTGGGCAGCAGAAAATCAGATCACAGTTGCTCACATAATTATGGGAAAAGGCCAATTATTGCCTGACTTATTTACTAAAACATAGTTTGTTGATTCCCCTGCTATTCTGGGACCTGTAGTATGAAAACACATTCGCTGCGACACACATCACAGCCATCAGTGTTTCTTTCAACTGTATACACACACACACTGCAAAGTAAGATATATCCGTACAGTACATGTTCGACTTCACCTCTTATATCTGGACAAAGTAATCTGTTTCAATCTTCATCGCACACATGAGTGTATGTGTGCTCGCAGTGCTGCGGGCCTGTGTGTACAGAAATCTGAGGTCAATGGAGCGTGGTATGTCAGAACTGAATGCTAAGGTAGGGATTAGAGGGAGGCAAGGACATTAAACCCATACAATCACTTCACCTCGTGACCTTCAATACACACACACACACACACACACGCACACACACAGTCACGGCCCAGTGTTGAAAGGTTAACAGTGTATGAGTGATGGAGGTCAGCCCCAATAGATCTTTCAGCTAATGCCATTCACAGTAATACATGTAATGTAATTGTGTGTTGTGAAGCACTCAGATTATATGTGATGTCTTCTGATGACCACGGTGCATTCAAGTGTGCAGATGGAACATTTGTGTACCTCATATGCCATAACTAAATTGAGCTATGCTGTATGGAAAAGTCGATATAATGACCCAATCATATTCCCAGCAGGGGCTTATACTGTTTCCAGCAGGCATCTCTTATTACATAATGGGACAACTTAAACAACTGTAATTTCTGTTTCCAGCATCTTTGTCTCCTGAAATATCTTCCTAGCTTTGGCAGTAGTAATTCGGATTATTTGGCCCCTGATGAAGGCCTTAAAGGCCTCCCACCTAATACCCGCTGAAGTTTCTGTTTGTTTCTGTATTTGTTTCAAGGTGGAATTTAATTTGTCTGTCCAAGAAGTTAACAAAGCCGGGATCAGTAAACCATTTTTGCTTGAAACGCCATCTAGGGAGATACCTCATTATTTGGAAATCTTGATAACCTATGGAAATTGGAGTGCAGCCTGAGATTATAATAGTGTCATAAGAGCAATATTTCATTTTATATTTTAAGCTGGTTGATAAAAAAATATCCATATGCCAATAAGATTGATGTGTGCTAAAGTAAGTAACATGAAAATTTGAAGTAGCTTGTATTAGTCTCCCTCCAGATATCTATCAAATGAACTCACTTCAAGGATGAGAGTGTTCAATTCCTGAGCTTCTATCCCTCACTGGGTCCAAGGTATAGACGGAAGCCATTTACATTTTTTTTTTTGCAGTATTGCAGTTTTTGCGCCATAGTAGTTTTGATTTTGAGGACAATTTTTGTCTTCTCGCAATGTTTTATGTGCGTGTCATTGCTGGTTGAGTTACCATGTGTGATGACCAAATATAACCAAAGCCCAGGGGTCTCCTACATACTGCACTGACACATATAGGTCACCTAACCACCTACACACACACACACACACACACACACACACACACACACACACACACACACACACACACACACACACACACACACACACACACACACACACACACACACACGCTCCAGCATCACTGACAGTATCCTCTCTTGACTCAATCTGTCAGCTTGCCTTTATCTGCCTTTTCTTTTCTTCTTTCTCTCCTCATCATCATCTTCTTCAGTTCATTTCTCTTCACACCTCTGTCGATTTCACCACTCACAGACTTCGAACTTTAGAACTGACATGAATTAAGAGAAAGCTACATATGAGTGTATCATAGCCCTACTCAATTCAAAGCATTCAATTGACTTGATTTATGTATTTATTTAAAACATTTAACATAATAATAATAATAATAATATCGTTTTCAACATATTTCTAACCTAATCATGTATTTGTTAGGATAAAAAGAAAATAGTCTGCAAGGTTTTTCCGTGCAAAATAATCTCTGGACAGAACTTGGTGGAACATTTGCATGAAGGGAGGCAAACCCTGCAATTGAAATGGCCTCTAATTCCCCACAAAAATATTAAAAGACGTAATGTTATGCGGTCTCTGGACATAATGTGACTGATAATGGCTGTGTGAGAAAACAGATCAACATCAGGCATGAGAGTCCTGCAGACACAGTCTGGCCTTTTTCACACGTGTGTTAACAAGTTGTTTTAGTCCTGCAGCTGCAAACTCAGATTACAGACTCAGATATGTGGACGACACATGGGTTAAGATCAAATCCAAAGAGGTGCAAACTTACCTGAACATATCAACTCAGTGGACAGAAACATCAAGTTCACCAGAGAGGAAGTTAAGGACAACAGCTTGCCCTTCTTGGACTGTGACATCCATATGGAGAATGACAGGAGCCTCCACATAGGGGTATACAGAAAACCCACTTACACGGATCAATATCTACTTTTTGACTCTCACCACCCTTTGGAACACAAGCTTGTTGTTATCAGAACACTGCAGCATAGAGCTGATAACGTTCCCACTAGCTCACAGGCTCAAGGGGAAGAACGCAAGCACCTGAGATGCGCCCTCACAACTTGTGGCTACCCCAGCTGGACCTTTGTTAAAATGGCAGCTGCCTCCAGAAAGAAAACCAAAGTGGTTGAGAAAGAAAAAGATAACAGGAGAAACAACATAGTCATCCCATATGTGGCTGGGGTATCGGAGAAACTCAGGAGGATTTTCAACAAACACTGCATCCCTGTGTATTTCAAACCCGGTAACACACTCAGACAGAGACTAGTACATCCGAAGGACAGAACACCACACCACCACGAAAGCAACCTGGTTTATGCTGTCCAATGCAACGAGGAATGCAAAGATCTTTACATTGGAGAAACAAAACAACCACTGCATAAACGCATGGCCCAACACAGGAGAGCTAACTCCTCAGGCCTGGACTCCGCTGTCCACTTACACCTCAAGGAGAAAGCCCACTCCTTTGATGACAGCAATGTCCAAATCTTGGACAGAGAGGACAGATGGTTTGAAAGAGGAGTAAAAGAAGCCATCTATGTAAAAGTGGAGAAACCATCGCTAAACAGAGGAGGAGGTCTGAGACACCACTTATCTCCAATTTACAATGCTGCCCTTTCATCCCTTCCCAGGAGATTCAACAATCTAACCTCAGAGGACAACTGTTCACACATGGCCCGGGTGACCCCAACGACTGTCGTTCAGACTCAATAGAGCACTAACGAAGTCGAAACCAACTGCCCACCAACGACTGTCACTCTAACGACGGGCGTGGGCATTTGGAGCACAAAGGGTGTCAGTGACATCATCGGCCTTGTGAGAGGTTAAATACCTGGATCTCCACACCAGTTAGTTGGACCAGTCCCAGCCTGGTCAGATGCGTACATGAACTGATGAAGCCTCTTGGATGAGAGGTGAAACGTCTTCCTAGACAAACAACCAGTCCAGTTGTTTTTGACTGAAATTGCTTTGAGGATAACGATGACCTGGACTAATTAGAACATTCACAGGCTTATTCACATATTACTTATATTATCTCTCTTTTATATAAAATAAGGTTTTTAACAAATGGAACCCATGTTTTCTTTAAAGGAAACTCTGTGCACTTATTTTACTGGTTATTGGTTGTTACTGTCAGTATGCCATACTAATATAATTAAAAGAGTTTGAATTCTGCTCTAGTTGGTTCATGATTGACAATTATTTGAAATATTGAAAATGATTTGAACATTGTTCATATGGTGACAAATGTTAATCTTGAAAGATAGTATAATGCTGTGTAAGGAGCAAAATATACTGGAATATTCCCCCATGTCTCAATTGAAATGTTGCGTTCTATGTGAGCACACAAATAAAGGATAAATGTATGTTGATGTGTCAGGATACACCATTGTCATACATCCCGACATTGATCACATTCACATCCTCAAACGATGTATCCAGCCCATACCATGATCACTACTTCTGTCTCTTCAAATGACATCATGCTACAGTGTTTCCCAAAGGATCTTGTGAGACGTTGGTTGGTGGACTTGGGACCCTCTGTGGGTAAACATTTTTTACATTTTAAAAGTGAAATGCATCAATCTGGTGCACTTTGAGAGCAACATTAAGAGGCTCGATCTATGAAGAACGTGCTCTAGTGAAAAATTTAATCATGAACTCATTTATAATTTAATTATTTTAATTTAGTTTGTTTTGTCCTGCCAATCTACTGCTCCACACTCCAATCCAGTAGGTAGCGGTAATGCACCTATAAGCTGGTTTGCGACTGCGATTAAAACACAAAGAAGTAGAAGAAGCTATGAAAGGCAATAAATGACGAGGCCCCCAGGAATTGCACCGAATGTTTAAGCCAATTTGACATAGTGGCGTGAGTCATGTGATGCCATGGGCCAAAAAGACATTTTAAAATTTAAGGTTACATGGCAGAAGTAGCTAGCAGAGCTTGGAGAAGTTTGAGGAGTCTTTAGTGTGCCTGCTCTATTGACCCAACAGTACGTATAGCATAATGGAAGCAGTGCCAACAATCCAGGTATTTTTAGATGCGGAACTTCAACTTTTTTGGCTTCATGCGCCACTGTGCAACTTTCATAGAAATTAACATGCCTCCACCTCGAACACTGTATCCAGTTCATTTAATGAATCCATGTGAGTGACACACATACAGCAAAAAAGTTACACTGACAAGCATGGTAAACGAGATGGAGTTTAATGCATTTCACAGCTAGTCAAAACACAGAATCGACAAGCAGTCGGATATGTCTGTTGACAAGCTCTTAGACTGAGAGTATGTTACACATAAAGCCATACTGTGGTATCTGTGCATGTAACTGATTGAAGCCAACTTTGGCCATTATTGTTAAAACATCTTAGTTGTAACACCACAACTCTGAAAATGTATTGAGGGCACAAAGGTAAATGTATGAATGTATGGATTTGATAACCATATTAATATCCATCCATCCCTCTTCAACCGCTTGTCCTTATCGGGGTCTCGGGGGGCTGGAGCTGATCCCAGCTGACATCGGCGTGAGGCGGGGTCCACCCTGGACAGTACGCCAGTCTATTACAGGGCACATAGAGACGAACAGAGACAGGCAACCATTCACACCTACGGGCAATTTTAGAATCATCAATTAACCTAAAACCTGCATGTCTTTGGGCTGTGGGAGGAAGCTGGAGAACCCAGAGAAAACCCATGCAGACACGGGGTTCTGATGGACTGCTGGTAAGACTGCTGGTAAGACTCTGGTGCTCCCTAAATGAGCAGCAAGACACTACATCCTGTCACCTCTGCTCCTTCTCTCCTTATTTTACAGTAAATGGACATTAATTTATGAGCCGGATGTTCAATAAAAAAAACAAATGTCAAAAATATTTGAATGTATCCATGCATTTATTTTCAGCAAAACGTACATTGTTTGATAATTTATGTCCTTTTGTCAACATACATGCCTGCAATCTGTGCGTGTCAGGGCTGCACAGTTGATCGCAATTTTATCAAAAAGGTAACATGGTCTAGTGCAATATCCAACAGAAATCAACATGTTAAAGGCAAAATATGTGTCATAACAGTATTCTGAATGAAGTATTGTGGCACTGCAGAAATATCCCTTTCCATCCAATATTGTGCATTGTATGGCAATGCAAGTAGACAGTTAATTTGATCACAGATTAGTTATTTTCCTCATATTGTGCAGCCCTAGTACATGTGTTTACTCATGCATGCCTCTGTGTTTCTGGGAGTGTGTTATTGATTGGCGCAGATGTTCCACATGGCCTCCATGCCACAGATGGCCAGTCAAGTTGTCTTCTCTTGTTCTTATGTCCTCTTGGCATGTCATTAGACATGCAGGGGCTTGTACATGTTGCATGTTGTGTGTCAATGTGTGTGTGTGTGTGTGTGTGTGTGTGTGTGTGTGTGTGTGTATGCCCTCCTACTGCTGACCAGCTGCTACCAGAGGCTATTGTGTCAGCAGACGCCAGGACTATTTGCTTTTTGTTTTTGTGTGTGAGTGTGTGTGTGTGTATGTCTGTGTGTGTGTGTGTGTGTGTGTGTGACAGAGAGAGAGAGTGAGAGAGAGCATTTTAAGGGTGTAAGGCTATCAGAAAGTAAGAGACATGTTTTTCATGTGATTAAAATGACTCACCTTCTCCTCACATCACCAATATTAGTGTATCTCTGTGCTATGAAGTGTATAGTGTGTGTGTGTGTGTGTGGGGGGGGGGGGGGGGGGGGGGGGGGAGTGGGCTAAGGAGGCTTAAAGGGCTAAATGAATGAATGACCCGTGCCTCTGCTTGGACCTTGTGACCCCGCCAACTCATTAACTGTAGAAAAATTACCACACCTCCTGTTGCTGGAGACAAAGACATGGTGGATTGAAGTGTGTGTGTGTATGTGTGTGTGTATGTGTGTGTGTGTGTGTGTGTGTTTAGGGGTTTGGGCACTGTGGTTAGACTGTTTTTTTCCGGGTGGTGGGGGTCAGTGTATGGACAATAGGCTTGGCGCGCGACAACCTTTATTTGACTTAACAATCAGGGAAGAAGTGTTCTAGGCCTATGACACACACACACACGCCATGTCCTGCTGTCTCTGTCTGCTCTGTGCCCCCCCCATTGTTTCACTTCTCAAACCTTTCCATGACTTTCTGTGTTGTCTGGAACACGCAGTCAACTATTTTATTTGCTGTGTAAAGACACACTCAGGAGAGGGACAGACTATTTCTGTTTTATTTCTCTAAAGGTGCTCTGCAGCCTGCAGACACTGTAAAAAAGCATATTTTTTATATCCCTGTAGAAAATATTTAGAAATTTGTAATATACATTTGAATTGGGACAGATAGTTATACAGTTATTGGACCAAACATATGCACCAAACAGCAGTTCAGAGTATTCGGCCTTCTTAGAGACCCTGAATGGAGTCTTGCATGGGGCTCCAGTAGGGGACTCCATAGTTCTGCTGGGAGACTCCACGTGGGCAATGATGGAGACACCTGGGGAGACGTGATGAATGGCCTCCCTGATCTAAATCCGGGTGGTTGTTTGTTATTTGACTTCTGCGTTAGTGATGGATATTCTATAATGAACACCATGTTTGAACATAAAGATGCTCATTAGTGTAAGTGGTAGCAGAGGTACCTTGTGACATCATCAGTCGGTGACCTTCAGCACTCACTGGATCAGTTCACAGCCGAGTGTGAAACGGCTGGGATGAGGATCATCGCCTCTAAATCTGAGGCCATGGCTCTCAGCAGGAAAGGAGTGAGGGGACGTTGGAGCGTGAGTTTGGCCAGAGAATCGGAGCAGCGTGGACGGTATTGTGATGAAAAGAGAGCTGAGCCGGAAGGCAAAGCTCTCAATCAGTCCTCATTCCTACCCTCACCTGATTCTGATTCTGACCTATGGTCATGAAAGCTGGGTCATGACTGAAAGAACGAGGTCACGGGTATGGGAATGGGTTTTCTCAGGAGGGTGGCTGGAGTCTCCCTTAGAGATAGGGTGAGAAGTTCAGCCATCCATGAGGAACTCAGAGTAGAGACGCTGCTCCTTTGCGTTGAAAGGAGCCAGTTGAGGTGGTCCGGGCATCTGGGCGCCTCCCTAGCGAGGTGTTCCAGGCATGTCAAGCTGGGAGGCGGCCTCGGGGAAGACACAGGACTAGGTGTAGAGATTATATCTCCACACTGGCCTGGGAACGCCTCGGGATCCCCCAGTTAGAGCTGGTTAATGTGGCCTGGGAAAGGGAAATTTGGGGTCCCCTGCTAGAGCTGCTGCCCCCACGACCCGACCCCAGATAAGCGGTTGAAGATGAGGTGGGTTTTTTTTTTTAGGTTTTATTTATGTTGTTGGGACAAACATTTATATCGGGCATTAGATCTGGGAACGTATTTTATTATTCATGTCTCCTTTAGAGCAGCCTGACACGATTCACCGCCCAATAAACTGTGTCGATTTTGGGGAAACTCTTCCTGTCCTCTGGCACTTTCTGCAGTCTCTGTAAACACTGTTCAGGTGACTCCTCCCCCTTAACCCTGTTCCACTGAGCCCACTCTGTTGTCATTGGTTACCATTTGGAAGATCTTCAAAGGGCAGTTGAGCTCTAACCGCTCCTTTTGCGGGTTAATGGGAGAAATATAACAGGCCAACAACGCTCCTTTTCTCTTATTATCATTATCTTTTATCATTTTTAGCCGCAAAGACACGGCTAAAAATTAAATTAATTGCTGCATCACATACAACGCTGCAATGTGCACGTCTGTTTTATGTCCATGTCACAGTTAGCATAACAGAAAAATGTATGTTTCTGATTGGAGCAATCTTACAACCGTCCCCTGTTACAACTGTTCCTGGTCTCCCCTACTATCAAATGTATTTTTCAAAGGTGGCAGTATCGTAAGTGCACACTTATACAATCACATCCGCCACAGTAGATATGAGATGTGGCCTGAAAATCATGGGTAAGCTGTTTGTGAATGTGACGAGAGAGTCTGAGCACAGATGCTGCTGTTAGAGAACAGGTAACACTGGCTCACACTGATGACAGTACCCGGGGCAGATGCTGTGAGTCTGAGGCTGCTGTCAGTCCAGTGCTGTACTGATAAGTGTGGAGCGGAGAAGTAGATCTGTCCTGTCCTTAGACGCTACGGGGACCGACTGCAGTTTAAGGCAGTGGTTTGTTTTTCTGCTGGCGAGAGGCCCCTCCCACAGATACACCCCCACTGCCGTAGTGGCTCGCTTCCACGGTCACGTAACATAACACTCAGGTGTGAAGTGTCGTAACGTTAAACAGACCATATAAGGATCCTGAATCAGCCTGTCTACCCACTTATGCCTGGTGCTTGGATCTTTAGGAGAGCTAAAGAAAAACGGCTTTCTCTCACACCCAAACAAACACATTTTTTGGAGACATTCCTACCGACGTCCTAACTGAAGTGAAAAGAGCCAACTGCAGAGCGCGCCGGCAGGTCAGGGCACGGCAGTGACGGACCTGAGGTGGAGCAGCATGACCATGTAGGGAAGTCCGGCATCATCTACGTAGATAAATTCAAGAAACTTGAAAGTGAAGAAATCGCTAATAGCAACCAAATCCTAGCGTTCAGAGCTGAGCACAGTTGACCCAGACAGGCCTCACGTATAATTATATGTACATCATTGTTTGATACTTTGGTGTCTTTTAACATGACTATACAACATTATGCCACTTGCCAGAAAGCAGGAGTGCCAGGTTTTCCAGGATGTGTGGAACATTCCTCCATGAGGCCAAGCAGGAAAAAAGCGACCTCCACGTGGTGTGGCTCGATCTTGCAAACGCTTATGGTTCTGTCCCTCACAAACTCATTCAATTTGCATTGGAGTTCTTCCACATCCCTGATTCCATCAATAACCTGGTAACCAGCTACTTCAGAGACTTCCAGATGTGCTTCAGCCTCCAGGAGTTTATAACAGGATGGCAGCAGTTGGAAGTTGGCATCGCCATGGGGTGTTCCATCTCCTCTTTGTCGCAGCTTTTGAGACCATCCTCCGCAGAGCCCGACAGACCGTAGGAGGAATAAGGCTGCAGACAGGGCAGAGGCTTCCACCACTCCGAAGCTACATGGACGATGTCACTGTGGTGCTGCAGACAGCTTCATGCACAAGGAGGTGCCTGAAGAGGCTGGATGAGCTGGTGACGTGGGCGCGGATGAAGATAAAACCCTCCAAGTCGAGAAGCCTCTCCTTGCATAAAGGGAGCAGGAACGACAGTACCATGTTTGTCCCAGGAGGTGAGCAGATCCCTCTACTGGCCAACCAAAGCCTAGGGAGGCAGTACGATGCAGATCTGTCAGAGAAGCATGCAGGCAAGGCAGCACAGAAACAACTCTCGGAAGGCCCGGCGAGCATCGACAAGAGCCAGCTCCCCGAAAGTACAAGTTGTGGTGCTATAACTTCACTTTGTACCAAAGGGTCATGTTGCCACTGAAGATGTGCGAGATTCCATCCTCGACAGCCAACGGGTTGGATATGCTAGCAAACTCTTATATCAGGAAGTGGCTAGGCCTACCACGTTGCTTCTCCGACACAAGGTTGTTTGGGGCAACTTCGCTGCAACTGCCGATCCAGTCTATCATCCTGGGCTATAAGCAGGAGAAGGCCAGGTTGGTCCTGGAGCTGAAGGAATCCTCGGATCCTACCATGAGGAATGCACTCGTACCCACCCGAACAGGCTGGAAGTGGCAAGCCGGGCCAGAGGTCGCAAAGCCCATCGGCAGGCTCCAACACCAGGAGATAGTTGGCAAGGTGCAAGTAGGGAGAACGGGGCTTGGATGGGGAGATTATCCATGTCTCTGGTCCAAGGCCACGAAGAGGGAACGCAAAGCAATAGTCGTGGAAGAGGTGTCAAGGGCAAAACAGGAGCTGTACACCATCAAAGCTGTCTCACAAGGTCGTCAAGGAAGGTGGACCACTTGGGCAGGCACCGTCAAGAGGCCGATCAGCTGGGCCGACCTGTGGAAGATGCCACAAGCCAGACTCAGCTTTCTTCTCCGGGCAACCTATGACACCCAGCCATGCCCCAGAAACCTCCACCAGTGGTTTGGCAAGGAGGAGAGCTGTCCCCTGTGCAGTACACCCAACGCTAGCCTACAGCACTTGCTGTCTGGCTGCAAGACTGCATTGATGCAGGGCCGATACAGATGGCGACATGATCAAGTCCTGACGTGACTGTCCGAATTCCTGGAGAACAGCAGACGAGAGGCTAACAACCAGCCCACACCCAAACAGCTGCCTGTCAGGTTTGTGAGGCCAGGGGAAGGCAGAGGAGACACCAGCTGACGGGGCCCCCGGAATGTCCTCTCTAAGGCAAGGGACTGGAGCATGAGGGCTGGTCCACTACCATCGACCCTGTGGAAGTAGGCTGTCGGGGCTTCGTCGGCACATCAACAACGAGGCTGCTTCGAGATGTGAAAGAGAGCGAAACTCCAATGAGCGGTGGTCCCCGGCTGATGACCCTGCAGCTGACCCAAGGCGTTGTAGGAGGCGCGTCAGGCATATTTGCCCAGCAGAAACAACACCTCATCTGTACAATCAATATGAAAACATTCATAAGTCAGAAAAGACAGGAAGCATAATAGGTCCTCTTTAAAGTGTCATGCTCAGCTACTACAGAATATTCAAATCATCTTACAATGAGCAATGAGATGATGCTTTGATAGAACTTAATAAATTATAAAATTAAATGGGTATGATGGCTTTATATGCAATCATTGTGTTGCAATATCATTTGACTGTTTTAAATAGTTATAAATAATCCCTATAATATATACGCTCAGGGGCTCATTCACAAAGATCGGGTTGTGGCTGCTGACAGCACCATTTCAATCAGGAAGTCTTAATGATTCCGTTTTAGATGTAAAAGTAAGAATTTACTTTATTTAACAATGCATGACAAATAATATGATTGAATGAGAGTCTTTTGCGATTAGACTCCATCGAGACTTCATGTTAAAAGGGTAGTGAAGCCAAAGGTAGAGCAGAATACCCCCCTATGGAATGTGGATGCAGTGGAGAAGGAGTCCAGATGATGCTGCTGAAGACGTGGAGGTGAATGGGGTGGAGGTTGGTGTTTGCCATCGCCTGACGCCTGGAATGACAGCTGACAGCACAGAGAGAGAGCACTTTAAACTTGAAATTGGCAGCGCAAACACGTCCGTAAAGTTTGGCAATAATTTATAATATAATTGAAATGCAGTTAACAATTTTAATTTTCAGTAAATTATGTCTCCCAGTTTGTATCATATTGCGTACAATTGCATCTGCACTGTATGTTGTTATATCTGTTCAGAGCATCGGTGAGACAAACTGAAGAGATAAAATATTTTAGATGAGAGGAAATGCTCACTGTTCTGCCTCTGAGTTGTTTTGACTTGATTCCACCTCCTATCAATGTGTACATGTGTTTTTGTGTCTAGGGCTGGGCGAATATTAAGCATCAATGTAGCCATGGCAACGGTTACTCAATTACCGGTGTGTGTCTTGTTTACCTCCAGACAGAGGAGGTGTCTTGTTACCCTCTCCACTCTCCATCCCTCACTTTTCTCCTCTCGCTGTCTGCCATCCATATGCACAATTATAGAAATAATAAAAATGTTGATAAGTCATCTATCCAACACTGTTTCAGTATAACTCTACTGTATCTCACATCATAAATGATGACATCATATTTAAAATGTGATAGAGTAGCAATTGCACTGTTAGCATTTCAAGAATAACACATGCAAACACTTTTTTTGAAAGATTATTTTTTTGGCAGTTTTTCAAGCCTTATCATACAGGACAGACAGGAAATGGGGTGGGAGAGAGAGAGGGGGAGAGACATGCAGCAAAGGGCCACAAGTTGATGTAGAACTTGTGGCCGCTGCCTCGAGGACCTTCCGCCTCTTTACATGGGGCGACTGCGATAACCACTTTTGCTCAAAAGAAGGTAGGACAGGAGTATCTGCTGTAATCCAACGTGTCTCTTATGAACAGGCAGAATAATTATATTTAATTGACCTTTCTAATGTGTGTAAAGTTGTGTGTGATCATTCTGTAGCAGCCTTCTGTCATTTGCACATGATTTAAGGTAAACACCGTGGACGGTTGTGTACTGTGCACTCTGGCACAAAACTTTTCAAATAGGAGGCTGCAGATGTCCTGCTGCCTTTAGGAGAAGTTATTAAGAGTTACGCTGCAGATTATTTTACAGACTTTCCTGCTTTAATCACATTAAATCAGTTTATTTTTGATTCCTACTGGTTGGAGACTGATTAATAAAATGGTTTAATTACATTTTAGGCAGTATATTGACAAGTGACTAGCGATAATGTATTTAAAGATGACACACAGAAACAACACAGGCTCATGATGTCACTGTGGCATGACTCTGATAGATGGATGTCATTAAAAAGAGACAGGTGTTTATGTTTCATCATTATTTTCTGCTTTAAATGTACCTGTAGTAAAAAACAATAGAAAACTAACTTTTTTTTAAGGTTACTAATCACTTTGTTTTCAAAGGCTCTTCCAGAGTGAGGCTCCAATCCCAGGGCTGTGTACAGTGTTTCCATACAAGAAATACAGAATGTCTATTAATCTGTCCTGCTAACAATTCTGTGCTCTTTCGTTTTTTTTTGTGCTAGATAGAGCGGACAGGTCTCTCTCTCTCTCTCTCTCTCTCTCTCTCTCTCTCTCTCTCTCTCCTCTCTCTTCTCTCTCTCCTCTCTCTCTCTCTCTCTCTCTCTCTCTCTCTCTCTCTCTTCTCTCTCACTCTCTCTCTCTCTCTCTCTCTCTCTCTCTCTCTCTCTCTCTCTCTCTCTCTCTCTCTCTCTCTCTCTCTCTCTCTCTCTCTCTCTCTCTCTCTCTCTCTCTCTCTCTCTCTCTCTCTCTCTCTCTCTCTCTTCTCTCTCTCCTCTCTCTCTCATAATTACAGATTAAGTTGTACCAAAACAACATATATGACCTTTCTATTAAGCATTGTAAAACTGTAAACAGGAACTCAGGCACAATGCAGCGAGGTACGAAGAACTGAAAAGGCACACAAAGAAAACCATTAGCTCTAGTTGGCAAGACTGCAGCAAAAAAACTCACTAGGAGAGGAAGGTCAGCTCTACCAACAAAATGGAATTATCTGGCAGGTGTATATGTAGAGGTGGTATTGATTGAATGGCTGCAGGTGTGCCTCGTTGGCCCGTCAGCCAAGCCTGCAGAGGGGGAGGAACAAAGAGGCAGAGAAAAAACAGGCAGGGTAAAAACACCAAGACAAAGAACCCACACAGAATATTTTTGCAACACAGTGATACTTCACCTCCTGAGTCTGGTAAATCCCTCTGGGCAACTTTTTGTGATGGAGACACCACCTCTCTACACAGACTTGTGATGCATTTTTTATAACTACATCGCCTGACTTTGCTCCCACCGTAATTACTATGGCCACCAACTTTTAATCATAAATGTAAAGAAATTTTAGACTTGATACAAAAACATGGGTTGGTATGCAGCTTGTGTGTGTGTGTGGTGTGTGTGTGTGTGTGTGTGTGTGTGTGTGTGTGTGTGTGTGTGTGTGTGTGTGTGTGTGTGTGTGTGTGTGTGTGTGTGTGTGTGTGAGAGAGTGTGAGAGAGAGAGAGAGAGAGAGAGAGAGAGAGAGAGAGAGAGAGAGAGGAGAGAGAGAGAGAGAGAGAGAGAGAGAGAGAGAGAGAGAGAGAGAGAGAGAGAGAGAGAGAGAGAGAGAGAGAGAGAGAGAGAGAGAGAGAGAGAGAGAGAGAGAGAGAGAGACAGAGAGACAGAGAGACAGAGAGACAGAGAGACAGAGAGACAGAGAGACAGAGAGACAGAGACAGAGACAATGCACATGTGCCTTGGCTGGCTCTCCCAGTGCTCAATGTGTTTTTACCAAGCTGGAGCTGGATGGTCGGCTTCAACCATGCAACCTCCAGCAGCGAGGCCAGATGTCCTAATCTGCCAACACCACACAAGGTAGTCCATCCTGGGCTTAAACCTCTTGACCAAATGCCATTGGTTGCCTGGAGGTCAGGTGTCCCAGGTGGCTGATAGCGTACATTGGTTAGTAAAAGCAACATCTCAGTGTGTATTGGCTTGTTATGCTACATTTGTATTGTCCACCTGGTTTTCATAATTTTCCAGTGCCATGAAGTGCCTGCTGTGCTTCAGCCAATGCTTCAAAGCATTGCTGAGTTATACATCATGTAACTGGGTTCATTTCAGTATCCTAAAATGTATGATAATTAGGTGTATACTGGTGAAACGTCAAACAGACCCAGCTTTAGTTTTGCAAGTGATAATGCAGTTGGTTGCAGTACCAGACTATATTAACTGGTACTGAATGAAGAACTACAGGATCATGGAAACACATTTATTTGATTTATTTATTTTAATGTTCCACAAATGCCTCACATTGCTTCTGGTACAATGAGGTATTTATTCTAATTTTTTTTAAAAACAGATTGTACTTGGTTTTTTTTTACACAGTTCTTTGTTAGCATTGCAGAGAGAGCATGGGTTAAGTGGTCCATGTAGCAGCTTCAGTTGGACATAATACACATTCTGCTGTGGCAGCTGTGTTGGATCGCACCCTATCTTTTTTTGGCCTGAAGCTAATAGACTGCTCTCAAAAGTTTACTACGACAAATAATTAAAACAATTTTCTTGTGACAGCCCAAAATTATTTTCTCATCTGGGAATGGGAAGGGAAAATTTAGGTCCCTTTATAAGGAATTACAAGTGAATGAAATGGCTTTTCTAAATGAGTTTTCTGTCTTAGAAGACAAATAATGTAACAGTCAGCCTTATACTAACAGCCAAAAACATTGCACCCCTCAGAAAAAGTAATCTTCTGGTCTGGTGAAGCTAAGATGTCAATCATTCACTTGCACACAAACACACACACACACGCACAAACAGACGGAGATCAAAAGACATTTTTGGCTCCTGTCCCAGACTTGTTTGTTCTCGCTGGCCGCTTGATTAGAGTGAAATAAACAACAGAGGATTGTGGGAACATTCAGGGTGTCCTCTTGTAGCACTGCATTGGGTTAAAGAACTCTGCAGACATTTTTACTCTCCTAATCATCCTCTTTCTTTCAATGTCTCTACGTTATTTCTCCAACAAGTTTTTTTAATCTATGTTCTCCTTCTCCCACCCTCTCTCCCTTTATAGCTCTATCATTATACATTTTTAAATAGCTTAATTAGCAAGCTACCTGACACTGTTGAAGGGGGCTGTTCATGTGTGACCATGCATGCATGTGTGTGCCTTTGTGTGTTTGTCAGAGATATTGTTGTTCTGGTTTGAATATACGTGCTGTCACAATGGTAACATTTTATTATATCAAATGACTTCAGATCAGAATATTAATTTAAGGTTCAACATTCATTAAAGCTCTTAGAGACACAATGCATCAAAAAATGACAACCATATTCATTATATCACTGCTAAGCGGAGGGCATAATCATAATCACATAATCCCAGCATATCACGGCCTGAAGTGACCAATTGCTTTTATAAAACGGTTACCAAGTATGGCAATATTAAAGTGATGTAAACATTCCTTATTAAACCTTGTCTATTAACAAAAATCAGCTATAAAGCACTGTTCTTACAAAGATAAAGGCCCTCCTGGTCAGCGGTTGCTATGAAACATACTATCTTGATTTAATTTAGCCTGTTGTTGCCCTGTGTAACCTAGTGTTAGCATAGCTATTAGACATTGTGAAGTTTCTCAAACTGAATAAAGTGAAAATCGTGTTGTAAATAAGATATCTGCTGAAAAAAAGATACTTTTTTCTTTGGACAGATTTAAGCAACAGACCGTTTCTACTGTCCATTGAGTCACGAGTCAACTTAAGCTACTGTTAGCTTGTAGACATCGTGAAGTTTCTCAAACCGAATTAAGACCACACATATAAACACTAAGATGCGTTGCTAGCTCAATCCTGTTATAACTAAGATATCTGCAGGAAAAAAAATAAATTTTGTGGACAGATTTAGCTACTATGTCCGTGAACATGAAGTGTTAGCTTAAGCTAAAGATAGCACTCTGTCACCACCGTGTCACCAACACACCGGCCCAGCTGATTGACATTTCCAATAACAGAGAGCGTTGTTATAAATAAGACTAACCAATTACTTTATAATTGGTTGAAATCTTCTGCAAGTTTAGGTTAAAATCCCCACAATACATAAAAAGATGAAAGCGGAGTGATATAGAATTGTGACGTAACCGTGGTATACAGGAATTATACCACAGCAAACAACCAATCAGATTGCTTGATTCGAGGCATCCGTTTCATAATGAGCCATCATACATCATATCCATGATTATGGATAAAAACAACTGGTTAGGAAACAACCCTTCATTATAGCAACGTATTGACAAAATAAAATTGCTCAGATTGGGTGCATCAGGATTAAAGTCTTTCCATTTTAACCAAACATTTTTCATGTTATAATATATTTTTCACATTATCCAAATGATTGTTTTAACATATTTGTCTTCCCGTTATTACATGAAATTGATATTTCTAATTTAAAGAAAGAAACTTTTTTTCATTAGAACATTATAGTCTGGTATGCTTATATACGATATCTTGTCATAATGTGAAAAGGATCTGGTTAATATTTTTTTGTCATGGTAGCTATATTAAGTGGCCATAGATCCTGCCTCATATTCATTAATAGGAAAAGTAAAAACAATAGCAGGTACATTTTGTTTTTATTGATCATTTACTGACGGACTTTGGCTCAGAATGTGTGATCCATATGGTTATTCTATCCCTGGAATATCTCCTTTAAACACACCAACCCGACATCAAAGAAATAGTTGTGATGAACTTGCACTTGAAACACACAGCAGAGATGACAACATTCCAAAAGGGAAACCAGAAGACCAATAGGACGGAGTCAAGATGCTATTTAGCTATTGAGCACATTAACAATAACCTGATGTCGAAAGAGCATATTATAGTTAATGTGCCTGAGCGAGCAATAACGCAAACAATTCGGAAGTGTTTCTGCTAAAAAAGCTTAATGATAGATTAAAAATAGCTGATAGGCGGGGATCCATTTGCAACCCATTTTGTGTCCTGACCCTCACTTTTGGGTACAGGGTTGCGTTATAGCACAGTTAAAATAGCTGTCTGTTGAAGTCGACACACCCCGTTGGTATGATCTAGGATCTTCCACAGATATTTGTGCTATGTTGAAAACCTGTGGACATACAGGCAAAACCCCCAAATCACATAAAACATTTTCATGAAAAACATTCCAACAACACACATGCCAAATAATTGATCTCTCGGTAGCCTAACTAATTCTGAAAAAACCTATATAGGGCATGCCTAGTCAGTGAGAATCAATGCCAAAGGCCTGTTAAAAAAGGAGCTAAAACAGCTGAGGTTTGCAGGGATTAATTGTGTCTAAATACTGTGTGTCTGTGGAAACAGGATGTTCTTGGCACAGTTGTATTGATGAATCATCCCTGTTTGTTCTGTTGTTCAAATTGATGCCTGTGAGTTTTGTAACATAAAAACACCTTGATGTAAAGCATAACAGGGTTTCTTCTTATGTGCTAGTGTGATGTTGATGTGTGTTATTTGAGAGAGAACGGAGGAGGGACTGTTTGTACAATAGCTGCAGCCTGTTCCTCCACCTTAGTGTTTGGCTCATTCAACCATCATCCATCCACTGGACAAAGCCTTATTGATAGTAGCCCACATACTGTATCTGCTTACCATGGATTAGGTCTGGAAACACACACACACACACACACACACACACACACACACACACACACACACACACACACACACACACACACACACACACACACATTTGATTGTTTTATTTGGAATGACCAATACTGATTAAAACAACACAGCATCCAAATATTGACAAAGAGCCTGTTATGTCTCACTAGACAATACACACATTATGCTAATAGTTCCAACCACATGAATAAATAAATAAATAGGCTGTGTATGTTAAGGATAGAGGTGGCATCGCCTTCTCCAAACATGCAGACTGCCTATGATTGCTGACACGGAACAGTATTTGGCTAATCGCTTAGGGGTCTTTTTACTCAGTCCAGCAGTTTGCAAGCCTCTAACACAGAGTCTCTGCACATGTCCTAAACTCCCATAGATCAGGATAATCAGTTTGGTACAGTAACCACACATTGCTAAAGCATTTGCTAAAGGCTGCTATTTTAGCATTTTCTCAGAATAACACAGGTCCATGTATGCATCAAAGCAGCAACCTACTTCCAGAATTAGAATGTTCTCGGAGAGTTCATTGACAACTACAATGTCTGGAGTGTTCGGTGATTCTCTGAGGACACGTCTCAAAGCAATGACGTTGTTGTTGAGATTTGAGAACCAGTTAATTTGGACAGTCTTATTTGTGTGTATTGTACTTTGTCCAAAAGCTTTACGCAGCTCTTGTGCTGTTATGGTTATGATGCGGTCATGGCACGCGATGTAAAGGCCTTTAAACGCAGGACACCCGTTCATAATGTGTGGCTCATGATGTTTTGGAAACCAGAGAGAGAGGTTGTATTTGGTCGGGAGAGTTTGCAGCCGAGCTTTTATAATGAATTTAAAGACCCCTTCGTTTACGGCTGGATTTTGTAGCGCGGAGTGTGAGACTGTGTGATCAGCGCTCTGCAGGCATGCAAGCTTACCTTGAAGGCGCAGGTTGACCCAATAATCGCGCTGTTGCGCCTGGAAGTGTTGGAGTATTTCATACCTGCACGTCCGGCTGTTGAATTCCTTGCTGGTTCCGGTGTAATGTATAGTTGCCTCAGCAAGCACGTTTAAGTCCATGATCTGTGCCTCGCTGATGTTTACCTGCTCCCTGCTTGTGTGTGCCCAGTTCATGTATGTTATTGTTGGTACACAGGTCATTCAGATCGGGCCAATCCGAACGTACTCCAAATCCTGTAGCCTTAGTATCCAGCTTTCCATTGGGTTTCTTTCTAAAGCCAAGGAAATCTGGTTGTCCGTCTGTAGCATAGGGGACCTTACGTTTGCCTAGATCCAGCAGCAGTGAGCGTCGGGCCACTTCTCGGACTGTAAGGTCATCGTTATTCAGCATTTGCAGTAGGTGGTTTATTCTGGTAGCTGTGTATATCCATTCGATGTTGGGAATCCCTAGTCCTCCCTCTGATTTACTCATGAACATAATACTTCTTGTTGTGTGTGTATTGAGACTCAACCACTTTCTTACTAGCTGCACGGTCTTATTGTTCAGTTCATGCAGATACTTTTTGGCAATGTGAACCGTGGGAGAACAGGTGTTGGATCTTGGATATGGCTATATCCCGAACTGCCTGGAGTTTTATGCAGGTCGGTAGGAGACATTGATCCATCAAGTCTAATCTGCTAGAGTATTCATTGCAGATATGCAAACTTATGTCCTAGGTAGGTGTATGTTCCATGTCTTCTATAGACTCTGATTGGGCTCCTGGCGATTGTGAATGATGGAGGCTGGTCAGACCTGGCTTTGTGCCATCTATTGCCACCACTGCGTCGTTCGTAGAGCACCGCACATTTGTTGTTCTTGACTTCGAGTCCAGACCATTGCAGAAAGCGATCGGTGTATGACAGCATGTTGTTAATGACGTTTTGCCTTTCGATACTATGAGGACATCGTCTGCAATGGGTTTGGAGATATTATTCCAGGTGGGGCAAGGAGGCATAGCCATTTCAGCCAGTGGTTTAGGGCCACTATGAAATTCCCAGCACTCCAGGGGCACCCCGTCTTAATCCCAACTTCAAGTTTGACCGGTTTCGTTAGTTGTTGTCCACAGATCACTTGTAGATATGATTTGTTGTATACATCCTTGATTATATGTATATACTGTTCCGGCAGTTCTATTTCCTCAAGGGAATGGAGCATAACGCTCTGGGGCAGGGAACCAAAAGCGTCTCGAATGTCAAGGAACACCGCATAAAAACGGGATGATTCATGTTTAAAATCATCAATGGCAGTCTTCAAACAGACTACATGCTCATTCATTCCTTGCCTCTCTATGTATGGCTTTTGTTTTGTTGGGGTAATATGCGGCTTAGGATGCACTTCATAAATACCTTGTATTTATCTGAACTTTTGAGTTTAATAACGTTAGCTAACTCCCTCCTGTTTAGTCATTTAGTTTAATCTGAACTCTTGACTTTACTAACGTTAGATAACTCCCTCCTCTTTAGTCATTTAGTTTAATCTGAACTTTTTACTTTTTACTAACATTAGCTAACTCCCTCCTCTTTAGTCATTGAGTTTAATCTGAATTTTTGACTGTACTTTACTAGCGTTAGCTAACTCCCTCCTCATTAGTCATTTAGTTTAATCTGAACTTTTGACTTTACTAACATCAGCTAACTCCCTCCTCTTTAGTCATTGAGTTTAATCTGAATTTTTGACTTTACTAACGTTAGCTAACGCCCTCCTCTTTCGTCATTGGCCCTCGTTTATCAATCTTGTGTGAAAATGGGCGCAGATCTGAGCGCAGAATTGGTCGTACGACAGGACACACGTGTGATTTATGAAACATTCGTATCTGACCAATCTCAGCTTACGAATGAGCGGGCCTTGATAAATGCGGCGGCTGAATTCGATCGTCATTAACATGTTACGCCCTTAAATATTCCTGGTTCGGAGGCCTCGCCCACTGAGGTCAAACATGGAGAGAAGAAACACTGGTAAGAAAAGAAACTTTTCCGACACAGAGATCGGCATCCTGACATCCGAGATGGAGCAAAATAAAGATGTGCTTTTTGGCAGTCTTAAGAGTGGAATAAAAGGGGCCCATAAAAACGCTGTATGGAAAAGAATAACGGAGGTAGTCAACCCGAAGCAGCGCTCCACTGTGACCCGCGTGCGTGTGTGCGCACTGTTGAACCTGCGCTCCTGCTCTGTAGCGGGGTTTGACAGCGGGGTTATTAGGTATTCCGTTAGAGGATAACCTTTGTCACCTAACCATACCAAAATGTTAATCATCTGATACCTTGATTTAATGCAATTTATCGAGGGTAGCCACTTACCGAGGAGATGACTTTGGCTCTGCAGTTTTGAAATATAAAAGAATCGTGTGTGTCCCCCTGGCCACCACGTTTAAAAGCTATAGCTTGGCAACACAAATCACCTGTACATTTATCAAGTGGTAGTTTTTGCGATTGATGAATGCGTAATCATTCATGGATGGAGCCTTCAGACGCACGAGTACAATCAATTGCTCCAACCACAATTTTTATTTTTCTGTTTTTAATATGTGACTGCTTATGCTTAATGACAGCTGAGGTTTGTTAATTATTTTTCAGACAGATTTTGCTGTGTTGCACCGCAAATACACAGGCTCAAATTTGCGCACACGATCTCAGACCTGACGTGAGATTTGATCGTAGCTCCCGCTCACGTCCAAATTGATAAATTTGCCGAAGTTTGCGTGGAAATGGTCAAACGCACGTTTTGCTGCCGTACGTTCGTTTGATAAATGAGGGCCATTGAGTTTAATCTGAATTTTTGGATTTGGTAACATTAGCTAACTCCCTCCTCTTTAGTCATTGAGTTTAATCTGAACTTTTGCCTTTACTTTACTAACGTTAGTTAACTCCCTCCTCTTTGGTAATTTAGTTTAATCTGAAATTTTGACTTTACTTTACTAACGTGAGCTAACTCCCTCCTCTTTAGTCATTGAGTTTAATCTGAATTTTTGACTTTACTTTACTAATGTTAGCTAACTCCCTCCTCTTTAGTCATTTAGTTTAATCTAAACTTTTGACTTTACTTTACTAACATTAGCTAACTCCCTCCTCTTTAGTCACTTAGTTTAATCTGAAATTTTGACTTTACTTACGTTAGCTAACTCCCTCCTCTTTAGTCATTTAGTTTAATCTGAAATTTTGACTTTACTTTACTAACATTAGCTAACTCCCTCCTCTTTAGTCACTTAGTTTAATCTGAAATTTTGACTTTACTTACGTTAGCTAACTCCCTCCTCTTTAGTCATTTAGTTTAATTTTAACTTTTGACTATACTAACATTAGCTAACTCCCTCCTCTTTAGTAATTTAGTTTAATCTGAACTTTTGATTTTACTAACGTTAGCCAACTTCCTCCTCTTGAGTGATTTATTTTAATCTGAACTTTTTGACTTTACTTACTGTGGCGGCGCGAGGCGCGTGCTCTGGACGGCACTCAGTTAAGACGACATTTTATGCCAAACTACGCCACCCTGGGGGTTTCACCCAGGGAACTTGCTATCCTTAAAAGGACAATTAGTAAATTAAATAAGGCACTCAGGTCCGTTTTAAAATGAGGCAGAGACAGCATTACTGGTGCAAAACATTTATTGATTTTACTATAAATAGTCTTAAAAACGTATTAAGAAGTCACTCCCTGGGGACAAAAATGGGGACCAATCAGGGCTGAGACTTAGTGGGGGGAGATGGGCCCAAACAAAGGGGATCCAAGGAACACCACACGTGAAGTAAATAAAAGTGAAGCAAGATCAACCTAAAAAAAATGCAAAACACATGAGGGACACCGCCACCAGGACACCAATAGACCACCCTGAGCGCAGCACCTTAATGGGGGAAATCAGAGGACAGCAGGTGAGAATACAAACATTAAATGCAACTAATCACAAACAAGAAATCAAGACTTAATCTCACATCAAAGAATTGACACAACTAAAATAAAATTAAGATTTACATCGAATGAAAATCACCTGCAACCTGCACACACACACACACACACACACACACACACACACACACACACACACACACACACACACACACACACACACACACACACAAAACAAGTGACAGGGTTGACAGTACACAGTTCAGTATGAGGTTGCCGAGTGACGATTAGGCCACGGCAACGCCTAAACAAAGCCTGGACAAAGGCTAACACTTTTAGCTTTAACTGCATGTAAACACACTGAGTGAGTTTTCCTACAAAACCTTTTTTTTCTCATGTATGAGTCACATTAGCAAAGCCAGGCCATTGATCAATCATAACCAGCGATGACAACATGCTACACACCAGTTCACTCTTTCAGAGACAGTAAGACTTTCCTTTGTGTCTGACCTCAGTCTTTATGATTTTAATTCAGTTATAATCAGTATGCTGCATTACACGTGACTAGTTATTGGACAGGAGCATAACTCCAAGCTTCAAGCTTCAGTTCTGAGACAGTAACAGGATGATTAATGAGGTGTATGTGTGTGTCTTTGTGTGTTTGTGTGTGTGTGTGTGTTGGGCATAAGGGGGGCTCAAGTACACTCATCTTTATGTCCGTTTGCCTGTTTGCTTGTCTGTTGCAGTTCTGAGCAGAGGTCAACTGACTGGAGTCCATCTGGGCATGAGTTGATGTTGTTTTTGCTGTTGTTTGTGTGCACTCTGTGTGTGTGTGTGTGTGTGTAGGTGCGCGTGTGTGTGTGTGTGTGAATGTCTTGTAACACATCTTAAGGAAAAGCAAAGGGGAGGTTGAGGTGATCCTATTGTTGTCCGGGCATATCTTTTAATTATATGCAAGGGTCATTTGCATGTCACAGCTAGTGACGGAGGGTTGGGGGGGGGTTATTGATTGCTTGGGGGTGTGGCTGGAGACAGAAGGGAGTGGAAAATGCTGGCCGAGGTCAGGAGGGCAAGCCTACACACACATACACACACGCACACGTGCATAAATACATACAACTGAAAATCTTTTTGTCTTTCTGTGTCCCTCCAGGCCTCAGGCCTGCTTAAACTTCGGGGGGGGGGGGGGGCTCTATGCCTTGAAGGTCCACATCTCCTACCCAGCCCCCCTCCTACTGACCTTCTCTCTCTCTCCATCTTTAGATTAGCTAACATTTAGCTTGAGTCTGAGTCTGAGTTTAGAATGAGTTTTCTGAGCCCCCCAAATCCAGACCAGATGCCTGCCAAAATGAGACCTGTCCACAATACTGCAGCAGTTCCAAGAGCTACAAAAAAATATGAACTACAGTGTAAGCGTAAATTTGTTGATGACAGGAGATGCAGAAGATGATGTTTTCCTGTGCAAAGTCCGTAGTACATGTTGGTTCTCTGACTAGTAACAAGTGTTTGCAAAGAGACATTGCATGCTAAAAGGTATCATTCAATTATACTCATTGTTTTTTAACAGGCTTTTGTTTTATTTTGGCAAGTGAACATGACATTCAGGAACGTAGAATATGACCTGTACTTGCCCGATGGGCAAGTGCTTTTGAAACCTTAGTGTCAACCCCTGGTAGTTTACTATTATTGTTCTGTATCTGTCCACGTATCTGTGCTTCCACCCACACACTTTTCTCTGACTTCCAGCTATGTCTCGTCCATGAGAAAACTCACATAGCCTCCAGCTGAGGGGGGCTTCCTTGCATGCACTGCATGCATTGACAACTATGTGTGTTTGTGTGTATGAGATTTTGGTGTGTTTGCATTCGTGTATTCTGTGACCTGCGTGTGTTTTGCGTGTGAATGTGTTCATGCATTACTGACGTGTGTTTGAACTGTTATGTTACATGTAGATCTAGAGACAGTGGGCCTCATTTATCAATCTTGCATGAAAACGGGCGCAGATCTGAGCGCAGAATTGGTTGTAGGAAAGGACCCACGTGTGATTTATGAAACATTCGTATCTGACCAATCTCAGCGTACGAATGAGCGGGCCTTGATAAATTCGGCGGCTGAATTCGATTGTCATTAACATGTTACGCCCTTAAATATTCCTGTTACGGAGGCCTCGCCCACTGAGGTCAAACATGTAGAGGAGAAACGCTGGTACAAAAAGAAACTTTTCCGACACACAGATCGGCATCCTGACATCCGAGATGGAGCAAAATAAAGATGTGCATTTTGGCAGTCTTAAGAGTGGAATGAAAGGGGCCCATAAAAACGCTGTATGGAAAAGAATAACGGAGGCAGTCAACCCGAAGCAGCGCTCCACTGTGACCCGTGTGCGCCTGTGCGTGTATGCGCACTGCTGAACCTGCGCTCCTGCTCTGTAGCGGGGTTTGCCAGCGGGGTTATTAGGTATCCTGTTAGAGGATAACCTTTGTCACCTAGAAGAACCATACCAAGATGCTTGAGTTATTGCAATTTATCGAGGGTAGCCACTAACCGAGGAGATGACTTTGGCTCTGCAGTGCGCATTCCTGCAGCCGCGCGCCAACACATTCATTCACCCATTCATATTCAACTGCTGGTCCCTGTCGGGGTCGCGGGGGGGCAGGAGCCGAGCTGTTTTGAAATATAAAATAATCGTGTGTGCCCCCCCCCCCCCATTGCCACCTGGCCACCACGTTTAAAAGCGACAGCTTGGCATCACATATCACCTGTACATTTATTGAGTGGTAGTTTTGGCGATTGATGAATGCGTAATCATTCATGGATGGTGCCTTCAGACGCACATGAGTACAATCAATTGCTTTATTTTTTTTAAAATTAGTTTTAAGAATCTGTTTTGATCTGTTCTTAATATGTGACTGCGTATGCTTAGTGACAGCTAATACTGCACCGCAAATACACAGGCTGAAATGTGCGTACACGATCTCAGACCAGACGTGAGATTTGATCGTAGCTTCCGCTCACGTCCAAATTGATAAATGCCGAAGTTTGCCAGGAAATGGTCGTACGCACATTTTTCTGCCGTACGTTCGTTTGATAAATGAGGGCCAGTGGGAGGAAGGCATATTTTTTTTTTCATTAACAAGACCTACTGAGATTTGTGTCATTAATATAGAGATCCAAAAACAATATAAACGACTGCTCATTTACGTCTGCATGAAGAATGCTCCAAAAAGGAGACTCTGCCTTGGTAAGGTACATGACAAAGAATCCAATACAAAGCTATTATAGTCATGGCAACAAGATTGTCAAGACCAAGCTGTTTCAGCTGCACACCAGTCTTTGTAAATGCATTTCAAACATTTTGTCATTCATTTTTTAGCAACACAAAAGAACTCAAATACTACAAAACCCCATTTACCATGTAGTAAAACAGAAAAGCCTCTAAATTCTGTGTTTTGGTTTCTTTACTTGATAAACTGTTATAAATGACATTATCACTGATTCGTTTTCTGTTGATTGACTCACCAAATAATCATCTTACTGTACCTGCTTCTTATCTTAATGTTGATATACTGTGGCACAACAGTGATTTAGAAGCCAGTTCAAAGCTTAAAGGGAAAATCGTCCTCAAGCGTACAAAATCATCCCATGGTCTTTTTCAACACTTGCACACATCAAATAAGTCATAAAGAGGTTTTTTTCATGTATAAACAATTAATGGAGATATCCTGGAGAGTTGCTAACAGTCGCTAATAGCCAGACATGGCTAACACTGATTAGCTCTGGTCAGCACGGTGAAGGCATTAAAATGTCTTTTTTGACCTCTAATACTGCTCAAAATAACACCAGACCTCTGCAGTACATGAGAAGAGTCCCTACACAGAAAACAAAGCACCAACAACGTAGTTAGTGAACCCAGAGTTTATTAAAATAATGTTTTAAAGACTTACCTACTGGCCCCTGTACCAGCTCCTCTCATAGTAGTGTCCATTCAAGTGGATTACCAAAGTCAATCCAAAAGGAAGGAGCCCATTGGTGCTTTGTTTTCTGTGTACGGGACTCTTCTCATGCTGCTGCACAGGTTTGCTGTTATTTTGAGCAGTATTAGTGGCTAAAAAAGATGTTTTAATGCCTTCATCGTACTGCCCCAAGATAACTTATGTTAGCCATGTCCAGCTGTTAGCGACTTTACCAGAGTTCATAAACCAAAAAAAACTGTCTCCATGGCTTTTCACGTTCAATACTTATTATACGTACTATAATTTAGTTTAGTTTATTTTGTTTATTTGTTTCAGGGACAATGTAAATATTCAATACACACACTAATACACATTAGAAACAATTTGACATATAAGACCCAATCCTGTTTAGTATATTTG
Organism: Echiichthys vipera; assembly: GCF_963691815.1. Taxonomy (NCBI): domain Eukaryota; kingdom Metazoa; phylum Chordata; class Actinopteri; order Perciformes; family Trachinidae; genus Echiichthys; species Echiichthys vipera. Next base: position 4,777,893 of record NC_139825.1, on the reverse strand, counting down.
GGGACAAATGAAAATGAGCTAACTTGGAGAGGAGAACTGGGTGGTTCATGGTGTCAAACGACTTTCGTAGGTCTAGGAACACAGCACCCACTACTCCTCCCTTATCAAGATTAGCCTTGATGTATTCGATAAAATAACAGCATACAGTGTCAGTAGAGTGGTTAGCTCTAAAGCCAAACTGCATGGGATGCATTAGGTTTTCTGCATTGGAATGTGCTATCAGCTGTTCTGCCACTGTTTTTTCAACCATCTTGGAGATGGCAGGCAGTATACTAATTGGCCTGTAATTGTTGAATTCCTGTCTATCCCCAGACTTAAAGATGGGAGTTACTATAGCCGTTTTAAGTGCATTAGGAAAAGTACTTTCCTCCGATGATTTGTTTACAAGGTATGTAATGAGAGTGATTAAGACATCCTTAATTTTATTTAGAAGAAAAGTATCTAGACCCCAAATATCTTTGGCTTTAGATTTGGATACTGTTGATAAAATTTGATTTACTTTTCGCGTCATCTATGCAATTAAAATTCAGTAAGGTGGATTAATTTGTTACAGGCTTAGATAGTTGTGAATCCAAAGAGTTGCTGCCTAATTCTAATACAGAATTAATAAAATAATCATTAAAGTCTAGAATTGCCTTTTGCGTGATTTCAAGGAAATCATTTGCTTTGGCCTTTCTTAATTGCCATGTGGCTTTGTTTCTAAGATTTTTGTAAATCGGGCAATCAGTATCAAGTGCTGATAATGGGCTGCATTCCTTTCCTTAATAATTTGCCATAACGTGGTGTTAAACCAGGGCAAGGTTTGTTTTTGATGTTCATAAGGAATGTTTTTGGTGAATTTAGATATACGATGTTTGATAGTAGCCAGTAGGTCTTTCTTTTTATCTTTCACATTATCCCAATTTGTTTGTCTGATTTCTTTTTCGAAGTGCTGCTTTTCTGTCTTTGGGATAAGTGAGATGTAATTTTTCCCTTCTGGTGAATTCTGATTTCTAAGAGGCTTCTTTGACAGCTGTTTTGCGACCAGTGTGAGATTATGGTCTGATAACCCAGTGATTAAGTTGTATGTTTTTGATATGCGTTCTGTTTTATTTGTGAAAATTAAATCCAATAGAGTCTTTTAAGACAATGTTATCCTTGTTGGATTTTCTATTAGCTGAGTTAAGTGAAATGTATTAGCAATACCCTTTATCTTCTTCCTTCTTATTTTATCTAGCCAATACAGATTGAAATCACCCATTAGTAAAACTTCTTTACCGTTAAATGTTTTAAGTATATCAGATAGCTGGGGCAGCCGGTGGTTGAGTGGTTAGAGCAGTTGCCCCATGTAAAGAGGCTTGACCTCAAGGCAGTGACCGGGGGTTCGAGTCTGACCTATGGCTCTTTACTGCACGTCTCCCCCTCTCTCTATCACCCCATGTCCTGTATGATAAAGGCTTGAAAAAAATAAATAAAAAGTATAGCAAACAGCTTCACAAAAATCATATCATTTTCAGATTGTGGTTGATACAAAACCATAACATTAAAAGACATTTCAGGAGAGAGACTAATGGTGACACCAACACATTCAAGATCATTTGACAGATCTAACGGTTTACACTGGATGGATTCTTTAACATAGATCATGACACCGCCCCCTTTGCCATGGTTACGATCTCGTCTGAAGACACGTATCCTGGTATATTGTAAACACCTGATGGAGTGGATGGATTTAACCACGTTTCGGATAAACACAGATAATCAACATTAGAGTCTGTCTTATATTCAAATGTCCACCAAAGATCCCTTTGGGTTTTAGCTTTGGATCCCAGACAACTTTAGCGTGATTTACAGTCTGAAACATCCTAGTTTTCTGTTGTTTTTGGGCCGCGATACTGCCCAATTGTGCATGGGATATCGACGATGAAGTGAGCAGACTGCATTTCGTTTTATCCAGTTCAAAAGCAAGATCCATTTCAGAGTTACCTTGTGCATTGGCATAATCAGGACGCTCGCCATTGAAGAGATATATACCCACGACTTCCGCAGCAGGCCCAAGGCTGCCAGGTGCAGCATTTTGATAGATTCTAGATTTTAAATGAAAGAGTATATGTAATTCAAATGATTTGATATAACAAGATGTCGGACGAGTAATTATTGAAAGAAGAGTATTTTTTTATTCTAAAATCCTAAAACATGTCTGTTTTTTTTGTAGTTCTGTGTTGTTTTCGTGAAGGTTACTTCAGGAATGGTTTAGTTTAGTTTCCCATGCAAACATTCTGGTTGAGTCTAACAAATGACATACACTATTGATCTGAGATCCAGAAGCAACATGCTTCTACGATCTCACACGGACATAACAGTGGATTGTCTGCAGTATTTGACTTGCATGAGTGTGTGGGGCGGTTGTGCGTAACTTGTAACGTGTGTGCATGTGAGTGTGTTTGACAGCAGTGGAGCATGTGTGTCTGAGGCTTGTTAAATAATTTATGAGTTGGGAGGGGTGAATGGGAGGGGGCGGTGACAGATGGAGAATCAGTGTGTGCCTGAGAGAGAGAGAGAGAGAGAGAGAGAGAGAGAGTGAGTGTGTGTGTATGGACTGAGAAACAGAAAGCAAAGAGAGAGAGCAAAATATAGAGAGAGTGAGGAAGGAGATAACAGATAGGGATGGATATAATGTAGTGTTTTCCTCCATTTTTCCAGTTGTTACATCTGTTGTCTTTGTGTCGCTGTGGTGGATCCTACTGACTGATGCTCAGTCTTTGTGCTTTCCGTTTTCTCTTTGGTTTCTTGGATGCTGAAGGATTGATTGGGATGGAGATACAATACAGTCACCCAGCAGTGCTGAACACCTGGACGCAAGGGCTACACTGACAGAGGTATATGTCTGCACTGTGTGTGTTTGTCAAGGGGAGAATAAACAAAACTCCCTGCAAAATCCTACCTTTATTTTCTGTACAGATTTAATCAAAATTAGAATGTCAAATTCACAGTAGACACCATTTTTACATAGTATTGAGATAAAGGCAATACTAATTAACTGTGTGTGAGAAATAACAACTTCATGAAAATATACCAGATTTTTGATTGGGTTCTTTAAAGCCTCACAGAGACACTCATTTGTTAAGAAATCAATTTTAAAGCAAGCAGTGTGTACATCTCCATGTGGATCAAACAGAACAGTTTGCTGTCCTTTTTGTGGCTTTAAATCCTTCACAGCTCAGTCTTTGTTACTTGTTTTTTCCATGATTGTTTTAATGTTTCCTAGTAACTATCACCCTGGAAACATACCACTGCAAAATATGTTAAAGTTTATCATTCAGGCTGGTAAAGTTCTCTCTGTGTGTGAGTGAATACAGTTGTGAACTTGGAGATTTCCTACATGTGCTTCCAAGAGTTGTAATTGTGGACGGTGCGGTATGTGTGCTGTAGCTACCAATTATTTCATACCTCCATCATTTTATAGTAATCGTTAATCTATATGTCTCCCTATTGGCTGTTGACACACACACACACACACACACACACACACACACACACACACACACACACACACACACACACACACACACACACACACACACACACACACACACACACACACGCCGCACACAGACACACACACACACACACACACACACACACACACACACACACACACACACACACACACACACACACACACACACACACTGATTAGTCTGTCTGCCACAGTTGATTGGAAAAATATGGATTATGTCTTGTGTGCATGTTACTTCATTGGCCACAATAACTCTCAAAGCTGCTGATTGTCCTCATTTTTGTTTATTTTCCTGTGAAAATTTCATACATTTACTAATTCTGGGATAAGGGAAAACACTCTGGCTTGGTTGTATTTTTTATACCAATCACAAATGTGTTGGGCAGTCAAGACATCAGAGATAGCAGAAAGGGATGAGAGACTGACTGTAACAGAGCATAGCAACATTTAATAGAAGTGTCTAAAACAAAGACTACTTGACTGGACATGTTCCAGCAGGAATTTGATCCAAAATTGGGGAGAAATCAAATAACACCTGCAACCAAGATTACAGCTTTCCATGGCATTAGCATTTAGCCAAGTGTAGCAGTGGAATTACTGTGGCATAACAAGCACAACTTTGTAACAAGCAGAACTTTGAAAGATCATCAACAAAGGCTTCTAAACCAGAAACTTTAGGTTATTTACATAACCGTGGTTCTCTTTCATAATATTTTGTTTGGTGTCTCACTATGGGAAATGGATGCTCCCGTATTGCCAGACAAGCTTATCTCGCGTCCACCAACCCACAAGGCCCTCTGTTCCAATCAGGACAGCAAAACGCACGGAGCTGAGATGTCCAGCCTATAGAAACGGACAAAAGTGAGAAGCAAGTACCAACTCGCTGCAGCACAAATGTCCTGAACGGAAACTGCCCTAAATAAGCCTGTGAATGTTCTCATTCGTCCAGGTCATCGTTATCCGCAAAGCAATTTCAGTCAAAAACAACTGGACTGGTTGTTTGTCTAGGAAGACGTTTCACCTCACTCACTCATTGTAAATTGGAGATAAGTGTCCTTTGATGACAGCAATGTCCAAATCTTGGACAGAGAGTACAGATGGACCTGAGACACCACTTATCTCCAATTTACAATGCTGCCCTTTCATCCCTTCCCAGGAGATTCAACAATCTAACCTCAAAGGACAACTGTTCACACATGGCCCGGGTGACCCCAACGACTGTCGTTCAGACTCAATAGAGCACTAACGAAGTCGAAACCAACTGCCCACCACCAACTGTCACTCTAACGACGGGCGTGGGCACTTGGAGCACAAAGGGTTTCAGTGACATCATCGGCCTAGTGAGAGGTTAAATACCTGGATCTCCACACCAGTTAGTTGGACCAGTCCCAGCCTGGTCAGATGCGTACATGAACTGATGAAGCCTCTTGAGTGAGAGGTGAAACGTCTTCCTAGACAAACAACCAGTCCAGTTGTTTTTGACTGAAATTGCTTTGCGGGTTGCCCTAAATAAGGCTCAGGATCTGGCCAAGCCCCGAGTGCGCCCACAGGCCAACAGGTGGTTGCAGACCCTGACTCGTATAGGCTAAATCAATTCCACGATCCAGTGGGAAAGGCGCTGCTTTGTGATAGGTCTCCACCCATGAGGATTAGCCCAGGAGACAAACAGCTGATTGTTCCTCCTGAAACCCTTAGTTCTATCCATGTAAGTGCGCACCGGACGGACTGGACATAACCAAGTGACTGCTGCCCTCCTGGTGAGGCAGCAAAAGCCACAAGGTCAACAGGAAAACATCAGCCCACCCCCATAGGCCAAAAGTGGGGTTGGGCTTCAAAATCATCCTCACATCCCCCGGGAAAAGCTGAGAGCATTATGGATGCACCGAAAGTGCATGGATGTTCCTAACCCGTTTAGCCAAAGCCCGAGCCAGTAACAACACTGTCTTGAGAGACACGTGTTTCAAGTCTGCTCCCTCGATTGGCTCAAATGGAGGGCCCTTAAGTCCCTGCAGAACCACAGCCAGATCTTATGATGGCACCAATGGTCTGGACACGGGGAGAAGCCTGCGCCCTTCCTTCATAAAATAGCAAACCAGTAGGTGCTGACGTTTGTCAATCAGGTCTTGCAAGAATGACATCATTACTCCCACTGGACACTGAAAGGGAATAAGGCTGTTTCTGTGACACCACCCCTCAACACTCTCCAATTACAGTCATACAGAGACCTCGTGGAGGAGGCTCGAGTACTTTGTATAGTGGAAATTACATGCTGTGGTAGTCCCACAGTTGACAGATTGAGCCTCTCAGGGGCCAAAACAACAGCGCCAGACCATCCCTCCCCCTGCGATAGCAGGTCCATGCGCAGCAGAAGCTGCCAGGGCTGCATGCACAGTAACTGATAAATCTCCGCCAGCCAATGGATCGCAGACCAATGTGGAGCTATCAGAATCAGGGCGTGGATGTAGTCCCTCACTCTGCATAGAGTGGGGGGTATTAAGTCCTGGGGAGAGAACGTGTAAAGAAGCAGCCAGGTGTGCACTAGTGTGTCTACGCCGAGGGCAGCAACAGGTCTGCGCCCATGTTCAGAGTTCATGGAAAGTGTTTCAGGGAGAGGAACACTGCTGAAAGTTCCAGAAAATTTATGTGAGGCTGGAGGTCCACACCCTAGCTTTCCCTCACTGACCGGCCCTTGTGAATTTCGCCCCAGTGGGTTAGAAAGGACGGGGCTTGTGAATGGCGCAGCCCCCTGACCCACCACTCTCTATGCCCAACACTCTCTGTGCACCATGACACAGGGATCGAGCACGCATGAGGCCACTCAGAGCTGGAATTCTCTAATGTGGAGGTGACCAAGACAGACTATGAGAATGGCAGACGCCATCAGTCCAAGTAATCAAAGACACAATCTGAATGGAAAAGATTTGCCTGAAAGGAAAAGCACGAAACATGCCTTGAAAGCTTTCACTTGTTCCGCCGAGAGGCACGCTGTCAAAGTCACCAAGTTCAAGGATAATCCCAGAAAGCTTATGTCCTGTGTCAGGGATAACAAGCTCTTTTCCGCGTAGTTTCGGTATTGAACTATGAAACATGGGAAGGTTGAGCCACCGTGCTCTTTTCTGCAGAACCAGGGTCCCCAGCACTCGTCCGGTGGCCTGGACCGCGCAGCGTTGGACAAGGAGACACAGGTCGATGATGACCGATATCTCGTCCCACGCGGCTGGGTACTGAGTTTGCACGACATCCTCGCATAACTCAGCCTGATAAGCCGTGAGCAGTGAGAGGACGTTGAGAGCTCTGGCCGAGAGCGCCGCCACCTTGTACGCCTCCTCAAAACAGTTGGACTTGGACGGCAGGCTGGGGTTTGAGGGGGGCAATGCAGACATCTGGGGGTGAAGGTGTGCTGCAATTAGTGGCTCCATTGGAGGCATGCGGAGCAGACCCAGGCTCTCCATCTCCTCACAGTCCAGAGACGAGGCCCTGGGAACCGGGCTCCGGCTGCTGTAGGTGCAGTCTCTCCATGAGCGCGTTACCTCCTCTCAGCTGCGACAGCGGCCTAGGGAATGCTCAGCTGAGCAGCAGCGTGTTTGCCCACATAGAGCATGTCCGGGCTGGGCTGAGCTACTCTCATGTCCATCCTGAGGGGCGACAGAGGCCGCGGGCTTTGCAGCCTGTTCCGGAGTGATGAAGATGTCATCCTCTTCTTCATCCTCTGATATGAGGAGTCATCATCATCTTCCCCAAAGTCCAATTCCATCTTCCACCTGCGTAGGACCCGCGGCTAGCCTCCAGTGTAGCCACCGCAGCAGCCCCGACCTCCTCTCCGCTTTCGACGACGGCACCGTCGGAAGGGAGATAGGGGTCATGTCCAGACAGGCTAGTCGTCTGTGGAGACTCTTTGTGGTGACAACAGCACAGTGTTGACATGAGCCGGGGACATCGATAGCCGACCGGGTATCTTCCAGCCTCAGATGATGTGGATCCATGCTTGATATCTTATTCCTGCAGCTACAGAGAAGTCTCCATGTCCTCCAGTGTGAGGGGTTTTAGCCTCCATTCCGTGCAGGCTGGTGTGCAGACAGGGAGTCGAGGCAGTTAGCTGGTGTGCTTACTGGGAAAAACCGAGAGATTAGCTGGTTTGCTAATGCTCGGCGCTCAAGCAGCCATGGTGAGGCGTAGAGAGCAGTGCTGACCAAGCCATGGAAGGGTAGGAAAGCTCCGAGTTCGATCAGGTGTGAAATACAAAGAAGAAAAATATCCAAAACTAGTAGCGCCCAGCGACAGAAGCTAAATAAGATCTGTATTTGGACAGTTAAGCTAGCTAGCCCTGGATGCGAGTGAGAAGAGGAGTTTGAATGAGGTGGTGCAGTTTCACCAGCCAATCAGGATTAATAAGATAAATGCTTCTGAGGGCTGCAGCGAGGCGTGCTTCCCATAGTGGGACATCAAACTAAATATTATGAAAGAGAACTACATAACTGGACATGTTCCATCGAGAATTTGATCTAAGATTGGGGAGACTTTACTGCAGTGTTTACATTTAACATACACTGCTACATGTAGCTACATGCTAACATCAGGGAAAGCTTTAATCTGAGAAAATAGGTTGTTCATTTCTCTACAATTTCAGATCACATTTTGATGACATTTTTTTCTTTATTGGTGATTTTTCACAGTAAAATGTCCTATACTCAGTTAGGTGTGTGTCATTTTTGTGGATAAGTGTTTGCGGACACACACACACACACACACACACACACACACACACACACACACACACACACACACACACACACACACACACACACACACACACACACACACACACACACACACACACACAAATACAGTCCATTCTTTGTTTGGGAGCATTGTGAAGGGGATATTAATGCACTCAGAAACAGAAAGAAAGAATGAGAGAGAGAGAAAGAGAGAGGGATGGGCCTTTCACAGCAAATATTTGGCTGAGAGGTTTCATACTAACCATCTCTCTCTCTCTCTCTCTCTCTCTCTCTCTCTCTCTCTCTCTCTCTCTCTCTCCCTCTCTCTTCCCCCTCTCTCCTCCCCCTCTCTCCATGGCCAAAGGGAAAAGATCAGAACAAATCGTTGCTCTGTGATCTACCGACATTACATGGCTTTTTTTTCTAGAAAGAACAATGCTCAAGGCCATGTGTCTGATACCAATCATGTTGATGTTGGGATGCAGAGAAACATATGTGAATTTGATTTGAAGTTGTTATGTGGATCACTTTTCAGAAAATCATTAACACAGTCATTTAGAGACATTAATATATTTTCTGTGGAAAAACAAGATCGGATCGCACGTTACAGACAGTGTCTATGCAATGCTAACGCAGTTTAGTAGTCATTGCTTTTATATAGTGCAGGGTGAAGGCTTGGAGTCCCACTTTGTCATATACTGTATTAGTGTAGATGCTATATAGTAAGACTTGGTTGGATAAATGAGTTGCATTAGTTGCAGACCGAAGACCTTTTGCTTCGATGAATGTGTTTGTGTTTTGAGGGTTTCGAGGATTCATTGTAAATGTAGTCAGATTTGGACAAGTTATGACACTACCACAGATACCACAGACACCTGGCAATCAGGGGTTCAGATAATTATTTAAAGCATGTGCATACCCCCAAATAAAAACATGAAAGTTCCAGAGGACTTTTATTTTTGAAGAAGGGGGCAGGATGCAACCAAAAGCAGTGTTTTAAATTTCTAATATGTACCATAAAACTGAAAGAATAAGAAGTGATGTTGAAGCCCCGTTTCAATGAGATAAATACGGCAAAGCTGCTCTTATACAGCCACAAATTAGAGGAAATTATATTAAGTTATATAATAATATGTGTTCCCCAATGTTGAAAGGAAATCTGCGGCCTTATTGGCCAAACTACCATGCCAACATTCCTTTATCTCTTATACAATAAACCGTAAATATCCTGAAATCTATCTATGGTGTTACAAAAGCCTTCCCACAATACAAACTGTTCACACATACTTTAGATTACAATATCTTAAATAATAATAAATCCTTGTTTGTATATGATAGTATGTCAGTGTCATTTGTAATGTGTAACACTCATACACACGCACAACACACAGACACACACACACTCACATACATTTAAGTCCCCCTCATTCTTTTACTTATTCACAGTGACAGATTTGAATCATAATTTATTTTTTACTCATAAATTCACTGCTCGCCTGTGATGGTAGTGACGGAGATACACCCATTGAATCCTAATTTATTCACCACTTGATGTAAGTGTGTCGCGTAAATTCATGGCATACATTATAGTGACTTACTGAAGATATTTAAAGAGAATATTTTATGTATATATTGGTAGCTTTTTGATTGATGTGATCTTGGATCCATAAGGCTATCTGCACAAAGGTTTTTTTTGGGTCACACAGTTGCATGAGATCCAACTGCAATCCAAACTGTGAAATACAGGAAGAAAGCAAACAAAATGTCCAATGCGAACAATGTTGTTATACAGGACATATTCCTGGAATATAACTTTACATGTTTCAATGTTCAATGTAGTTCAAGCACATTTTTAATTCATATTATTAGACAAATACTAAAAATGTATTATTCTCGTCCAAGTCTTTTTCCTTGAGACAAAATCAGATCCAGCTCTCTGATGTCTTAAAAAGAACAAATAGTGAGAGAATACACAAGACAGTAAGGTATAAATCTGTTGGAAATATAATATAAAAAATAACAGGATTATTGAAGCATATTTTTTGGAGACTATTTTGCTCCTCCTCTCTGTGTTTGCTGCTTGGACTATTATATTTATGTAACTGTAGAGATTTAGCTTCCGATGAGTCCTCTTCTGCCATGTCAAGTTAATCTGTTGGCTGAAAGTATGTGTGTGTGTCTCCCACATGTGTGCAAGTGTGTGTAGCCAGATAGCACTAGATAAGTCCTCATCAGCAGAATATTTGAATTAAAAAAACAAAAACATTACATGTAGCAGAAACCAAGTTCCTGTACTCTACGGGGGAATTGTTGGGTCTATGTAAATCATAAATAAGTCATAGAGTGTGGTCTTTCCCTAGTCTGTAAAGTGTCTTGAGATAACTTTTGTTATGATTTGGCACTATAAATAAAATTGAATTGGATTGAATTGAAATATTCTGTATGAAAGCTGTATGTGAAGTGCAGCAGGAAGGTTATCTCCTGTGCTGACATCATCATGAAGAAAAAAGAAGATGCTTTGGATTATAGGTCTTTAACCTGCCTGTGGACGTAATGCCGTGCCTTTATTTCAGTTGAAGAAATTATTGCTTCAAGTATAAATATTCTCACATTTTTAACCACCTAATCATCTTACGTTTTGTTTTGCTGTCAAAAAATAAATATATTGCCAACAAGAGAAAACCGTGTAAGAATAATTGAGACCTTTGAGAAACAGGATGGTAATGTTTATGGCACTGTAACACTTTTCTTGTGTTGCACTGGCTGCTATAAAATATGCATTAAATTTTCCTAAGAAGGAAAATGTTTACGCTAATGCAGGGACATGCAGTGAGTGATTATAAAATACAGGTTAAAAAAAGAGAGCAACGTTAGATGAGTGAGAGGTACAAAGATGAGGGAGTTGTTAAAGAAGGCTAATGACCCAGGCTACCCTGATTCCAGGTGGGAATACAGATGCTGTGCCCATGAGCCAGGTACTTAACCTACATTACTGCACAGGCATCCGTCTGTGTGTGTGCTTGATATAAGGCCTGGGGACAGGTCTGTGTGCTACACTGACACACTATCAAAGATTAACATCAAACACATAAGCTCTGGAATGAGAGGTGGTAACCTACAAAAAAGTGTTTGGTAGTGTGTTTGTCAAGTCAGGGCTGTGTGAAGTTCTGCTTTCAGTCCTGTCCTCTCCATATTCGGTCCAATTTCTCTCATCTCTTGTAGGGCTGTGCGATATGACTTTATGTACTGTAATACGATAGAAAAACGTTATCTTGCTGTGTCATAAATCATCCACTATCAGGACCTGTGCATTATAACAGGCGGCCATGGAGTGTTTCTCTCTTCATTAAACTAACACAAAACTACTGTAACACACATAATTAGGGCTACAGCTGTCTGAAAATGTATCTTGATCAGCTCGGATTTGCATGCGTTGTGTCACACTCAAACCCGCCTCAAAACCAATGTTGTTTAATGTTAGCATGTCAAATGGCTCCAAATTTTCTCTCTCTCTCTCTCTCTCTCTCTCACACACACACACACACACACACACACAGACACACACACACACACACACACACACACACACACACACACACACACACACACACACACACACACACACACACACACACACACACACAAAACAAGTGACAGGGTTGCATGAGCAGTGAGAGGCACCAGGACTAAACATACACACTGACAGGTGATCTCGGGGACATGCAGTAGAAAATACACGTTAGCAGTGTGCCTCCAACCAAAAATTGAGACAGAATCATAATAAGGGAACTTGAAGGTCACTGCTGTAAATAATGAAACAGTAACTGAGCTCTAACAACACATCATATTTTAATATGTGTCATGAATCCATTATAGTAAACGGGGCGATGGCTGCCCTCAATCTCAAAATGCAATTTGGGGGTGACTCATTCGCATGTTTTTTTCCACTCAGTGACTTTCCTGATTGGTTAGGACTCAGGGCTCAGCTTGCCACTGGCCATTGCTCCACTCACTCGTGAAATGGTTCCTGTAACTTGTGTCCAATGCTGCTGCTGGGATAGCCTGTGTTTGATCCTCTTTAATTTCCATTGACCCAGTTACCAAGATATGACCAATGGATAGGGAGGAATTATGCGTGAGCATTACCTTATCTATCCATCAATCTAATATGTTTTCACTTCTTGATCTCCACTTCTCATTGTTGTTGTGTTTTGATAACAAAGTACATTAGCACAAGTGTATTTCAGTGTTACATTTAAGACCATGACCATTGTATCTTTTGCTACATTTAAGCCTGGTGTCCATACTACACTGAGCCCCTAAATGGAGAAGTTTGGAAACACTGCTGAGCCTGTTTGAGTTTGAAAACTCCAGTGTTGGGTTTTAGTCTGGACAGGCAGAAACAGAGAAGTTCGGAAACGATAACGCAGACTGACCCACGTCAGCTTCAGTCTTCTTGTGTGGGTGCTCCTTTCTCTTTGCCATGGCTTCCTCTGGTGATGAATAATGATCCTTTAATATCTCACTGCTTTTACTTTGCGGCTCCTAATCTATGTTTTGGTTAGCTTTATCCCTCCTTTCACTCACAAGACCACACCATTGTATGATATGGAGAAGTTTAATTGGAATAGCCGGGGAATGCAAAAAAGTGGGGTGAGGATGCGTTTAGGTGGGACGGGGGTTGTGAAAACTGAGACGAACAAAGAGTGGGTAAGACATTACACAGGTAGTTGAGTTAATGAGTAACAGGTGTTGCGTTAATGGGACACAGGTTGTTTAATTGTGAGGCGTGAGTGGTGGAATAAGTGAAGGGAGAGGGGTATGGTCTTGTTCCTGAACCTCAGTTAAATTAACTACATTAACTACATTATATTCTTGTGTTACTTTCAGTAACGCATCAGTCCAAACAGATAAATCTCCATTCACCATTGCTGTTCTTCCTCCCACCCATTCTCTGTATGTAACTTTTACATCCATGGTTTGCAACTGTAGATGAAAGATGTATTTTTTAGACTACATCCTTGGCAGGAACATTTTGAAAACAGAAGATGAAAAGCAGAGATACATTTTGCCTTGGCATGATGTTTTAGTGATGGAGATCTGGCTGGACATGAGGGCTCATTTGAGTGTTAACATCTCCACTAACTTATCATTAGAATTGTCTAAAACTTTTGTTGTTACTCGTTGACACTGGAACAGCCTTTCTCAAAATCTCAGAAGTAAATTCAGGCCAACATTTTTAAAAAGCATATTGTTTCACTTCTGAAATTATATAAATATAAATATATATAAAATATATTTATTTACTTACTCATTTTTAATGCTCAGTGCTTTGTGTATAGCATGCTTTCTGTGAAACAACCCACTGTCCCCTCTCAGGGTGGGATGCACTGTGAAGGTGTCTGTGCGTGTATGTGTGTGTCTGCGTGTGTGTGTGTGTGTGTTTGTGTGTGTGTGTGTGTGTTTTTTGTACCTGATAGATATCTTTTGTTAATTAGATTTGTCAGCAGCTCCAAACACTCAACCAGCTTTCACACTATTTTATAAGTATGCGCACACACACACACACATGCACGCACGCACGCACGCACGCACACACACACACTCACGCATTCCTCCTGCCTAATCCCCTTAAACGTGTCAATACACACTCACACGCATAGATATACAAAGACACACTTTCTCACACCTTTTAACCACTCCACCATAGCAGTAATCACTACACTCACACACTTGCACACTGACATGTCAGTCATTTTAACACCACAGTTCCCTCGGGAGGGGTGGGTGGGAGTCTTACCTCACAGTGTTAACACGTGCACGCGCACACATGCACTTCATCTAACACACACACACACACACGCAAACACACATTGTGCTGTCAAGAAAAAGCTGGACACGAGGAGCTGTGGGGGCTGAACAAAGGACATGTGCTTCTCCACTACTGTAGAGTCTGTATATAATCTATTATACACTAAACATCACCTGAAAACAGGACAGCAGCTGTGTTCTGTAATGAAGGGGAGGGATGGATGTAATATCATCCTACATAATGAATGAATGGAGAGGGAGATGGAGGGCAGGGAGGTGTCTGTTCACTGTGTCCCTATCAGTGGACACACACACACATCCAATAATGGACTTAATGTCATTTTACAGCTGTGCAAGAGGAAGGAGGAGAAAAATGAGCGGAGAGAGAATTCTGAGAAAATTAAATTTGGTAATGGTCTTATTATGGCAGAGAAATTGGAAAGGACAACTGGGTCTGTGTGTGTATGTATGTGTGTGAGCGAGAGAATGAGTAGGTGAGTGTGAGGCTGCAGGACGGACCAGCCAGTGGCAGGATTACTTTAATCACTGTGATAACCTCAAGGCAGGGGCCCATGCTGGTAGATTAGGCCTGGTAGCCAAGCATGCGCACACACACACACACACACACACACACACACACACACACACACACACACACACACACACACACACACACACACACACACACAGTATAGCTCTGAAGCTAAGCCTCTCCAAGTCCACGTGAAGTTCAACCACAACATTTACGTGTTTTGCTGGACTAAATCATCAATGGGCTCCTTCCGTTTGGATTGCATTTGTAATCGACTTTAATGGAGCAGCTTGTACCAGGGCCAATAGTTAAGTCTTTCAAAACACTCTTTTAAACACTCTCATGCTACTGCAGAGGTTTGGTGTCATTGGGAGCTGTATGAGTGGTTAAAAAATAAATTTTAATGCATCTAACTGGCACAGTTAGCGACCCTCCGGAAAATCTATCTTAATAATTTATACACGGAAAAAAATCTCTCGATGGCTTAGTTGGTGACCCAATTTGCCTAAAAAGGCCCCCTTGATGATTTTACACTGGAATTTCACTTTAAAGGAAGCCCCACACATTACCAGAGTAGTCCACTGGGGAATCACATCACATTCATGTCCAGCATGCATTGTGTCTTGTTGCTAAAAAAATTAATTGATATCATTTTGTGGAGTATTAGCACAATGACATACATAAATTTCAGCAAAACTTTTTCTGCCTCCAAATAATACTAAAATAAAAATACTCTAAGTGCTGAACATGTTTGAACCTTCCAACTGTTCTACACAACAAGAAATATCTGCATTATATTCAAATATATAGATATATTCAGATATATTTATTGTGTTGTCTTTGAATTACAACACATTATTTTTAAAATGGATTTCTATTTTGTGAGGCCAACAAAGATTCAGATTTGTGTAAAGTCTGTATTGTATTGATTCTGCCGTTGTCAGGCGCTTGAATGGATGTTGTCAGTTGATATCACTACCATAGATATGATACAGTATGGACCTTCTCTACCTTTATCATCTATTCTATCGGTAAGCTGGATCACCCATTAGTGTCAATCTCAACTGCTTAAGATGATTCAATTCATTTTTATTTTTTTTACAGTGCCAAAGCATAATAGAAGTTATTTCAGGACACTTTCAGTTCTAGATCACACTGTTAGACTTATTTAAGATTTACATAGACCCAACAATTCCTTTTGTTTTGTTTGAATTCACAATCGGACTCCAAGAGCATTCAGAAGGTGATGCTAAGGGGTCTTTCCCATAAGATCTTTTGCAATGTGAATGAAAGGTTCGTGATTGCATCTGCTGCTATTCAGACATAAAAGGACATTTTATACAGCATCTTTCTACAATACCGTGCTAGATACATGTTTATTCATTTGCTCTTTCAATAAGTCCCTTGGGAGCTTACAAGGCAATCTGCTCATTTTCATTTTTCTATATTTATTATTTTTACAAAGCGTTTTTCTAATGTAGAAACACTGGCTTTTATTGAGAAGTTAGTCTTTGTGTGTTGAAATATGACCATGGGGTGTTATTGCTGGGTGCACCTTGTTCCCTATTAGGTTCACAATGCATGCAAACACACACATTCAAACACACAAATAATCCAGGTGGTGGCTGGACTTTGAAATGATGCCTCAGAATTATATATACATTTTTTGCTCTGTGAGCTCAGCTTTTGTTGCATCAAGATACACACACACACACACAGACACACACACAGAAAAAAAACCTAGTAATTGTACTTTAACCCCAACCCTTTCAGGCCTTTATGATCTTCCCCTCTCTCTCTCTCTCACACACACACACACACACACACACACACACACACACACACACACACACACACACACACACACACACACACACACACACACACACACACACACACACACACACACACACACACACACAGGCAATGCTTTGATAATGGAAAACACACCTCCAGCCTCATACTCCCATTGGGGTTGGTCTTCCCGTTCACGTCCTCCTCCTCATCTTCATTCCATTTTATCCTCCCTCCCTTCCCCCCTCCTCCCCTCCTCCATCCTTTCTACCCCTTGTGGTGCTGTTGCTAAGGAGCCCTTGTGACCTTGGAGCTTTCTCATTGGACGAGGAGGAACGGAGATGGAGGAGAGAAGAAAAGAGGAAGTTGAAAAAGGAGAATTGATGGGGAGCAATGAAGTGGGCGTGTGTGTGGATGTGGGTGTGTGTGTGGTGGAGGTTGATTTGCTGTAGGGCCCGGTGGTTGGAGGACTATGAAGTGAGATCCAGATGTGCTGATGAGGTGGCCTGGTGAAGCAACTTTGCCACAGCAGGTAATGTAGGCATGGAGGAAAAGATAGGACGGGTGGATCGATTGATGGATGGAGTGAGGAGGGATAACAGGAAAGGAAAGGAATGAGTGAAAGAGGGAAATAGTAATAAGCCCAGTAGAAAAGACATGGACCAGAAGTGGTAAAAATGATACAATGTAAAAGATGGAGTGATGTAATAGGTTAGAGAGAGAAAGAGTGAAGGACTCTAGCATCAAATGGAGAAAAAAAACAACAATCAGATATGATGAGATCATGTCGGCAAAGAGAACAAAAATTGGCAGAGACAAGAATAAAGGAGAGGAGAAGCAGGGTAAAGAAAGAGAGAGGGAGAGGTAATTTAAAACGAGATGGGGAATGTGAGTGGCATTTAGGGAACGAGAGAAGAAGAGAGAGCTAAAGAGAGGGAGAGAGAGAGAGAGAGAGAGACTCTACCCTTTCATTTATTCTGACTGGCACAAAGGAACATTACCTCTGGACACACACACACACACACACACAAGAGGTGGTACGGTTCACAAAATCGGTTCATATGACGGTTTTGGGGTCATGGTTTTCAGTTCAGTTCGGTTGTTTTTTTCTATTTCTTTTAGATTCTAAAAATACCATGTATCAGATCTTTAGCCTAATAATTTAAAAAAATGTAATCAGATATTCTTAAGGACATGTCATGCAATCATGCAAAAACTGAAATAATAAGGCAGCTTGTTTATGGATTACTGTAACAATCTTAAATGAAAGTGAAGTGAGATTTTGAAACAGTAGGAGAAACATTGCTGCATTTACGCTTTTATATATTTAGTTGGCAAAAAGGTAAACAATTGTTTGCCTTCTAGGTAAGAATATAAACACTTTTACATTATCAGAAAATAGGTTTTGTTTCACTAAAATACGCACAAACTGCAATCATTGAACTGACTGAAATAGGCTACATCAGGGCTGTTCAGTTAATGCGGAATTAGAGCCGGTTGACGAAAATGATCAAAAATGAGGGGCTGTAAAAATATAAGCACCACATTAATGGATATTGTAAAACAATGCATCAACATTAGAGTACATGTATTGTCTTTATTTTATCACTGTAAATAGTAGCCATAGGCCTCAAAGTGCAACAAGCTTGTCAAAAAACAATCCTTATTAAATGAACATACCTAATTTTGATACCAAACCCTAACCATCACCTTTTATTGCCTAAACGTAACCGTTGCAGTTGTAGTCAAAAAAGGATGTGTTGTATATCTCAGCAATAATTAGTCCGATAAACATTAAACTCAGATTGGTAGTTCTCCATGGAAACTTCAGGCTCTGTGCAAAATTAGAGGTCAATCCAAAATTAGTTGCTGCTGTTCCGTAAAATTGAAAAACACACAAACCATGCGAAAAATATTCAAAACCTACTTTTGCGTACTTGTAATAGGCCAAGAGTACCATCAGCACGAAATTTTGCACACATGATCTTTATAACCCTACGATCAAAAGTTATCAAAAATAATTTTCATAATCCAAACAATATGAAAGTTATAGGGGAAAAACTTGATACACTGTAGTCAAAAGAGGAAGTGGTGCGTTACTGTGAAGTAGTTTCTCTGATTATCACACACCTTGGAAAAGTTATTTCCAGAGCAGCACTGAGGGTCTGTGCAAAATCATCATCAATTGGCCACAAGCTGGGGCTGTTATGCAAAGTTGATTAATGCCTGCATTATGTGAAGAAACACAATATCTACTAACTAAAATACCTACACTTTCTTTTTCAAACTACTATCTGTGCTGTGTTCAAGCTGCGACTTGCGTCGTGCCCATGGACCTGCAGGTCCAAATTGCAACGCCTCTGCGAGTCGCCAGGTCCGAGTTGCACAGGGGGCTCTGACCCTGTTGATACCTGCTTGCAGGTCTAGTTGTATCTTATTGTTAATGTTGATGATTTATGATGTTATTATCTATATTGCTAGCACTTGACTCTATGTCTGTTGTGTAGTACTTTGGGCAACTAAGGTTGTTTTTCAAATGTGCTATATAAATATATTTTGGGTTGAATTGAGTTGAGTTGTGGTCCACTATACAATACATTAAATAGAACGTCATATTTAGTGAGATATCATTTTAACTTGTTAATGTGAATACGTTGACAGACTACGGGATAATGTTGAGATGACTGACCTGACCTGCTCTGTTTAGCACAGACCAGCCCAGCCTCACCATGATCTGAAAAAAATTACTTAGCGATATCAATGTCAGTGTTACATATGCAGTCGTTTCCTATTTGGGTGTGGACGGTTTTGTCCTTTCTGTCTTCGTGTGGACATTCATATTAACTATAGAACTATGGAAGCACACACACAGGTAGGCAGGCCGCAGTGTGGATGCAGCCATATAAGCCATTTCCAGTGGAGCAGAGCTGTAGCAGTCCTGTCATAAGGCTGAGCCCTCAGAGCTGACCTAACATTTATTCACCTCCACCTGGCTGCAGCCCTCTCATCTGTGACAGTGCAGTGATGCTCACTGATTCACTGCTGCTGTCTGCTGGTCTGGTTGTGTGGATTCAGAGCTTAATATTGCACAATATAAAGTGCATTACTACGTATAGAAAAATCAACTCTAACACACCTGAGTCCAATGGTGTGCTCGTTATCAAGCAGCTGAAGCCTGTCACAAGTTTGAAAATTGTAAGACTCAGGTGTGTTAGAGCAGGGAGAAACCTAAAACATGCTGGACAGGATATTTCCCCATTCTTCCTGCAGAACTGTTGGAGTTCAGTCAGATTCTGTGGTGAGCGGTGATGGACTGCACTCTTCAAGTCCATCCACAGATGTTCTGTAGGATTCAGGCCAGCGCTCTGACTAGGCCACTCTGGGACATTCACCTTCCTATACTTTAGCCACTGTGTTGTTTTTATGGAGGTGTGTTTTGGGTCATTTTCATGCTGGAAGGTGAACCACCTGCCCATTTTCAAGTGTCTAACAGAGGGCTGCAGGTTTTCCTCAAGAATTTTGATGGACTTGGCAGCATCCATTTTCCCTTCAATCCTGGCCAACTGCCCAGTCCCTGCTGAAGAGAAACAAGCCCACAACATAATGCTGCCACCACCATGCTTCACTGTAGGGATGGGTTGTTTTGGGTGGTGTGCTTTCTTTGGTTTCTGCCTAACACAGCCCTTGGAGTTTAGCCCAAAAAATTCAGTTTTGGTCTCATGTGACCATATAACCTTTTGCCACATGGCATCAGGGTGTTCAATAGGTTTTTGGCATACTGTAAATGAGACTATTTTACAAATTAGTGATTTGCAACCTTTGGTTAATAATTCTTGCATGGGATTGATGCCCTGAAATACAAGATATATACCGCTGTATGCAAGCAATTTCCATATTATAATCCAATCATACTGTACCGATAATGCTACAGCAGTAACAGTATTAATACTGCTTGGTTTTATCATTTCCATTTCAGTTGCTTTTTCACTTTTCCCACTCTGACAGAAATACACTTCTGTCAGAAACACTGAATATTTGGAATGTATCTTTTTTTGTCATTAAGATATTTTGATGAACAGCCTCAGTCCATGTATTTGCATCCTGTCCTCTCTCCCTGTTACAGCTTCCCTTCTCTGGTGTTTCTTTTCATATCTCCTCTGGGAAATCCTTTTAATTCTTAATCACCTGTCTTTCTCTCTTTCCATCCCTGTCTTCCCCTCCTGTTCTTTTCTTTTCCGTCTAAACCAGTGAACCTGCTCTTCTTCCCACTGAATCCCTACTTTGTCTCCTCTCCCACTCTCTCTTTCTATTCGCTCTTTTTTATTCCCTTTCCATTAAATGTAGGTCATTCTGCAACATCGAGCTACAGCTCCTGCCAAGCATGACATCCACATATACACACGTATTGCCTGGCAACTGCGCGTTCATCCCGCACCCCCCTCATCTTCCATCCTCATTTCCTCCATCTTACCTTCCCAGGAGGTCCTGCTTGGTGCAGAGGGCTGGGTTTGCAATCTGACACTGCTGTGTTTTGTCCCTGCTCTGCTTCCAGGGACAGCAGGGCCTGAGGGTTAATTGAGCAGTGTTTTGTGGGGGAACGGTGGATTGATACGTCATTTGTTTATAAATGTCTGTAGATATTCAGTGGAAGGGGACAGTCTTCGATGCTGCAACAGATCTATACATTCTAGAAGGAACTAAAGCGTGTGTTGTTGAGGGGAGGTATAGAAATAAAGGTTTTATACCTACATACATATCAACGTATTCTCATCAGAAGTTTTTTATGATATCTTACAAAAACAGCAACTCAATGATTTGGAGGATATCTTAAGAAATATGACATTCTATTTAATGCTGTAAATCTGCGACAGCTACGTGACAATGATGTTTAAGTCTCGGTAACAAAAGGTGGCGGTTAAGTTGAGCATCAAAATGACTTAATAGATTTAATATAATACACCTTTATCTATCTCAGGATGGCAAAGCCTTAGACGGCACATGAAGGTTAATTATAGACTTTGGAAACACACAAACTGAATATTTTAAATTCAAGGGGCACTTGCTATTTCCTGAGCCTTCAAATGCATCTCACAGTTTTGTTAGCGGATATAGTTTGATGGAGAAAACCCCAGTATAAAGCGTTTTCCTAAGCTTTCAAAAGCATCTTAAGTAATGAGAATGGAGTTGAAATTACGACTGGGAGATGTTGTTGAGCACTCAAGGAAAAGATGTAAAGGGGACCTTGAGTTAAGATTTTATTTGGTCAGGTGACTTATGGGACAGTTAAGACCTCTTAGGAACCCATGAATTACTTTGGAAGTATTACTAGTTCTACACCAAGTACATCTATGACAGAAATGATTGTATATTTGCAATAAAATCATTGGATTTGAACAGCATCCCCATAAAACTGGTGTGATGAAAAGTGAACAGCAGCATTTTAGTTGGCAGAGTTCATTTTTACCTATTGTATGTTTTCTGGATTGGATTTGCCCTCACTAACACAACTGTTCAGCAGCCAGCTCTCATATCTCAGATTTCAGAGCCCCTTGCCAGCACTTAAATGCATCACAAGTCAGAGTTCAAACTTTCAACTGCATTACCACACAGAAATAATGTTGTCACAGATGTTATCACACAATTTATTCAATGTGGACTACACCCAGTTTGAAGTTTCAGTCCGTAGAGTGTTGTGAATGAACTGAAGTTAAAGGCTGCCAGTGAGGTAGGAGAAACAATCTATAGGACTGCTTTATGCTTGAGAAAACGTTTGGGTATTAAGAAAACATTTTATGATCAAAACGCAGGTTTCTGGTCAAACAGGACAGAATTCGGTATTCAGGACAACTGGTCATCATACATGCAAATTATAGTGATCAAACAAAAAGACAACATAAGGATAATATTTCTGTGCTGAACTAAATATTTAATCTGGATTCAGATATACTCCTCATTATGTTGTTACACACAAACATGATCCCAACACCTCCCACTTTTCCCAATTATCCCATGAGCTCCTGAGGGAGGTTGTTATGTCAACCCCTTTAAAGATCATCTATACCCAGGAAATGATGTCACTGTCATTTAGAGATTTCCCCCATAACCTCTTTAGCATGTGACCCATGACCTTCTAGTGTGTGTATGGGCTATTTATTGCCATGACCTCTCAGTGTGTGTGTGTGTGTGTGTGTGTGTGTGTGTGTCTCGCACAGTAATGGACTAGGTTCAAAGGAGGTTGGGGATGTATGGGGGTGGGCGATAATATGCATGAATGGATGGATGTGAACATAACACACACAAATGCTCACACACACACGTTCAAACTCACACACACACACACACACACACACACGCTTCTTATTTTTACATGAGGCTATTAAAAGTAGCTCAGAGAGAGCTGAGTGTGGAAACTCACCTAGTTTACTGCTGCTTCCACTGTTCATTTACACAAAGCTGGCCTGCTGACTTCTTCTGTTCCATTTTTAATTCAATTCCATTCAATTCAATTTTATTTATAGTGCCAAATCACAACAGAAGTTATCCCAGGACACTTACAGAGTAGGTAAAGACCACACTCTTATTTATGATTTACACAGACCCAACAATTCCCCCGTAGAGTACGGTGGCAATGAAAACTTTCCCATAACAGGCAGGAACGGACAGACTCAGCTCTGTGGAGAATGGACATCTGTCTTGACCAGTTGGGGAGGAAGAAAATGAGAGAGAAAGAGAGAAAGGACGCACTACCAGTAATAATATCTAATATCCACTCTTCCATACAGGACTTCTTCTGTTCCATTTTTAAGGAACACTCCATAATGTCGGGACTTATGATCTTATTTTCCCGAGCCAGCTGCAGCTAAAACGAGAGGATAGGAAGAGTCTCTGCTGTGTCTGTCAGTAATATTACACAGCACTGCAGCCTTACTAACACACACAAGCTCCTCAAGTAGGGCATACTACTACTGTGCCCTTTGGCAATGCACTTAGCCCAGTTAAACATTTCTCCCCCAGATGTTTAGTATATGCCATACTGTAGTCAGAGGGGGGTGCACTGCTTAAACACATATTGGATGACTCTTTAGTCAGATATAGTTAAGCATATAGTTAAGGATAATGCAAGCAGCTTATAAATATTGATATTTAGAAAGTTTATCCACTCTAAGTATACTTTTTATGATGCAGCTGAGTACATCTATACAGTATAAATAATTTATCTGCAAAATTAAGTAATTTTTAACGGTTATCAACAAAAAGTCTTTATTACATCAAGTTACTGAGACTGAGCCAAGATAGCCCTCACTAGCACCAAAAGACCATTATCTTTTTGTGTTCTTCAGGAAAATCTTGTCAGTGTACTTGTTAGTCATATCAGAAAATATTGTTGAGAAATGAGACAGAAGCTAAGCAGCACTACTAGCCTGCACAATAGCCTGAGCTGCTGGTAGACGTTGTGAGCCCACTTAGTGACAAGAACTTTAAAAAATAACACTATTTTCCCCAGTCAATTTTCAAAATGTGCATGTAATTTTTTATTTTTTTTACATCCAGTGGATTTGCAGTGTTGGGGACTGCTATGTGCTCTTATCTGTTCATTCTATCAGCTACTTTGCACTAGAGATCAAAATTAGAGAACAAATTATAAATACTTGATTTATTCTGAAATACTGTTATTTTCTATTGTCCATAATTTGATAGAATGTCCACTGTGGCTATACCACTGCTGTACTAGCATGTTTTTTTTAAATAGCCAAGACACTTCAACAAAAACCTTTATTTTGTAAAAAAAAAAAGAATAAAAAACAGTGATCAAAATTAGAGAACACTTTCAGATCCCTCCCAGTTATTGGTGTTGATCTGGCACTTGGCGCCAATTGACATAATTGTTGGATACACCCTATTTATCTGCAGCTCTCCAGGTTAATTTGCAAGATGGAAGCTGCTCTAATGTGACTGAAACCCTGAGAACAGCAGGTTGTCCAGATGAAGCCCAAAGGGATGACCCTCTCAGCCATCAGAGAGAGGTTGGGCGTTCACATTCTGTGACAAAGATTAATTTAAGTCCCTCAAAAAGGCTGATCGTCCACGTAAAACAAGTGCACGAGAGGACAGGATTATGAAGACTCTCAATGGGGGATCAGTTCAACACTGCAGCTGGAGTTGGTCTCCAGTTCAGTGCTGAACAGGACAAGGATGTGTCTCTTCACACTGTCTTGTTGTTCAAGAAAATTTGAAGCCCACCCTGCAGTGACAAAACCTCTCATCAGCAGAAAGAATAAAAAGGCTAGACTTTGCTGAGGAGCATGTTGTGTGGACAGAGGAGAACTGGTCCAGAGTAACTTCAGTGATGAGAGGACATCCGATTTATTTGGGTCTAATGGGAAACATTATGTTGGGAAAAGACTGAACCCAAAGTGTGTAAAGAAGTCAGTTAAATTTGGAGGACGATTTGTCTTGGTTTGGGGGATGTTTTCTGCAGCAGGAGTTGGGCCTCTTGTGCAGCTACATGGCAGGGTGAATGCAAATGTTTATTTGAACCTCCTTCAGCAACATGCAATACCTTCACTGCAATTGTCTCCCAACAGCTGCAGTTTTCATACAAGACCATGCCCCCTGTCACCCAGAGTCCAGATCAAAACCCTATAGAGAATCTCTGGAAAGTCCTTGGCAACAAAGAAATGTCTAAGAAACCCATTGCAGTTACTGAACTGTGGAAGAGACAGACGAAGAATGGACCAAGATCAAACCAGAGCAGTGTGACAAACTAGTGATGTCCTGTGGGTGCAGATGTGATGAAGTCATTCAAAACAAGGGGCCTCTACACTTCCAATTCATTTTTGAATCCTACAGCCCTAAGAAAACAGTGTTGAAATCTTCTCTTCGGACACAGTGGTTACTGTTTCTTTTTTTCCCCACAAAACACAGCTCTGCACAAAAAGCTGCTGATAGCATAACACGCCTGAACCTAGTTTATATACTGTATATAAAGACGGACGACTTGACTGCCTCCGGAAACCATGGTGGAGAGGTTTGTGTGTCCCTTCCACTCTTCCATGGCAAATGGCCGCACTAAGAATGGTTCACAAAGACTCTATGGATGAATGTGGAAGAGAAGGAGAGCGCCTGATGGCCGGGTTTGCCACAGAGCCCGGCCAGGTACAGCCCGGGAAAGTGACGTGGCACCTCCCACCTCTCCATCCTGTGGCTTACCACTCAATGGAGGAACCACTGGGGTTGGGTGCGGTGCTGCACGGGTGGCAGTGAAGGTGAGGGGCCTCGACCGACCAGACACAGGCAGCCGAGGCTGGCTCTGGGGACGCGGAATGTCACCTTTCTGTCGGGGAAGGAGTCGGAGCTTGTGCGGGAAGTGGAGCGCTACCAGATAGATCTGGTGGGGCTTGCCTCCTTGCACAGTCTCGGTTCTGGAACTGTACTCCTGGATAGGGATTGGACCCTATTCTTCTCTGGAGTTGCCCAGGGTGTGAGGCGCCGGGGCGGGTGTAGGGATACTCACAAATCCCTGCTGGGAGACTTCAATGCCCACGTGAGCAATGATGAAGACAACTGGAGAGGCGTGATTGGGAGGAATGGTGTCCCTGATCTAAATCTGAGCGGTCATCTGTTATTAGACTTCTGTGCTAGTCACGGATTGTCTATAACTAACACCATGTTCGAACATAAGGATGCTCATAAGTTTACGTGGTACCAGAGCACCCTAGGCCAAAGGTCGATGATCAATTTTGTGATTGTATCATCTAATCTGAGGTTGTATGTTTTGGACACTCGAGTAAAGAGAGGAGCAGAACTGTCAACTGATCAACTGGTGATGAATTGGGTCAGAGGATGGGGGAATGCTTGGAGGAGGCCGAGCTTTTCTGGCATCCCTGTGGAGGTTGGGGGCATTGAACCGGAGTGGACAAAGCTTCCATTGCTGATTCTGCGGCAGTGAGCTGTGGCCTCAAGGTTTTAGGTGCCTCCAGGGGCGGTAACCCTCGAACACTGTAGTGGACACCGGTGGTCAGGGAAGCTGTCCTACTGAAGAAGGAGTCCTGGAAGACTTCGGAGGCAGTTGGAAGGTACAGATGGGCCAAAAGGGCTGCAGCCTCTGCCGTGTCAGAGGTAAGGCAGAGGGTGTGGAAGAAGTCATGGAGAAGGACTTTCCGGCCTCTGTGGCGGTTAGATGTAACTGCAGGTGATCCTGTTCTTTCAGAGCCTCCATCTTCCTCAAGGTTCCTCAAAACCTCCGGACACAGAGCTTTCTCTAGAACTGCACCCCGACTCTGGAACTCTCTCCCCCAGCCCATCCGCGACTCTCCATCACTCACAACATTTAAATCCCGTCTAAAAACCTTCCTTTTCTCACAAGCCTACAACCTCCCCTACCCATAACTACATTCACTCCAGGCCTCTCCCCCCCCGACTCCCACCCCCCCACCCTCCTTCCGCTCGCCTCACCCATTCAGCCTCTCCCCTTGACCCCCCCCCCCCCACTGCTCTTCAATCCATCCCCCCACCTCTATTGTTGTACCTGTTTCTGGCTATTTGTCTGTATCACCATTACCCCATGCCCCCTTCGCCTTGCTTCCCTGTCATCCTTGTCATCCTTGTCTCCTGTTGTTTATCGTCTGTATATTATATGTCCTACTCTGTAAGCGACTTTGGGTACCTGAAAAGCGCTATATAAAATAAATGAATTATTATTATTATTATTATTATCTTGTCACGTTCACGATCACTGTGTGTTGACTTTATTATTTTTTGCTCTTTTGTAAACTTTATTGACACTAATTCACCTCTCTACTTCCAGTCCATCCTCCATATGTTCCCCTCTTAAATCCACACGCACACGCACACACACACACACACACACACACACACACACACACACACACACACACACACACACACACACACACACACACACACACACACACACACACACACACACACACACACACACACACTTTAACTCACTCTGTGATAGACAGGAACTTGACAGACAATTAAATAGATGAAAACCTTACAGATTACATCTTTAAAGCAGTGAGCGAAGCCAAAACATCTGGGTCACCCACTGGTGACTGGCTGCAGTATAGGTCATAAGTCCCGCCCCCTCCATGTTACAGATGGGACATGGTAGTTAAGATGTAGGTACTTTTATCACGCTGATGTTTGTTCAGGTGTTCATTTTTCTTATAAGTTTGGTATTAATTAGTTATTGGATGTTATAAAAACAGGGTGAAACATCTCGTATGACAGCTGTGATCGACTCGGGATTAGTCCGATGAGTGTATGGACGGGACATTGATGGCGTGATTCTACCGCCTGATCTCAATTGCACAGACTCTGGTTGCAAAATTACAACATGGCCGTAACATCGTATGTGTTTTTGTGTGTTTTATTCTGATGGAGAATTTCACAGAGGAAGAAGGAAAAATAGAAAGAGGGAAAGTGCATCCTGTGATCCTAAGGGCAGTGGCTGGTGTACAGACAAGCTCTTTGAAACACTGCTGTAGACAGTCCTGAGGCGTGCGTGTGTGTGTGTGTGTGTGTGCTGCTGTCTGCTCTGCTATATTTTCTGCTTCTTCTTGCACTCAGACTAATGAGCAGTCAGCTTTATTTTATTGCAAACTGTCTCCGTTTACACACCAGACTAAACATATATTCAGTATTACACTTTAGCCTGTCAAGAGGTCGGCTGGCCCAAAAAGAATGCTGAATAAATTATGTATATAAATAATATTATTATTACTATTATTATTTTTATTAATACTATTACACAAAAGCACACACACACATACACAAACAGATTTGTTGTTTAGCTTTAGTTTATTGTGTGTTTTGTTTGTGCATTTATTAATTTGTTAATAAATGTTTGTGTTTACCATATGTCTGTTTATTTAATATTACACAAAGATGAATGAGCCAGCCTCTACTAAGAAAATAACTTTTAAATCCTTCAACTAATTAAACTATTACATTTATCGGTGTTCAACCCTTAATTAGTAGTTTAATATATTTAACGAGACTCTTATATTAGTTGTCACTCTCTCTATGACGGTGGTGCCCTGAGGAACTCTGGTTTAACTAGAGTTATTTTTATTATCTTTGATAATTATTGGTGATAGCTAATATATACTTGATTAACGATAAGTTTATTGAGAATACTCAATCTCATAATCTGAACATGAGTCAAGGCCCTACATTTAATGGGTTCTCCGTGTGAAGTTTTTAATAAATAATATTAGTTTTTATTCATTTTTCTTTATCATTATTTTTTTAATATTTCATTTGATAGCCACACCTTTGATCCAATTAACCTAGAGTACCTACATTATTATTAAAGATAGTGAGACTTGTTGCTGCTCATGGAGGAATTGTTGGGTCTATGTAAATCATAAATAAGTCAGGAGTGTGGTCTATACCTACTCTATATGTAAAGTGTCCTGAAAGCTCTTTTGTTATGATTTTGCACTATAAATACAATTTAAATAAATTGAATTGCATTGCATTTACACACCGGGGCGTGTTTATTCATTAGATGAATTTGCACGTCATTCTTTACAACTACATTCATGCAAAATGTGATTATTACAGATTGATTCAGAGCATTTCACTAAAAGGAAACTAAATAAAATACTAATTAATAATACAATCATATATAAAATTCCTGACTGGTCAGAAATCACAGGAGGAGAGTGTGATGGAGCGCCTTTGAACGCCCGTCACTCCCTGACCGGCGTGCTCTCTCTCTCAGATAGTGCCGGTGCTGGGAGCGCATGCTGCTCTCTCATTGTTCCGGCGGAGCCAAGCAGCAGTGAGACAAACTGTCGACCATTTCGCTGAACTCTGTTTGCCCACCGTAGGTCGTCGAGGGTGCACACTCGGCGCCTACGCAACACACACACACACACACACACACACACACACACACACACACACACACACACACACACACACACACACACACACACACACACACACACACACACACACACACACACACACACACGCACACTCGGCGCCTACGCAACACACACACACACACACACACACACACGCACACGCACACACACACCTGCTGTTGCTGCAGAGGTCTGTCTGTGGTTCACGGGCCGACCTAGGCACTTCCGGATCATGATATAAATAGCGCTGGTTGGCGCACTTCAATGGGTCAGCTGACCACGGACTATACTAATATTATGATTTATGATGAATGTATGGGGTGTTCTGTGTGAACAATGGCACAGCTATATGGAGGGTTGTTAGTGCCACATACTGAAGTGAAAGTTAATGGGGTTTTTGTGTTTGGGTATTCTGTTTCCCTGTTTATGTGTTGAAACCCCTGTGCTGTGATAATTGGTTTGCCCGGGGGAGGGGCCAAGGGGGTATTTAAAGGAAGCTCAGCTCACTTGAGGCATTCGGCATGCGGGTCCTAACTGCTGCTGTGAAATCCTGTTGTAAATATTTTTTCTCTCTGTCCTGTTGTAAATATTCCTGCTACTTTTGCTTTGCCACCTGTGGATATTTTTCTTTGGTTTTGGTGTCAATAAAAAAATCACCACACTGAAGTTTGCCGACTGGGCCATCCTCTATCCATCGCGAAGTCCGAACCCCGAACCCCAACAGAGAGACTTTGATTTTGTCTCCTAGTCTTATTTGTTCTCGAACTGAAAACTGAAGCTACTGTACAACCACTTGATATCTTCACACATATCTTAATAAATTTTATCTCTCCTCTGCCCTGATCGCTCTCTCATATCCACTCCAAGCCCCCACCACAGTGACTTCCCGGTTGATCCAATTAGGAAGTGCCAAAAACTGCAGTTCTTTGAGAGTCCACTAGGGGAAGGTTTCATAATAGAGCAGTTTCTCACTGACCCCCATGTTAAACAGGCTGTTTTTCAGAGCATAAAAACGTTGTAGTCTGTAGGTCATATTTCTGTAGGTCATATTTCCATAACAACACTGAGGGGGGTGAAATATTTTGTAATAGGCTAGTTTTTATTTTATTGGAGGTTAAAGTTTATGAATAATTAGTGGCGTGGCCTCTTGATTGACAGTTAGCCTCTGGCCCTCACTTCTCCTCGGAGGCTAGTTGTCAGGATTAGCATGCTAACGCCGTCATCTCTACCTCGACTGCGGCCATTTCGTTTGGTGGTGTTACTATAAGTGACAAGATGGCTTGGTCTTCAATCAACTGTAAAAACAGATGGATTAGTAACATAATGTGTTAGCTCTGTTATGCTAATTAAATAGCCGCACTTGCACCATGACTTGCAATACAGCCTGCTATCTATGACACATACACTAGATGCTAATCTGAAGCAGTGGGATTATTTGGGCAGTGAGGGTCGGAGTTTTACAGTCTATGAGCATGGTAGTGTGTTGAATATCAGTTAAAACCATAGATCATAAATGCTGGCTGCCTACACTTCACTCCCGTAGCCCGTGTGTTTTCCACTAGAGACACAGAGTGCCGTGGGTCTCTACCCTCTAAAAAATCCTGTTCCCGTTACAT
This sequence comes from Echiichthys vipera, assembly GCF_963691815.1. Classification (NCBI taxonomy): domain Eukaryota; kingdom Metazoa; phylum Chordata; class Actinopteri; order Perciformes; family Trachinidae; genus Echiichthys; species Echiichthys vipera. The sequence goes on along the minus strand of NC_139825.1, from coordinate 4,747,018 downwards.
AATAAAGAAAAATGACTCCTGTTTACCACCCGGTCCCAGAAAAAAATCTCAATATTGACTCCCACTCCCGTTTATTTAGTAGATCATGCTATTAGCCTAGCTCCCGGGCTGTGGAGCTAATGCTAATCCAGTATACATCACCCAGACAGACATATCTCCCCCCAATATCCCATCAATGCCCTTTTTTGGTAAGAAGAAATAAGGTAACCTGACTCCGCCAGTTGGATTGATTCACATAATTCCCATTGTCTCAGCATATTCATCTGGAAACTCTCGTTTGGAGATCTTTTGGGAATAGGCGGAAATACTGGTTGCCGATTATGATCGGATGGATAAATCATCTGTCAGACAGGCCAAATCAACCAATCAGATCAACAAAGTATATGACGTACTAACAGCATTGAGGCAAAGCTCAGAAAGTAAACAACATGTGGGTAAAGGATATTTAATGTTTGTGTAACGTGAATGTACAGATCAAAGGCCCAATTTCTGGTGACCAGTCCATATTCCAACAGAAGGATCAGAGAGAAAAAAGAGTTAGTGAGCCATGTTGCCGCCAGTCGCTTCTTGTTGCGTCACACTACGAGCCGCCACCAAACCAACGTTGATTGGCTCGGTCGCTTGGGCAGACTTTTTCAAATTTTCTCTGCCGCAAGTTACCATCCTGATCTCGCGAGGCTATGAATGAGGAGGAGTCAAAGTCCAACAAGATGGCAACTCCCGTAGGTGAGCACGATTGGATCAAGTTGAGAGAACGGACCTCGACGGAGAGGCTACGTCCATTTTTTATACAGTTTATGGTCCACTCACAACACTTTGCCACACGTCACTCTCCCCTCTCCCTTCAGCAGCGTCTCCAGAAGAGTTAAGTTAGATAGATTTTACAGTTTAAAAGAGCAGCAAATAATTTAAGTCTCTATTGATATTTACGGCCAATATATCATAGTCTAGCAGCCCCTGCTGCTAAAACAAAATCTTAGAGGAAACACGGACTCTGGTCACATGATCATCATTTGATAATGCAGGTGTATCCATAGACTATAAAAAATGGACGTAGCCTCTCCGCCTGTTTTCTCAACTTGATCCAGTCATATTCGCCTCTGGGAGTCGCCATCTTGTCAAACTTTGACTCATTAAATTACATATTTTTGAAAAGTGTTTTCTTGCCAGTGCTGCCTCTATCTGCTGGCTAACGCGGTTAAACCTGGAGAAATACACGTTAATTATTAATGTCAGCTAAAGGCAAGTTCATGTTACAGGTTGATTGTTGACCATGTGACGTTAATGCAACTGCGTTATGAACTTAAACAAAACAACCACTGCATAAACGCATGGCCCAACACAGGAGAGCTAACTCTTCAGGCCTGGACTCTGCTGTCCACTTACATCTCAAGGAGAAAGCCCACTCATTTGATGACAACAATGTCCAAATCCTGGACAGTGAGGGCAGATGGTTTGAAAGAGGAGCAAAAGAAGCCATCGATGCAAAAGTGGAGAAACCATCACTAAACAGAGGAGGAGGTCTAAGGGCGCACTCACACTGTCCTTCCGTACTGTGCCCAAACAGGTTTTACGGGTAAAGCCTAGTTCGTTTGACCAGTGTGAGTGCAACCGCATCGCGCCTAGCTGCGGCCAGCTGGCCGTCCATGGCCCGTTGGAGAGAGGACGGCTTTTGTAGAGTGTGTTTGCACATGTACGAGCACGAGCAGGCGCACGAGCACTAGGCCTACGGTGGCTCTGACATAATTTTATGTGCGCCTGTTTGGACATAGAAAAAAAAAAGACGGACCATTTGCGCGGACATTTAACAACAACAACAACAAAGGCGGCGAAAGGTTCGCGTTGGTGTGATGCTGAGGTGGAGTGCTTACTGAAGATTTGGTCGGATGAAAATATTCAAAAACAGTCAGACAAGACGCACAAAAACTCTGAGGTCTATGGAAAGATTTGTAAACAAAGTGACGCATCGCGATGATGTCAATAATGCCTGTGACGTGCTACGGCGGGATGACGTATGGACAGGCAAGAAGCATTCGCCAAGGCCCAGGCCGTGTGAGTACAAATGAGTCTGGCCAGCGGGGGGAGAGGGAGGGGGGGACAAGTACCCTAAAGCCCGGGGCGTGGTACGGGCGGAAAGTGTGAGTACGCCCTAAGACACCACTTATCTACAATTTACTATGCTGCTCTTTCATCCCATCCCAGGAGATTCAACAATCTAACCTCAAAGAACAACTGTTCACAAATGGCCTCCTGTGACTCCAACGACTGTCATTAAGACCCAATAGAGCACTAACGAAGTCAAAACCAACTTCCCACCAACAACTGTCACTCTAAAGACGGTCGTTGGTACTTGGAGCACAAAGGGTTCTAGTGACATCATCGGCCTTGTGAGAGGTTAAATACCTGGATCTCCACACCAGTTAGTTGGACCAGTCCCAGCCTGTTCAGTTGCGTACATGAACTGATGAAGCCTCTTGGATCAGAGGTGAAATGTCTTCCTAGACAAATAACCAAGTCCAGTTGCTTTTGACTGAAATTGCTTTGGGGATACAGCCAGATGTGTCTGCCTCCAGGTTATTTAAAACTTCATTAAAATCCTCCAATGAGAACAGGAGCTGAAGTTTCAGGTGTGTCTGTCATTAGTTCAGGTAATGTGAGCAGCAAATGTTGTTTATTTACAGCAGATTATAAGCTGTCATTAGTTGGGACCTTGTGTAATTATACAATACGGTTGCACTCCAATTCTACATTATTATTCATTAAACCCATAAGAGAATTGATTAGGACTTGCTGCTTCCCTCAAAGACTTGAGGTTAAGAGCTAAGGTAGCTAAAAGGTAAAAACACAAGTATATAATACAGAAATGTAGCTAAGTCTGAAGAAGAGCATTAGCCCCAAACTTAACTTATTTGTAGATGTACCAATAGATTGCATGCAAGGGAGTGTGTGGATAAGTCTTTCTGTTTTCATCGCTGTTTTTCTATTGGTCTAGCACCTAACTTCAACAGCATTAGGCTGTGCATGACTACTATGCATTGTTTTTCTCTTCAGAGTGACCACAGCTTGTTGGACATAAGCGGACATTACTTCCATATTTGTGTGATTCTTTGTGTGTATACTGATAAAAGAACTGTATGTTGTTATGTTTTGCTCACAAGGATTCAAGAGGTTGATTCTTTGTTGTTTATTTCTCATCAGGTCCATTAAGTGGTCACGACAGAGTGGGTGGACAGACAGAAGCTAAGTGTCCACATCAGTGAAAGTAAGTCAGTGTTTGTTTTAAATCAGTGCTGCATGTTAGATCTGAGGATTCATAATTAGACTTAGCACTAGACTTAGCACTGTACACTGCTACTGTAAATTTGTAAGTGTGTGTGAATATTTATATGTATATCAGTAAAGAAAGGCTAAATTCATTAGGAATAGAAATGCCTTTCATCATGTTACATTAAATGTTAAACTTTTTCACTCATATGCACACTATTACTTCAAGTTGTTGATGTATTTTTGCCTTCAACATTTCCTAACCGCACAAAGCTTTTCTGTTGTTTTGCTCAGACTCGGCACCATGTTGCTTTGATTGATCCCTGACTCATCTCTTGTGAATAGAAAGTCAAGATTGTCTCTGTGCTTTTTTTCATAAAAGTGTGTCCATGTGTTTCTGTTAAGTGGCTGTGATTTAAGTAGGGAAGGGCCTCCAAGTAACAGTTTGAAGTTTATTTCAGACTGACTTTCAACTACAATACAACAACACATAACAGGAACAGGAACACTGATATCATTTTATGTGCACATTTCCGTCCTGCTTTTGTACTAGTATGTGATTTACTTTGACTGCTGGCTTGCGTGTACATACAGTATTTATTTATGTGCGTGCACTAGCCATGAGAGTACTGTGTTTCTGAGGGTAATTGTGTGATGGAAAGAGGGCTATTTTGGGGGTGTTTGCAGAATATAATTGGTGATGCGGTGTTGGGGGTCAGAAATGGTTGACGGGACTGATGTTGTGTTAGTGCCTTCAGCTTTGCCACGGTCTCACAGAGATAAAAATAAATGTTTGTATTTAGAACAAGCTTTTTCAGTAGGAGGGAAAGAAGGTCCATCCAGACTTACTTTTTTATCTGCCTACTTTTTAATCATGCTAATTTAAAGTAGCATAGATCACTACGACCTACATTCAATGCATAATACATGGGCTGAATGTATAATGTATAATATGTTATGGGTATAGTGCTCTTATAAAATAAATAAATGATTTTGCAAAACCCACATTTTGTTGGTAAGGTTACAAATAGGGAATTTACATTTAACTGTACCTTTTTTCCTCTGCATTAAATGACAGAAGCAGGTGTCATTTGTGGAGTCTGTGTCAAGTTCCCTCTCTTCAGCAATCTCAAACACGAGGGCTATGATAAGAAAAAAAGAGTCTTAAGATTAATTGTTTAATTCTACACATGACCTGACAAGACTGGGAAAAATAATTGACTGTGTTTAGGATTTTTTTTAAAAACAAACATTTTTCTTAACATGTCTCATTTAGCAAATGAATGTAGTTTCTAGAAGTAGATTAACATTTGTATCAGTCTGTGACATGATTCTAACTTTGAGCGTGCTTCTGGCAAAACTTATGGAAGGTCACTAAGCAGTGCTCGCTGATTCACAATATACTGAATACACATAGTACAAATTAACATGCTAATTTTAGAAATAGCCTGCAACAGGCCAATCTGTTTCTGTTAGAGCCTGTAGCATAATAAGGGAGACCAGACGTAATCGTATTCATTTGTCTAATGGCTTTTACGTATAGTGCACTCTTTGATGTAATGTGAAGAGAAGTACTCAGTGTGTGTGACGATAATGTTTGCTTGAGGTTGTGGACCTCAGGTTAAACTTAGGTAAGGCTAGTCTATTAGGTCACCCTGTGTGTTTGTGTGTGTGTGTGTGTCCCAGCATGTATGACGCAAACTAGTGCCTAGTTAAAATGTGAAATGTGAAACAACCTACAGTCAAGTACACTAGCACACTGTCAGAGCAGCCAGCCAAACCAAACCACACCTGCCAGCTCGATGCAGCACTTGTGCATGAATGTTTGTGCCCTGCAGACCACCCTGTGAAACCTTTGACCTACACACTGCCTGAGGAAAGTGTAGACAACCATATGTTTATATAAAGTATAAAGCCCACTACAGACCAAAGATTCGCGATAAGATGAGTTGAAACTTGCAGCTATTTGCAACGTGTAGGTCTGCAACATTCTGAAACCTGCCCGTTCAGACCAGTGAGACAATGGTGCATCATCTCTATAGCAACGCCTCTCTGTACTTCTGTTCTAACCTCCGACTTTTCAGGCTTTTTTTTGTAGCTGGATAAATGAGGACAGAGACGGTGAGATACTCGCTACAGCTGCATTTCTATAGAGATGAAACAGAGAAAATACAGTTTTATTTCCTGGATTCACTGCTTTGTTCTGGATTACTGCGCTCCCTCTCCTTATTCATTGTATTGCTTGCTCGACCCTCTCTCTCTCTGTCTCTGTCAATCTCTGTCTCTGTCTCTCTCTCTCTCTCTCTCTTGCAAACATGTTGAGCCTCCGTCCATAAGAGCCATTTCAACATGCTGACAGTTTGTCAGTGACTTGACCAGTGGACTTTGCTAAGACTGATTGGCTGGTGAAACAGGTGACCTATGTCATATTCTAAAACCAGCAGGTGACATCATCAGCCTGTCTGAGTCCAGATAAGACTGGTCAGTTCACACCACTGCAACTTTCACCTGAAATATTCTGAAATGGTTCCGTCTAATTGCAAATCTTTGGTCTGAACTGGGCTTAAGACAGCGAGCTGCCGTGAAAGAAGGCAGGTTGGGTGGTGGCTTGCTCCTAAAACACAGGACTTTAAGTCAGGGGAGGTCACCTTTTGTTGGCTAAAATCGTTGTTTTTTGTGTGTTGTTGCACTTCTGGGTTGTTGATTTTTCACGGTTGTTTTCCGTTCCTTTACGGCTTGTGTTCTAATCCTAACCAAGTGTTTTTAATGCCTAAATGTCGCCTTTTGTCGGTTATAAATCAGTCATGAAACGTTGCCTGCTGTGTCTTGCAGCACTACCGGTTTGTGTCTTCTGACTTCCCGTCTGGTCCAGTGGTCTGTGAACGTGTTTTTTTGTACGAATATCTGTGCATAACTTTTAGTAGAATTTGGTATGGACCTGTTCATGAGAACACATTGCCACCATCCACCTCCTTGTGAGGTCAAATACCTGGGTGATTTTATGGGACATCAGGAATGAATATAGGCGTTGAGCACAAGATATCATCATTTTACCATGTGCAGTTTGTCAAAGTAGAATACAAAGAGAATTGTTTGCGATAGGGGTGTGACGAAACATTCAGCTCAAGAGACGAGGCAATACAAGATATTGGGTTTAGAAACGAGACCAACTATTTTTAACTTTATGTATTTTCTGACATAGTTTATTTTAGCAGAAAGCTGTGGTGGTGCATACTATAGGTGTGATGAGATCTCTTTCCTGGCCACCATAAATCGGACAACAAAACTCCTTAGATCTGAACCCAACATAAGTCTCCCAAAGTGAATATTGTATTCCCCAATATGTTGAACTATTTCTTTAGGAAAAAATAAGCATGTAAGCATTTAACTTTCAGGTTTGAAAAATAATTAGCAATATTCATGTCATAAACAAACACGATTGTGCCAACATTTGTAATCGACTGTAAATATAGTTGGGTAATAATAAAACCAAAAATATTGGTCTGCCATGAATTCAGGGATGGATTCTAAACATTTGACATGTAGCATTTAAGCTTGTTTTTTAGTAAATCACACACTGATGGCGCAGCACTGTATTGTACCTCTTTATATCGTCTTTTTTCCTAACAAAAATGTTTTGCACTGATCAGGCTGACTAGGCTGAAAAAATACAATATATATAATATATATAAATATAAAATATAACCAAAAACCACTTAGCTAAGGACCGTCCTATCGAACACAGGTATTTTTGAAACAGTGTCTTTCACTGCACAATTTGGCCTTTCATCCACACAGGAGTAGTAGCAGTTGTTGCTCCTGAAACTGGAGTTTTTTGTAACTGGAGTCCAGGGTGAAATTTTTTGGAAAGTCCTGTTTCAGCAGTCATGTGGACAGGAAAACTGAGGAAAACCGCAATTTCTTGTCAAGATTGTTTGACGTGACACTGTGCAACGGTAAACAGTAGGTTGTATGGAGATGTGTGGAGCACTTTAGACGTGACCAGCTGATGAAGTTTCTGTTATGGAAGACCGAGCCAAAATACTGTTGCTATTAAGCAACTAATCAGCACTTTGTGTGTGTGTCTCATACAAATACTACCACATTTTCCTGAATTTTGCTGATTTTAAATTCATGAGTGAGTTAGAAGTAACTCAATTTCACTGTCAGTCCACACAGAGGAATCTGCCTGGCCTCGGTTCACCATTGTTGTTTTTCTAGTATGAATTTTTCGTAGTGGACGGAGGACGGTGGATGGAGATATTTTTTTATTACACCGGGGGCCATAAAAGGGGAATTCGATTGCTAGGCAACAGCTGGGTCCTTGTTCACTTCCTGTCAGCTGAGGTCAGAAATAAGGGGCCTTCACAAGATCAGCTTATTGAGCTGGGCTCACCGCGAGGTTGGGCACAGAGACCCAGTAACCGGCTAAATCAACGTTTGTATTATAACAACTGTAACTTTGTTGTTACCTCCAAGCATTGCGTTTTCTTCCCAGATAGTGATACGACTGTAATGTTTTTACTGTGTATCATGTCTAGTGGCCTTTAGTCCCCCGCATACATTCCAATACCAATGTGTCAAGCTGGTGTATTTGATTGTACTAAAGCATCTTTTTTATCAACTAACCAATCATCAAACTGTTCAGTCAGTACCATATCTTTGGAGAGTCTAATAACAATGAAAGCAAAGACACACTTTTAGTGTTACAAAAATACAAAAATATTAGTAACATCACGTGATGTCTGTTATTCTATTTAATGGAAGCATATTTCAGTGCAATCACAGTCCCCTTCATCACTTCAACGGTCTTTTTTATTGTGTCACATTTTCTGCCCTAATTTTCCAATACTTCCTGGAGATTTAAAATGGCAGCCTCATGGTAAACACCTCCCTTCCCACTCTCACACACTCCTTTTTTTAATTTATCCTGTTGTCATAGCTTTGAGCTCTGGTGTGATCTGAAGCTGAGGGAAGGATTGATCCTGGTGGGAGATGGCAGCATGGGGGACAGGGATTAACCATGAGCAGGTGGACCTGCTATGGTTGCCAGTACACAGACCTGGCTGTCATGTGGAGGTGATGGGGAGTAAATTAGAAATGTTTGGCTTGTGTGCTGGCTGCATATATATATTTTTTATTTTATTAACCTTTATCTATACAGGTAAAATCTCATTGAGACCCGGGGTCTCGTTTGCAAGAGAGACCTGTTCAGGTAGGCAGCAGCAAAACACAAAGTTACAGACTAACTGAACATACAGGAGACACAACACAGAACACAAACAGTAAAATAATGCAGTACAAACTGCAAAGGGCAAAGAACAAGTTAAGTACAAGTTAAGTTATGTACAAGTGCAGACCCCCACAGACTGTCTCAACAGCCTCCCTACAAGCAGTTTGAAGTCCTCTAAAGAAATAAAGCTGGACAGCTTCAGCCTCTGCTGGAGCTTGTTCCAGGTTACAGGCATAGCGTAGGAAAATGCCTTCTTGCCAAGTTCAGTACGGACTGACGGGATGGCAAACGAGATGAAGTCCAGGGACTGAAGTCCAGGCTGCGATCAGACTGTTTCCGTGCCAGATACATTGACAAATAAGAGGGGAGCAGTCCGATAATGGATTTATAGATAAATAGCTACCAGTGAGTGATTCTGCGCATGCAAAGTAAAGACCAGTTTGTGAGAGAGTACAATGTACAGTGATGTGTGAGGGGTTTACAGCCAGTTATGAATCTCAAGGCCCCGTGATATGCGGCATCCAGCACTTGCAGGGAGTGAGCAGAGGCATTTATATATACAACATCCCCACAATCCAGGAGTGGCAAGAAAGTGGCCGCAACAATACGTTTTCTGGCTTTAAAAGAGAAAAAGGCTCTATTTCTGAAGAAAAAACCCAGCTTTAACCTCAATTTCTTCAGTAACTGGTCAACATTTAAAAGAAAGGCTATCATCCACTGTGATGCCTAGATATTTGTTAGTGGCCACAGACTCAATGGGGATACCCTGAGCAGACATAATGCAGGGCAGAACAGCAGGTACCGTCCTTTTATTAGAAAAGAACATCATCTTGGTTTTACCTGCATTTAGAACTAACCTTAGTTGAAATAGTTGCGCCTGAATGGTGTCAAAAGCAGACTGCAAGTCAGTGGACCCTGGCCAACAGAAGATGCACAACAATAGACAACGGCGTCGTCAGCATAAAGATGTACAGATGCATTCATATTTTGGCCCACCTCATTTATATAGATGATAAAGAGAGTTGGTCCTAAGACAAAACCTTGCGGCACACCGTCTACAGTGTTTGGAGTGTTGTTGGGTTGGAAAGGTAGTTAGAAAACCAGCCAACTGCATGGTCTGACAATGCGATGGTGGACAGTCGCTGACTCAAAATCCTGTGATCTACTGTGGCAAATGCCTTTGAAAGATCGAGAAAAAGAGCAGCACAATGTTTCTTGGCAGCCATGGCTACCAACATATCATTTATCACCTTAATGGCAGCAGTACTATGCTGCTTCCTAAAGCCAGATTGAAAAGGAGATGAAATATTGTTCTGGATAGAAAGATTAAAAATGTGAGATTCCGGTTGAGCTATAATTTGCGCAGACAAACATAAGAAGTAAGGGGGAAGGTTATCTGGACCTGCTGATTTTTGAGGGTCTATAGGGATGGAGTCAACAACAATAGTGTGAGGCAGCTCTGAAAAGCAGGTATTTGCTGAAAGACATTTTATGGTATGCCAAAATTTCCTGGGGTCGTTTAAGTTGTCTTTGGTCTGTGATAAATAGTACTGTCATTTAGCTACCCTAATAGCGCTGGTGCAGCTGTTACATGTTGCCAAAAAAGTAGCCAGTCCGCCTCAAGCCCCGACTTCCTTGCATTGGCCAAGAGCTGATTTCTTTTGTGTAAGAGACCCGTAAGTTCAGCAGTGAACCAGGGGCTCTCTTGTCCCTTCACCCTGAACCGACGAAGAGGAGCGTGTTTGTCCATAAAATAACTAGAAACTGCCATAAAATATTCCCATGCAAGATTTAAATCATCAATTAGTAAAATATGATCCTAGTTAAAATGATAAAAATCATGAAGAAAAGCTTGTTCAACAAAGTTCTTCAGACTTCTTTTAAGAACAATACCAAGGCTCAGTGCGATGGATTTTAATGTCCCTAACAGCACCGATCACACATGGTCACTCATATCATTGGCAAAAACTGCTGTAGCAGAATATTTATGTGGCATATTGGTAACTAAAAGATCAATAAGAGAAGATTTGGTCGGGCATTTGGGTTTAGGACGCGTGGGGCTTTTAATGATTTGAGTAAGGTTAAAAGCCAAACACTGGGTCTTAAAAGGATCAGACACTGGAGAAGACCAGTCCCAATTAAAATCACCCACCAGAACAATTTCTTTGAATTTCAATTCAGATAACAGTTGCATTAAAGGGGATAATGTCTCTGCAGTGGCGGGGGGGGGGGGGGGGGCTATAGCAACCAACAATAGTTAGGTGTTGACCACCAGACAAATCAATACTTAAAGCTAAGATTTCAACTGTGTAACTGTTTACAAATAGATTTGGCAAGCAAGACTTGTGCAGCAAGACTGGATCTGACATATATTGCCACTCCACCGGCCTTATTAGGACGATCAGAATGGAAAACATTAAAACCCTGAATTGCTACATCCTCGTCCAAAACAGATTTAGAGAGCCAGGTCTCAGAAATGACAATTACATCTGCACCAGTCGACTCACCCCAAATTTTCAGCAAATCCATTTTCAGGTTAGAAAGCAGACTGTGAGCATTTACATGTATGATATGCAGACCAGACACATTCTTAAGATTGTATGGCGTGCTACAAGTATTACAAGAATTCCAGATAGCAGAAGAAGCATAAAAACTAAACATTGCCGCTTAATGCTCAGACCAATTGAGCCATTACAGGAATTAATAGTATAGGCCCTACCTCGTATGGCCCCTGTGTGGTTCCATAAGGAGAACGCATTGGGGAAACAACAAATATCCTAACCGCCCAAGCAAGCGAAATAATCGCGCCGAGCTATATTTAACTGCAATAGCCAATCAGCTGGCTCAGGTCCAAGTGAGGAAGATGCACCACTTGTGCAGGACCGCCAAGATGCCAGGCCATGGCGAGGTAAAGAACAAGGGGCAAAATCACCATGACAGCAGTTAAGTGGCAGGTCAGATGACAAAAAATGCGGAGCGGTAATTGCTCCCGACGTTAGCTCAGCCGATGTGGACCGGGAATAGGCCAGCGGCTGCGGCGGCTCCCGTTGATCAGCCACTCGGATCCTGGTGTCGGCGGCAGCGGCTCACGACGTTCGGCCTCTCGGGGGAGGCAGCGGCTCACGGCACTGGGGTGGCGGCGGCTTACAGCGATCCGGTGTCGGTGGCAGCAGCTCACGGTGTTCGGGTGTCGGCGGCGGCTCCCCTCAGGTCCCGGTATCGGCTCAAGGCGTTTGGCCCTTCGGGTCCCGGTGTCACCGGTGGCGGCTCACGGCGTTGGGCCCCTCAGGTCCCAGAAAGTCCTAATTAGGCAAAAAAGGAATGTTATGGATGTAGTTGAGATAGAGTAAACAAGAAGCTACCACAACATCTGAATGTGACTAGCTGAGACACATGTCAATCAAGCGAACACAATCCAAGACTCCAAGAATCTCTTATACCCTAAATGAAAAAATCATCAAGGTCACACACTAGAAAAAGCTTTTGAACCCCTGAATAATTCTACCAGGTATAATCTGTCCTCTAATTTCTAATACAATCTGTGGCCTCTAGTGTGACAGCAGTAAATGAGTCAAGTTCAGCACTATTGGGGGGAGATTAACCTCCAGTGCACTTTGCCTAGTTGGAGGTCCGGAAACTTTGGACTTCCCATGGAACTTGAACGCAGCATGAGCAGCACAAGTGAAATGGAGCGATTGATGCCAGGCAGGACGCTCGGCAAATAATTTTATTTGGACCAAATGATCTGGGCAAATGATTAAAACCATTGTACATTTTGCTGTGAATCAGCTTGTGATTGGAGCCTGATCCCCCTTTAAGAGTCAGTGCCACAGAGCTTCTCCATGGCTTTGTTTCTAGGCTGCTCTCTCCAGGGAGCCACTCAGGGACTCAGCTGTGAATGTAGGCCAGAGTCGACACACACTCCCATGCCAGAATACACACAGACAGATATACATTCTGCTATGCTGTCTTCATCCTTAACATCTGTTTTTGTCTCTCTACTCTCAGGTCCTCGATACGGCTGTCAGGAGAACCATCTTGCAAATTGGGAGAGGTGAGGGGTGAGACCGGCCAATCAGAAGGGGAGAGATGTTGGGGCAGGGCGGCCATGTGGCCCTGGCTCTCATGTCATTACTGTCGCTACTGTGGCACGAAGCAGCACCCATTGAAGTCCCACAAGACCGTAAGTAATCATATCCACTGTCACGCAATATGTTACAGCAAATGGTGATACCCATATAGGGCCATAGAAAAAACTATGACAATCAATTTGGTTAAAGCGAAGTTGGCTGAGATAGATGGATCAGGGTCGTGACCGGCTTTGCACTTTGGGTGCTGCTGGTTTTGCTGCAGCCCCACTTGCTGTCTGGAAAAAAGCACAAGAATGGTCGTACTGAGGTAGCTCTTGTGTTCCACTTGGTGTCAGATTATGCCAACCATTTATAGCTCATATTTTTACAAACTGTTTGCCACTTTGCTTCGTCAAACTCAAATGTGTTGCTTCTGGCCTTTTGGTAAAGGGCAGATCATTTTAGGTCTTATCACAATGAGACTGATGTTTTGCAAGTCAGTTTTGTTGGCATTGTGAGCTTGTAGTAAAGATACAGACAGGAAACATGGTAGAGAGAGAGGTTCATGATTCTGCCTCAAACAGGGCATGTTGTGGGTGTAAGGTATCTGTCTTGCCCAGATGTACACTGCTTATGACAATTTCAGCAAATGTTTTTTAACCAGACCTTTATTTTGACTAGGCCAAGTTAGGAATGCATCGTCCTTCTGTGAAAGCTTTTTCTGTCAGTGTACAGTTAACAGACTTTATTCCTTTAAAATTTGAACTACAATGGTTTAAGCATCAGCGTCTGTCATCCAAACATGTAAGTTACCCTTGAAGCATGCAGACACTGGAGGGATCAGGCCCACGGTTAGCCCTGGATTGGTTTTCTTGGTTGTTGGATGTTTCTTTAACCTTAAACTGCTTTCACACATGAACTGACAACCTGAAATTATGTAGGCATTAACTAGCAGGGCTGTAAGTGAGAATGCAAATATCAAATTCAGTTCTCTGCTGTAACCATGGAGTTGAATGCGGTGTCTTAAAGACATTTCTATCATGTCTCGGAGCAAAACAAACCTCTGATCATGGAAAAAAAGACACATTTATGACTATAAATGGAGAGATGACAATGTCCAGGGTTCATATGTGAAAACAGCTTCCGGGTCATATTCTAATGATCATCAACCTATTGGCTGTTAAGCCCTGCTAGTTATATATGGGCTCTTTAAAAAAGGGCTGGTTATTAACTATTTGCTCCGTGCAAGGCAAGGAGCAAACACATTTTGCCCTCAATTTAAAATAAACTACATATCACACAATTAAAAAAGCCAAAACATGATGTTAAAGTTGTACTCTGTAATATTTCCATCTATTTAATTGCCCCTTAAGTTCATATCTATCAGAGAGTGGGTTAAACCAATGGTGACTGATATGACCCACTGATGAAAGCACTTCAACTTGCCTTTTTGCTGAGTATTACAATATCTGTGTGTCTGTGGAGATATTTGCAGCCTAAATGTAAATACGGTCAGCACAATGTTAGTGACTCTGCTGACAGCGGTTGGTCTGTCGGCCCAGATCCTCACTTACCGTTATGCTGCATTCACTTGTAATCAGAAATTCCAACTTCTGAGTCAGGCTTGTAGTAAGGGTAGAAGTGTAATAGGAACATATATGTGTGTGTGTGTGTGTGTGTGTTTGTGTGTGTGTGTATGTGTGTGTGTGTGTGTGTGTGTGTGTGTGTGTGTGTGTGTGTGCGTGTGCGTGTGCGTGTGCAAGTGCGGGTGTGTGTGTGTGTGTGTGTTTGTGTGTGTGTGTGTGTATGGATTTAAGAGGGGAACATATAGGCTACAGAGGCCGCTAGAAACAAGGTATCTTAAATCTTATGGAGTACAACTTTAAGATGATTTAAGATTTTTTGAGTCCAACTCCTCCAACAGTGAAGTTGATGCACAGGTTTCAAAATATTTTAGCCTTTATTTGTAAAATATGAACCCATACGTGTGTTGCTGGAGTTAGTTATTACATTAACATGTGATTATCATGAGAATAGGCTGCTTCGTATTCAATTCAATTCAATTTTATTTATAGTGCCAAATCATAACAAAAGTTTACACTTACAAACTAGGTAAAGACCACACTCTGGGACTTATTTATGATTTACATAGACCCAACAATTCCCCCGTAGAATACGGTGGCAACGAAAACCTTCCCTATTACAGGCAGGAACGTCAGACAGACCCAGATCCAACATGCATATATTCATTTATTATATAGATATACTCTCAACACACACATCAAATCTCATACCTGTCCATTATGACAGGTATTAAAGCCTTACTGGATTCTGCTGTTAAATTGATTCCTGTGGGAATTGGGAACAAAAGCACAAAGGAGAGAGGGAGGAGTCATGCCTTTTCTTCCTCTCATTACACACACAAACACACGCTACTTTTCCACAGCAGAGATTAATGTTTCACCATTGTGCAATGAAAAAGGATTTCATATTGAGAGCCCCAAGGACACCTGGCCTATATATTTTCTACTCAACTGTATGCTTACATACAGCCACAGCAGTCAGCTGCTCTGTCTACTTCCTTTCCCCCCCCTTATGGCTCCATCTCTCTCTCTGCTCTTTTTTACAAGCCTGACCTTTCAAATCTAGACTTATGATGCTATTGATCTCTCAGACACACACACACACACACACACACACACACACACACACACACACACACACACACACACACACACACACACACACACACACACACACACACACACACACACACACACACACACACACACACACACACACACACACACCCTGCCCAACAAAGACCACACCCTAATACCCCTGTGGCCTCACTTATATGTATTCCCACACTGTGATAAACTGACAGTCAGGGATTTGATTTTTTTCCGACAAAAATAGAATGAGTGCAGCCCTCTCTTCTTTACATGGTTAACTACATTTAGGATAATGCACCAGCTGGTCAGAGCACAGTGGCAACACCAAATGCAAGTCAAATGTAAAAACTGTGTGAAAGTTGAACACTTTCTTAGTTTCTAGTTGTTTCTATCATGAGATCTGGTACAAAACACAGAATCTCTTAAACCCTTGTATTGTGTTAGAAAGCGTTTACACCTGTGGTGTTAGCGGGTCCATTTGGACCCATGAATTTTAAAATGCTTGAAAATGCTTAAAATCACCAGTTTTCTTCAAATGTTGTTTTTCAGCTATTTGCTGGCTTAGTATGTATTCATATGAATGGAACCAGTGTGTGAATTGTTTTTAGTTGGCTCCACAGACACAGTATTTTAAAATATACCACTCGTTTTTGATTGCAAAAACTGTTTAAATTCACTAAATATATTTCTTATAGAATGAGTAATAGTAAATTGTAAATGTGTTACAAACTAATATTAGAGTACACCTACCAAAAATGTTTTATTTTTTTATTCTTTATTATTTAAAATAGTGACATCTTTGGTGTTTCGGGTCAAAAAGGACCCGCATAGATAAATGGTAGGATTAAGACAACAAGTCAATTTTTTTCCCATAAAACCAACTTTTATTTAACCATACCAATTAACCAAACAATTTAACCATAAACTAAACATTGAAAATAATATGGTGTTAGCACAGGTATGTCATTCTGAATTAACCATAATCTAAACACTGGAAACAGTGTGTTGTCGGTTAACCATAATTTGAACTGTGTGTGTGTGTGTGTGTGTGTGTGTGTGTGTGTGTGTGTGTGTGTGTGTGTGTGTGTGTGTGTGTGTCCGTGTCTGTGTGTGTGTCCGTGTCTGTGCGTGTCTCTGTGTGTGTGTGTGTGTGTGTGTGTGTGTGTGTGTGTGTGTGTGTGTGTGTGTGTGTGTGTGTGTGTGTGTGTGTGTGTGTGTGTGTGTGTGTGTGTTCAAATGCATGAATCACAGTATTTGATGGTTAGTGTGTGCTCCTTGCAAATTCATTTCTTGCATGTGTGGCAATGATGGTGTGGGTGTTGGCTACAGCTCTCTCACCAAACGAACAGACGCTTACGTTTTTGCATCACATGCTGCCCATATTTTGATACCATATTTTCCAGGCTTGTTTGGCATGTACTGCCTGAAAGGACAGCGGCCTCTGAAAGGGACTAGCCGTTCATCCACTGTCACCTCTGGCCCAGGATTGTACACAAAGGCTAAATGTTCCACCCATTTTCCCAAACCTCCCTGATGAGAGCAAGCTTGTCATTCTCACGACGAGCAACTCTTATCTCCGTTGTCAAAACGTAGCACTCTTGATAATACATGAAAGGCTTGAAGCGACATTGTGGCACGAAAAATAGGGCGTCCTGACTCAATATCCCATAAGCTGGCCGTAGCTTCATTACAGGATCTGTATACCCCTGCAAGAAGCAACAGTCCCATGTAGGCATCAAGCTGTGTTTTGTCCATCTCTGTCCAGTTATCACCAAACACTCTTGTCCCTTCCATGTTGATCATCTCAAGTAGGATATTCTGAATAGGTCGTGGATAGAACAGTTCAAACGCTGACTTGATGTCTTGGGCGTGTGACACAGCGTATCTAGTAGGCCCTGGAGTCATTCTGAGGATGTTCTCTGTCGGTGCCCTGGATTGGTTTGAAGAGGGCTTAATAACCATGAAATGTCACCTTTTCTTGACATGAAAACCTCTCTTTTATCATCTGTGACATCTGGGTCCTCCTCATCAGATGTTTGGTCTTGTACAGGGTCATACTGAACGACATCCTCATCCTCAGACACATCCTCCTCAGCTTCACTTTGCCCCCTATCCTCAGGATCACCATCATTACCAAAGATATGATCCAGCGCCTCATTAACAGTATACCTTTTGCTCATGTTGACTGATGCTCCTACAGAATTCAACTGATAATATCCCACCCAAACCCTCTTTATATATGCCAATGTTTATAAACAATGTATCAATATGCTGCGAGAAAGATTGAGTTCACGTGGGGGAAAGTGTGTGTGTGAGCCTGTATGCGTGTGTTTCTGTGGGTCTCTTTCTGTGCCTGTACATGTGAAAGAGGCCTGTGTGTGTGTGTGAATGT
Organism: Echiichthys vipera; assembly: GCF_963691815.1. Taxonomy (NCBI): domain Eukaryota; kingdom Metazoa; phylum Chordata; class Actinopteri; order Perciformes; family Trachinidae; genus Echiichthys; species Echiichthys vipera. Next base: position 4,729,384 of record NC_139825.1, on the reverse strand, counting down.
GTGTTTATGTGTGTGTGTGTGTGTGTGTGTGTGTGTGTGTGTGCGCGTGTGTGCGTGTGCGGGTGCGTTTGCGTGTGCGTTTGCGTGTGCGTGTGTGTGTGTGTGTGTGTGTTGGTGATGTGGGCCATAACTGTGCAAATTGGCCATAATTGATCCTCAGAGCAACCCATAGCTTTTAAGTGATGCATACAACAGCCAGTATTCTCTGCCGGGTCATTTTGGACCCGTAACACCACTTTTTTTTTTTGAGACCTTTAGAATTTACTAAAATTGTGAAAATTGATTTTGCTGCATTTAAATAGGTGTTTCTGAGGATTAGATGATGCCTCATTCCAGGACAAAAAAGGAAAGTGTACTTTTTACACAGTTAAACTTGAAAACGGGTCAATTTTGACCCTAACACAACAGAAGGGTTAAAGCAGAGAATATATAACACACAGACAAAATTTTTGAATTCTGAGAGATGAGGTCTGGAAAGTGAGGTTATGGATATATCACTCACTGCATGTCAAAGTATCAGCATATCAGAATAAAGTACAAACACACACACACACACACACACACACACACACACACACACACACACACACACACACACACACACACACACACACACACACCACATTTTTATATGATAATATCTAAAGGGCATCTGATGAATACTAAAGTTAAAAGGCCTGTGGAGTTGTACTGTGGTTGAGAAAACACAGTAATCATTAATAAATGGATCAAATATACATGAAGGGAAATATTGAATAACAGCATAGCTGTAAGCATGCATACATGTGCACACAGAGCACACAACTTCAACATCTGTCACGCAAACATCAGGTCAAGTCCCTGACTCAGGGTCACTTCATCACTGGGCATGCATGTGTGTGTGTTTGTGTGTCATATTGCTAATATACATGGAATTTAGTCAAATGTTCTTTTAAAAACTTTTTTTTTACACTGTGCTTTAGTTGAGTCATTTTTCATTAGTGTTGCCTTACATTACCAGCAGTAACAGCCGGAATACAATTTAAAAAGCCAGCGTATCATATCCAGCATGCTTTACAAAACGACTGGAAACATAAACAAGATTTATACTGTAATTATGCCAAATGGGACAAAATTATTCCACAAGACTAAATGTCTTTTCAGACACAATTTAATCAACTCACTATATCCCAGTTACCACCTCACTATATGCTCCTCACTTTCTTTTGGTGCTGCAGAAACCACAACACCTTTGATCAACACACTGAATCTGTCTGCAGCCAAAGAAAAGCATTAAGCTGCAAGTTGGTCAACTTTATGCAAATACAGACTGGTGTATGCGCCACAGCCCCCCTCCAAAGTCACCATGCACCGCGCCACTGCCACTCCTGCTCTCCATAGGAAATAAATAGAAAGCGTTGAGACAGCCTTTCCACCAGTTACATGAAGGAAAGTAAGCATCACTCTATCAAGAAAAAGCTGAAATCCTTAAAAATAGATCTTCAGTCTGCTTGGCCCAGTTAGAAAACTTGAGCGTGCTATCTTAGAATTTCCGGCGTAAAATCATCCCAGGGTCTTTTTCGGCAAATACACTCATCAAATAAACCATAGGGACAATTTTTTCCGTGTAACAACTATTAACGAAGATATCTCGGAGAGTTGCTAACAGTTGCTAACAGCTGAATGCAGCTAACACTGATAGCTCGGGGCAGCACAGTGAAGGCATTAAACTTGCTTTAACCACTAATACTGCTCAAAATAACAGCAAACCTCTGCAGTAGCATGATCCCTACACATACAACAAAGCACCAACAATGTAGTTAGTGAACCCAGAGTTGAATAAAAGAGTGTTTTTAAGACTTACCTACTTGCCCTGGTACCAGCTCCTCTCATAGTAAAGTCCATTCAAGTTAAATACCAAAGTCAATCAAAAGGAAGGAGCCCATTGGTGCTTTGTTTTCTGTGTGGGGACTCTTCTCATGCTACTGCAGAGGTTTGCTGTTATTTTGAGCAGTATTAGGGGCTAAAAAAGACGTTTTAATGCCTTCACCCTACTGCCCCGAGCTAATCACTTTTAGCCTCATTCAGCTGTTAGCGACTATCCTGGATATCTACATTAATAGTTGTTACATGAAAAAAATTGTCTTGATGGCTTATTTGATGATTGTATTTGCCGAAAAAGACCCGGGATGATTTTACGCTGGAATTTCACTTTAAAGATACACTTTATCACAGAGCCTGCAAATCTTTGCTAAAATAACTACATGCACACCTTTTAGAGCTTCATGTGTTGGACTCCCAAATGCAGTCAGCAGCTTTCAAGGCAATTATGGTTATGTTTCCATTCTGTAATTAATCAATGATTTGCAATAGAAAGACACTGTATTACAGTCTTTGATGTACAATAGGAAGCATAACTTGTGTGTTTTCTTTCTCCTTCTACTGCTCACCCTTTCCTGATACGGGAACTCCTTATAGGTGAGTCCACAGACGTGGTTCCTGTGTTTCATTCTATAGATGACAATCGTCTTTGTCACAATTATAACAACTAATTTAGATATTTTATGACATGAACTCTAAACTGTAAGCTATAACAGTGGTTCTCAACTGGGCCAGTCTTAGGGTTTAAATGATCTTTTGAACATCATCAGGTGTCCACACATACTGTATAGAATGCCAATACAATACCCATTCAGTTTATTTCCATCCATCCAATGCTAACTGTTGTGCAAGGATTTCACAAAATGAGAAGTGAAAGACTACTAAAGCTATTTTTTACAATATAACATGAATAAGCCTGATAAAAGGAATTATAATTACACATGCAGTGCTGGAAATGATAAAAAGAAAAGTGGATTCAGGCTGGGTTAGAGCCCAGGCCAGGACTTCACTGTATATTCTGTTTCATTAAGCGTTCACCTACTCTGAAGTTACAGTAAAAAATGGTATGGGACGAAAAGTGCTTTCACAACATTTCAAATGAAGTTAGTCTTTGACAGAGTTAAACCACTTGCTGGACCCACTCAGAATGCATCCCACCAGTGGGAACCACTGAGCTTTACAAAACATGATGTTATAACATAGTACTATAAATGTTTATATGTCTCTAATATGATTAACAATCTCATTACAATTTGTCCATACTTCTTTCTGTCTCTCTTTGGCTTTACATTGGACTAACAGCAAAGATCCTGCAAGACCGTAAGTGTTTCTTTTTAACATGTCACTGCTAATGTGTCTGTCCCACCAACTAATTTCATAGCTTGCAGTGCTGCGGTGGCAGCCTCCTCTTGCACCATAGAGACAAAACTCATACCTTCTCTGTGGAACATACATTTGCTGATCAGTTTGATTTAGGGAAGGCACACTTTGAAATCGCGATTTAAAAAAAAAAAAGATGCACTGAAACCCCAACATGTGTTAATGAATGAGAGTGAAAGATGGAATGGAATAATATAACAGATGGGTGTTTGTAAGAAACAGTAATGCAACATTTTCATCAACCGGTTTGTACAATATCTCACAAAAAAATATGCAAGACAATTCGTATGTTCTGTATGCATATGCGCCATTTACACTGGGGATGCTGGGGACCACTTTTTATTAGTATAATTTGTTACAAATGTTCTTAAAAATAGGGTTAGCAATGTAACAATGATGCTGATTGACAATTTATTGATGAGAGGTGATGAGTCGCATTAGGCTACTCAAATTTGTATAGCTGCAGTGTGACAGAACATGAGAGACGTTAAAGTTAGCTAAAAGATGCTAGAGAAAAAACAAAAGGATAGAAGGACGTGGTACTTTGGAAAAAAATGGACCTAAGTATGGATTATGTTCTGGGGAGATATGACAGCGACATGGTGAAAAGGTGTTTTTTTTATGTGACAAAAAGTGTCCCCACCACTTTTTAATACAACAAACAAGAACACCAGTCCCCTGGGTACAAGTCCTGTGTTTGGGAAACATCCTCAGCCCGACAACCCTCCATATGTGAATTTGTACTCTTATACTCCATCGCCTGATTTCTTTCTTTGCTCCAGATGTAATTTCTACAATAATTATTACTAGTTTACATATAAATTACAGTGCACTACTCTTCATAGTTATATGAAAGAACAGTGAATGAGGACAGCCTGTGTGTGAAAAACACTGAGGAATACCAGCATTATATATAGCAATACAGCATTCATAACTCAGAATGTGAGTCTTGGAGGATGTGCTATAAGCTAATATGTTGAAGAGTAATTTCCATACCAATTATCTCTCATAGCATGGCTTTTATCACAACCAAGCATATTATGACAATACTCTTACGGTTACCATAGCAATGTGAGGGATGTGTAAAATACAGTCCCTTTTCAGCTGTGGATTAGCTGGAATCGCCTTAATTACAGATGGAAGCTTTCCTCTCTGTTAGACAGGAAGTCATTCTCATAGTCCGGCCCCAGAGCTTTTTCTTCAAAGCACCAAGCTGCTTCTTTAATCCAGCAGGCAGACAGCCCTAAAAGGGAAGCTCAGCTTCCCCTAAAATGTCACCAAAAAAAAAAAAGTGATGAAATATGTACTGCTGTGTGTACATTTCATTGACTAAATATGCATTAGAAAGCCTTCATCTTTTGTTCAGAATCAGCTCCTTATCACAGGTAACCGGAGAAACTTCCTTCTCATTCATCCCCACAGCGCCACAGCGCTTGACATAGTCGGACGCTCAGCTTCTACTGACTTCAATGGGGAAGCGTAGAGCGGGCTGTTCTACTGCAGCCAAACTAGACACTCATTGGATAAATGCTGGGCTTTGTCCCGCCCATCGCACGCTCAGCGTCTCTGGGGGTCTATGGGACAGCAGGCTGGCCCGGACGTTCAGCTACTGCAGGATGATTGGATGAGCTGTCTGAGGCGGAATCCTTTTTTGATTGACAGCTAAATGTGTGAATAGGTGATCTTGAACAATAAACATCCACTGGAGCATTTTCCAAGTTTTTCATTCTGTTGTTCTGAACTGATCCGGAGACTTTATCGATCCCCAGAGACTTCGTCTTTGTTAAAAACGACTACGTTGTGTTTGGTGACTCTGTTCTGTCAGTCTGGGGTTTCTGTCCCCAACGAGCAGCGGCAGCTGCTGAGCTTCTCCCCCCCGTCACGATCACTCACACTCACACTCACAGGCGGTCACACTTCACAGTAGCCCAGCGCAGCAGCTCCAGCTGGGCCAAGGACTTTTACGCAGCCTAGCTCTGCTGCCATTGAGAGGAAACTGGTCAAGTCACTGGAAAGGACGCCTAGTTGGTACAACAAGGTCACAGATCATTTTCTTGAAAAGGAACGAAGGGTAGAATTTACATATAACTAAACCTGTGAATATTCTCATTTGTCCAGGTCATCATTATCCCCAAAGCAATTTCAGTCAAAAGCGACTGAATTTGGTTATTTGTCTAGGAAGACGTTTCACCTCTCATCCAAGAGGCTTCATTAGTTCATGTACGCATCTGACCAGGCTGGGACTGGTCCAACTAACTGGTGTGGAGATCCAGGTATTTAACCTCTCACAAGGCCGATGATGTCACTGAAACCCTTTGTGCTCCAAGTGCCAGCGACCGTCGTTAGAGTGACAGTCGTTGGTGGGAAGTTGATTTTGACTATGTTAGTGCTCTATTGACTCTTAACTCAAATGGAGTTAAGAATGCTGTATTGCTATATATAATGCTGGTATTCCTCAGTGTTTTTCACACGAAGGCTGTCCTCATTCACTGTTCGTTCATATAACTATGATGACAACAATGTCCACACCCTGGACAGAGAGGACTTATGGTTTGAAAGAGAAGTAAAAGAAGCCCTCTATGTAAAAGTAGAGAGACCATCGCTGAACGGAGGAGGAGATCTGAGACACCACTTCTCTCCAATTTACAATAATGCCTTTCATCCCTTCAGGAGATTCAGCAATCTAACCTCAAATAACACTTTTCACAAATGGCCTCCTGTGACTCCAACGACTGTCATTAAGACTCAATAGAGCACTATCGAAGGCGAAACCAACTTCCCACCAACGACACTCTAACGACGGTCGTTGGCACTTGGAGCACAAAGGGTTCTAGTGACATCATCGGCCTTGTGAGAGGTTAAATACCTGGATCTCCACACCAGTTAGTTGGACCAGTCCCAGCCTGGTCAGATGCGTACATGAACTGATGAAGCCTCTTGGATGAGAGGGGAAACGTCTTCCTAGACAAATAACCAAGTCCAGTTGCTTTTGACTGAAATTCCTTTGGGGGTATAAATATACAAACACATTTATGATGTAGGCCTGAAAAATGAGCTTCCCCTCCTTGAAAGACCAGCAGTCGCCACTGCTCTGAAGTGCTTGTTATCTTTTGTCGTGTGTACACAAAATGTGGTTGAGTGTGTGCGTAACTGTGTACAGTGTTAAATCCACAGCCCTGTAGGGCTCAGTAAGCAGGAAATGCAAAGGAGCAGGGAAATGTTGGCTAAGTTCATGAGCCATTAAAGATGTATAATAGCTGGAGTTGGAAATTATGATCTAATTATTTATTATATCAGAATGAAAAGCATGTCTAGACGAAGTCCCCACCACAGCGACTTCCTGGTTGGAAGTGCCAAAAACTGCAGTTCTCCGAATGGCCACTACGAGTAGTTTGCAGAATAGAGCTGTTTCTCATTGACCCCCATGTTAAACAGACCGTTTTCACAGCTTAATTAAACCTATTTAAGGCCTGTTACAAAAAACATTCTCTGTATTAGAATGTATCTCCATGAAAACACTGAGGTTTTTTTTGTTTTTGTTTTTTGTTTTTGTACCAGGCTAGTTTTAATTTTATTGGAGGTAAAAGTTTATGAATAATTACCCTAACATGAAAGTAATAAAGGACTTTTTATTTTCACTTTCAAGTTGGTAAAAACATTGTTTCTACACAGTTAGATAGCTTTATAAAAACATATATTAATTTCTTCAAGTTATAATTGAAGCTTACTGCTTCTGTATGTATTGGAAACTACAAATGCAATGTTGTGGATTTGGACAAACTCAGCTCACAATGAGGTGAGTTCGAAGAGGTTCCAATTGAATTAGGTGAATGCAATGTATACAGTACAGAGGTTTCCATTTCCTTCTTTCTGCTGTCTCCCTGTTGAGTTTCATTACTGTAACACAAGCAATCACTATATTGATCTGCGGTAAAGCTTCTCCTGCAAACCTATGTTGTCTAAAATGCACTGACACGGAAGCAAAGCAGCGCTGTGTGCGTTTGTGTGTGAGTGTGCATTATCTCTGCACGACCTTATTCCCCTAACCTTCTCTTTGTCTTCCCTCCTCCCACAGTGAAGCAGCCCCCCACTATAGTCAAACAGTCAGTGAAGGACTACATTGTTGACCCCAGAGATAACATCATCATCGAGTGTGAAGCCAAGGGCAACCCAGTGCCAACGTAAGCAGCATGCACACACACACACACACACACACACACACACACACACACACACACACACACACACACACACACACACACACACACACACACACACACACACACACACACACACACACACAAACACACACACATTCTGCTTATTACTTTGGAATATATTTACTTTTAAATTCATATTCTAGAATAATCATTGACTACCAAGGTTGCAAAATCTGAGCATAAAAAATACATTTTACTTCATATTTAGTAGTGGTATAAAGATTGACTGATGCAAATTGGAAACTAACTTTAATGTTAAAGATGCAACAACATTAATTCACTGACTTGTGGTCCAGTCAATGGCCCCATGATGAAGTTATGAACCAGTTGACTGCTTCTGCACAGCGTCTCCTCTCCGTTCCACTTCTCTCTTGTAAAAGGTCAACACTAGACTGATGAGACTCTGGAGTATAACATTAGAATAGCATTGTTGCCTTTTAATACACTGTGGTTGTTGCTTGTGAGGAAGAACAACATGGCCGGTTTATAGTGCACCATCAAATCTAGGGCCCCAGGCATGCTGAAGGATGTTTTGAGTAAGGGGGGCTGCCAACCGAATGAATGAATGAGTGACGTCATTGTATTTTTTTCTGCTGCTGAAAAATAAATAGTTTTTACGCACTGACCTAAAGAAAACATCAGCAGAAAAACAGTCCCACAAACAGGAAGCGGCCAGCAGAAAAACATTTTAAAAAAGCAGCCAACGGCAAGTGGTCACCAGAAAAACAGAAGTTCCGACCATGGCCAAGCAACTTGGCATATCTAAAATTAAGAAATAAAAACAAGACAGCTGTTAGGCTACTACTGTAATCCAAACTAAAATAAGGAAGCAAAGATTGTTTAACCTATGATTACGCATGGTTCAGAGAAATGCCATCTATTTAAGTTCAATATTTTCACGATCATTTTAGTTATGAAACTTTAGTAACCTCACATGATTTTCAAGGTTTGCGCACAAACAAGCAGGCTTTCACACATAGAAAATGAGACTGGAATTAATAAACAAGCCGTAAATGCACTGTCAGAGTGTTATGAATAAAATCAGGTCTTACCTTGATTTACATGGCACCAAACCTTGCGTTTAGTTGTGTTCCCGATGAAGCTCCTAACAAGACATGGCACATCCACTCTGTCCAGGATGTGTCTGTGTATGTGCATCACAGCCAGATGTGTCAACCTCTTCTGGCTCATGGTACTTCGCATCCAGGTCTTCAGTCGTCTGAGGGAGGAGAATGATCTCTCCGATGGAGCAGCTGACACAGGCAGACACAAGCAAAGTTCAATAAAGGCCTCGACCTCCTTAAACAGGCCCCTGGTCTGTGGATGCAGCTCTGAAGTAAATGCAGCAACATCTGGGACAGATTTGGTCCTTGGTCATGTCACGTAGTAAGGTCAGCTGCATTTGTAAGCTTGATCTGTTGAATGTTTTGGGCAGGTGAACTTCTTCTAGTCCAGCCAGATTTTGGTTCAGAGCATAAATGAGAGTGGTTTCTCTTTGGGTAGCCACCTTCATTCCAGCTTGGTCAAATCTTCGACTTAGCTCTGCTTCAACTATGTCCACGGCTTCAATGAACTGACGCCTCGACTGCGCTTCTCCAGAGTCAGACACCACGGCTTCAGGCTGTGTGGTGCTGCGGATCCAAGCTGGGGTTTTGCTTGTCCTGGAGGGAGGGGGCATCTCAAGATTAGTGTGGGCTGCACAAGTCTTTACTCTGTCAACGACCTGCTTAAAAAAATAGTCCTTCCGAAGTGTCCCACTCATGTGTTGCTGAAGAGCACTCCAGCGCTGCTTGAGCAGTGAGAGTTTTGCTCTGCAGACTTCGAGCCACTGCCTTAGAAAGCCTGAAAAGTGCCTCGCTGTACACCAAGCCAAAACATGTCTTTGCTTGTGTTGCTTGCTTGTACAAGCCGGAGATCTTGGCCCGCGTCTCAACCCTCATGTCTTGTCTTGCTCAAATGTTTTAAGTGTCTCCAGGAGTGTTGTGTATACAGCCAAAACTCGGGAGATGGCTGTGGTGCGGATACACCATTGAGTCAGACATAGCCCCAGGGCGTTGCAGACCACATCTTCAGAGCTGAAAAGAGACTGGAATAACTTTGCAAAAGTAGAGAACTGCGTTTGGAGGACTCTCTGAGGACAACGGAAACTCCCTGAACAAAGTTCAGCGTGTTTGCAATGAGTCTCACGTCCTTCCTTCCTCCTGCAGAACAAGGTCCAGTGCATGGTTACTGCAGTGGACGTAAAGGAAGTCTGGACATTCTGCTTAAAGTTTCGCCTGAAAACCATCTACACACCCGGGCATATTGGACACACCGTCAAAACAGTACCGGTGCAGGCGTTCCAGGGGGACGTTCAAATGGAGAAAAGTGTCCTTGATGCATGAAAACAGTGTTTCTGCTGAAGAGTCGGGTGCACTGTAGAATCCGAGAAACACGTTCTGTGCTTTTAAATCTGTATCCACAAACTGCAAACAGCAGGAGAATTGTTCACATGCACTAATGTCTGTAGTTCCATCTGCTGTGAGTCCAAAGAAGGAACAGTGGCGAGTCTAAGAGATGATTTCTCGCTGTATGGCGTGAGCAAACATCTCAATGATTTAGTTTTGGATGGTATCCGACATCCAGTTGTCTCTGCGTAAAAAACATTCTCTGGCTCTTGGTAGTGCGTCCTCTCCACCATAAGCTGCCATAGGACGCCATCGCGATGACTATGCCCTCTGAGTGGCATCCCCTCTCTGCCCAGGAATTTAATGGATCTGAATAAAGTTTCCAACACAGTCCTGGCAGTCTTTTGATCCTGAACTGCTTAATCAGAAAGCAGAGCACTGATAGGAGTTGCTTTCAGTGTAGCTAGTGCCCTCAGTGAATCAGAATGCAGGTCTAACAGCTCTTGCTGGGCAAACTTTTCTTTCACTTTTTTCCAGTTGCAAAAGCCACCCCTAGCAAATGAGCTGTCACTATGAGGGTGCACTAATCCCTTCGCCACTGCTTGATTGGAGATAAAGCACACTGTCTGTTTCTGAGACATAATGCAACCATTGCCATTGCCCCCGCCAGGGGACGGCGGCAGCGGCAGGACTGGTGCTGAGCTGCTAATGCTAGCTAGACTCTCTTCTGTAGTAGGAGGTAGGTGGATGAATGATTAACGGATCTTGTGAAAAAATCCAATATTCTTTTCAATTTTACTCCATGGTTGTTGTCAGTCGCCATTGTTGTTCACTATGATTCGTTTGAATCATTTGAATACGATGAAGCAGCTTCCTGTTGAGGGAGTGCTGCTGGGACTGCAGCCCCCCCCCCCCCCCCCCTAATGTAAGGCCCTGTTTACACGACAAAGCTTGCGGGTGAAAACATCAAAATACTTATAAGATGTGACTTTCATTCAGGCGACAACGGCATTTTTGATGCTAAAAAAACACAAAAAAGTGAAACCACCCTCCAGAGTAGAAATCTTGATACTGCTCCACTGTTGTGTTTCCGTCTAAAGGGATAAAAACACTAAACTGTGCTCCGATCTGCTCACGCTGGCTCACGTGGCTCACGTGGCGTACGTGTTTCCGTAACATCCATGTGCAGAGTTCAGGTAAACAACAACAAACATGTGGGACTGTTTTTCCATCAGTGGGACATTCAAGTGTCCTGGGTGGAGTTGAGGCTGCAGACCGTGCTACAGATCCCTGTCACACTGTACGGTGTCCTGCTTCTCTGCTGTTAGGGAGAGAGGGAAAGGGAAGTTTCTACGCATTCACAAGCTTTGGGTGGTGTTTTGTGGCAGTGCTTCACAGCACCACCTAACTACCCGATGACAGACATTAAAACTAATAATTACAAAAATATCTTGAGTCCCCTTAATTCTTCATAATGAGTAAACTGTCCTCTGGAGAAATGGAGAAATTAGGGATAAAGAGGCTGACATTAACAGATGTAGAATAAATAGACTGAAAATCATGTGATGCTGATCATGACACATTTCACTAACCTCTTCTCCCTCTCCTTCCCACTGTCTATCCATTCTATGCATTCTTTTTTCTACTCGGGTTTATTATCTCTCTGTTTTCTCTCCTCTACTGCATTTTGTCATCCTGCTTTATCTGTCCTTGGTGTCTCCTTGCCCTCCTGTCTCTCTCTCTCTCTCTCCCTCTCTCCTCTCTCTCTCTCTCTCTCTCTCTCTCTCTCTCTCTCTCCCTCTCTCTCTCTCTCTCTCTATACATCCCTGTCTCTCTCTGGCAGTGAGACTTATGTGGAGTTACAGTTACACTCAGATGTGCTCCGCTGCCACCCTGCCCTGTGTGTGTCTCTCTCTCACTCACAAAGACACATACAATAAAACATTTTCACATTAGCCACTCACTTTTTTCGGTGACCCTCTTCAGCTTCAGTTGAATGGTGTCCTAGCCCAGAGCTCGTCTCCTGCCCTCTAACAACCCTATAAACTCAGTGTGATAACTGTCTGCCTGCCCTCTGTAGCCCCAACCTCACAGGTGGTCTGTTGTGCTTTTTGCCCCCCCCCCATATGTAAACAATATCAAATAGCCCACATATCCTAATTTTTAGATAACTGCTGATATTACATTGAGAAAAATTGATTTAACTCAACATGTAATAGATAAAATGCATGTATGCAGTTGTGAAGAGCACTCGCCCGTTATCTACTGATGACAGATTTTGAACACTGATAACTTGAGTGTGACATCATTCCCAGCTCAGACTTCCGACATCCCAGGTTAATGGACCGCACCATTAATCCCTTCAAAGAGCGAACAAGAAACTCATTAACAACCATTGAAACGTGTGAAATAACAATGTAAATATAAGTATTAAAGAAGTAAATTAACTCACGTGATGTGCACACACACACACACACACACACACACACACACACACACACACACACACACACACACACACACACACTGGGTCTCCAGAGGTTACATCACTGGGGGATATGACCAGCTCAGGACAGTGTTACATTGTTTATTTGGAGACAGATTGGCTTTACATAAGACACACACACACACACACACACACACACACACACACACACACACAGATGCACACTCATGCAGTTTCATGAGTACACAAACGCACATACACAACTTCACAATAAGGCACTCACGTCCACTCTCCCATGCACACACACTGGCTCTCCCCTTCCCAGGACAGGCTTTGTGCTCCAATAATGCCCTCAGTTGACTATTCATGCTCATGAAACATTCAGTGCGAGGGATCGTTCACTTATTCACTCACTGTCAGTCTCTCGCTACTACAACACACAGACACACACACACACACACACACACACACACACACACACACACACACACACACACACACACACACACACACACACACACACACACACACACACACACACACACAGCTCTGCTCTCTTCAATAGAGGCCCATTGTTCAGGCCCAGTGCTGTACTGCACCTCAAACAGGCCCAGCTCCACTGTTACGCGCCTAAAAATGATGTTAAGAAGCATCTACTGTAAATCCCTACTCATTACTAAAAATAGTGGCGGGTTATGTAAGCATATCAAGTGCTCTTCTCGAATCAGGGAGCCCTCTGGAAACACCACATGGAACAGGATTAAGCTACAGTGCTATTACAAGCACACGGAGAGCATGTGGTGTGACAGATTTTGGTGCTGCTGTCATGTGGCAGTTGAGTAATGTAAGCTGGCAACGGCATGAAAACCGCATGACAACCGCATGACTTTCCCATTTTCTGGTTGTACAAACAATTAAGAGTCCATGTTAAGATAGTGATGGCATCATAACTTGTTTCATGTTTCCTCTGCCTTAAAGGTTTAATATGTAGAATCTTTATTAAAAGCTATATTGTTTAAATAATACACCCACGGGGCGTTTTGAGGGTTACATAATGAAAGTATTGCTTTTCCATTAAACAAAAAGACAAAAAGAATTGATATTTTAAAAAACATTTGACAGGTTTGACAATGACTTTCTGTCCCGTTCTGTTTCCATGGTAGGAGCAATAATGTTGGGCGTTGCTGGTTGCCAGGGTTGTTTTTGTTGGGTGCAGCTACTGTAGGCTGGCACTGGGTGAAATGGAGTTTGCTAATCCTGCAGCTGCTTCGGAGCCTCAGTGAAGGGGGCGATATTTGTCCCAGCAGCTGAGTGACCGGAGACGGCCAAAAACCAGAGTCAATATAGGCCAAGCATTCACTCCATGGACTGAGAGAAAGGAGAGAAACGCCATTAAAATGCACACCCAAATGGCTACGGTTCTCCTTGATCGCTAACATCACTTTCATCTTTACTTAGCTGGAATGGCTAACGCTAACGGCTAACGCTAACTGTCAACTCCTCTAATCCTTGTTTTTATGGTGTGATTTGCTGGAGGGGATTGGTTTAAACAGGCTCAAACAGACTCTGATCTCCTGTAGGCTACTGGGCTGGTCGGATGAACCTGGCAACCCGACAGCTGGAATTATTTTTTGTTGTCGCAACTATGATCTCGAGACACTAGATGTCGGTGTTCTGCTTATTCTCTATATTCAATCTTTAATTGTCTCTTTAAACAAGCGTGCTGAGGTTCTTAAATGTATTAGAAATATAAGAGAATGTTTTATAACCTTTGGGTACACTCACTCACCGATACAAATGTACATACAACAGAAAGAAGAAGTGATGTTGAGGCTAAACTTCCATAGACAAAATAAACACTTCAAAAGCTGCTCAAAAGCCAAAGTATTAGGGTCACTGTTCTGAGATTAATACGTGGAATAGTTAATCTGTGGAAGTTCCATTCTATTGTTATAAGTCTTTGTTTCATTGTCTTCTGGATCAGGTTCTCATGGCGAAGGAACGGGAAGTTTTTCAACATCGGGAAAGATCCCAGGGTGACAATGCGAAAACGCTCTGGAACTCTGGAGGTCGGTTTCCGTAGCGGTGGACGACCTGAGGACTATGAGGGAGAGTACCAGTGTTTTGCCAACAATGACCTCGGAGTAGCTCTGTCCAACAAAATCCTGCTCCGGGTCTCCAGTAAGAATACACAAGAACACACACTCACAAAAATGCTCCCAAAGAAATGTGTTTCAGTGAAAACGTTATGTTATTATAAAAGATGAATCGTAACAGCAAAGTTTGATTGAATGCTTTAAAATATCTGTTAACAATTGCAAACACCAGAAATACCTGACACTAGATCAATCCTCTTTAAAGAACTGTGACAGTTTGTGAGACAAGTCCAGATCCGTCCCTGATGCTTGTTTTGTTGATAATCATGTCCTTTATAATTCTTTACATCTCTTACTCGCTTTCCTCCTTCTCCTTTACTTTCCCCTTCCACCCCCTTCTCCTCCCATCCCTGTCCCCATCCTTCAGAGGCTCCTCTGTGGCCTAAAGAGGTGCTGGAGCCAGTAGTGGTGACTGAAGGCACCCCGCTGGTTCTAACCTGCAATCCCCCACCAGGCTTGCCTCCTCCATTCACCTTCTGGATGAACAGTGGTGAGCAACTATTGCACACAAATATATACACACAAGCACACTGAGTATATTTCTCTTCATGTAGTGATGATTGTCTTCGCTGCCATCACTGTATTAGTCTGTAAAAATAGCACTATCACCCTTTACCAGGTGCAGTTTGATCATCTTATAGTAAATGGTGACATGGTGAGCAATATTTTTATGATAGTGTAGCAGCGGGTGACAACTGTATTTTGACGGCTTTTACACGAAAAGGGAAATAGAGGTGAATTCAGTGCCTGAATTGGAACAAAAAATATGCCATTACCCAAACTCAGCAGTCCCATGACATGATTATTGTATATGTCTTGGATGTATTTATATTTATGCACATATTTTGGAAAAATTTCTATGCATTCCTTTCTATACATTATATACACTATTTCCACATGTATATTTGGGCTGCAGACCCTGACTCGTATAGGCCAAAGCAATTGCCTCCACGACCCAGTGGGACAGGCGCTGCTTTGTGATAGGTTTCCCCTTATGGGGATTAGCCCGGGAGACAAACAGCTGATCGCTCCCCCTGAAACTCTTAGTTCTATCCATGTAAGTGCAGACTGGACATAACGCATCCTCCTGAGCAGCAAAAGCCACAAGGTCAACAGGAAAACATGAGCCCACAACCTAAGGCACAAAAGCAGAGTTGGGCTTCAAAATCCGTGGGAAAAGCTGAGAGCATTATGGATGCACTGAAAGCGCATGGATGTCACTAACCCATTTAGCCAAAGTCAGAGCCAGTAACAACACCGTCTTGAGAGACACTTGTTTCAAGTCTGCTCCCTCCATTGGCTCAAATGGAGGGCCCTTAAGTCCCTGCAGGACCACAGCCAGATCCCATGGTGGAACCAGTGGTCTGGACACGGGGTGAAGCCTGCGTGTTCCCTTCATAAAACAGCAAACCAGCAGGTACTGGCTTAATGTTTGCTTTCCAAACCCCATGTGACAGGTGGCAATAGCCTACAAGGACACTTTAATCTAAGCACGCAACAATTACTAATGGAAAGAAACAACAAATTACAGGCTTATAAAATATCAAAACAGTCGAAACATATCCATATGCTTGCAAGTAATTTAGAATCGCTTTAAATGCATCAAATGAAACCAGCTCCTTACGATTACTGTGGTTTGACTGACTTCCGGTTTGGCTGGGATGGAGTAGACGTGCGTTGAGCAAAGCTAGACCACGTCCACACCACAGTGTCCGACTACGCTCGACGATAGGCTCCCTCGAGGTAAATGCAATGCTCCTGTGCCACGCTAGCGGTGAGCAACATTAAGCTGTTAGCTAAAGTTAGTGACCTGGAGTCCCGGAGTCAGTGGAATAATATCAGAGTTGTACCTGAATCAGTGAAGGGGCCATGGCCGACAGCCTTCTTCGCGGAGCTGCTCACGGAAGTTTGCTGAAGGCATCTTGGAATCACTGCCAGAATGTGACAGGGCTCACCACATGCTATCCGAGAAGCCGAAGCCAGGCCAGAGAGCACGGCCAGTCATTATCAGGCTGCACAAGTACCACGTGAAGGGGAGGATCATACGCGAAGCCCAGACCAGGAGAGGCCAGCTACAGTAAAGGGGTTCCTCCATTTCCATTCATGAGGATTACGTGCCGGAGGTGGTTGAACAGCGCCAGAAATACAGAGAGGTGATGTCTTTACAACCAGGGCTTCAAAACTGCATTGCTATTCTCTGCCAGGCTTGTCATTGTGATGAAGGACGGAGGTAAGAAGAGGCTCTCTTCGTTCTCTGAGGGTCTTAATAACATCCATCCGCATGGAATGACCACGGAAGGCTATTGATCTCACCGTGGATGAGCCACTGTCACGCTATCTGTATAACCGTGAGTTGATGTGATGCCAGCTGTATAGCTGTGTTGGAGTTTATTTTTGGACCGCGGCATTAATAGTTACAGTCCGGACGGGCTGCTGATATTCTGACTGTCAAGAGTTTTGAACCGAAATCCCTAAATGGAGGCTCACGAGTACTGCTCTCAGGCCCTTTCTTTGGATCTGATCTATAATGTGGAGAATACGTCTGATGTTATCCTAAGTCTGCCTACCTCTAATAAAACCTGACTGATCTTCATCAATCAAGTCAGACATAAAATTTTTGAATCTTCTTGAAATGATTGAAGTAAAAATCTTGTAATCCACATTTAGGATTGAAATAAGTCTATAGGATTCGCAAAGTTCTTTATTTTTACCTTGCTTTGGAATAAATGAGATCATGGCCTCTTTCCAAGAGGGAGGCAGTTTGCTCTCTGCCAGAGTCTGATTGACGGAATTCATAAGTAGCAGGGTTAATTCCTCCCTAAATGTTTTATACCACTCGCTGGGGAATCCGTCACTACCTGGAGTTTTGTTTGATTTTAATCTACTAATTGCGGCATCTAGTTCTTTTTTCGTGATGCTGGAAATTCTTTTTTTTTTTTTCTCTTTTCCAATAGAAGGCAAGTCTTATTGCTGTGGGTTAGGTGTATAAGTTTTCATAGTAATCTTTAAAAACCCTTTCTATTTCTTCGGGCTCAAATAGTAGTTGTTTTGTTGCTGGACCTTAAGTCTTCTTTCCAAATATTTAGTTGCCTTAGATCCAGATTCATAATAGGTCTGTTTAGTGAATCTTGGTAGTTTTCTTGACCTCTTGACTTAGGATGTCATCTATCTGCCGGATCATCTTTTTTATTTTTATTTTGCTGTTCCAGTACTATTAATTGTTTAACCAATTTCTTATAGTCTTCCTCTCTAGTCTTTTTTTGGTAAGCTGCCCTCGCTATTAACCACCCTCTCATTACAGCTTTTACCGTATCCCAAAGTATCGTAGGATCCACTGGGCTGTCTAAGTTGTCCTCTATGCAGCATTTCATTTCTTTCTTAACCTCCTCCTGTGTTTACTGGTTATTCAGCGTACCCACATTCCGTCTCCAGAGTGTACTTTTATTTCTCCTAGTTAGATGGATATTGAGGTAAATAATACTGTGGTCAGATAAATCAGTTACCCCTATTTTACATTCCTCTACTTCCTATCTGTCTATTGTGTTCATAAAAAAAGGGGGGGAGGGTCTAACTTAGAAATGACAGGGCCTACAGTGAGGGTTATAGTCATTCTAAATGAGTCCAACGTTAAAGAAAAAAAGTAACCCAGATCTCAGATAGTCGCCTTTCTTTTAGCATAGGAATAGCAGGGTAACCATTATTCTGACAACTAAAACCACAGGTTTAATCAAAACATTCCTACCGGTTTAGCTTCATTATTTAATCGTTGGTCTTTAGTTAAAGAGTCTTCGGTACTCTTGCAGCTTTTCCTTGGCTCGTGTAGCTGCTGTTGAGTAGCTCCTCCGGGGTCCCTCGTTATGCTGCCACTCCATGGCTGAGCGGAGCCGTGACTCCAGCCCGGCCGCCGCTTCCGCGGTCGTCGGTGTCTTCTCTCCAAGCCCGCGTATCTCTAGCTCCTGCCTGACTTCCCCGGCGCTGTTGTAGACTCGAGTTCCCGTCTCCCAGTGGATCCTCATCCTGGTGAACGGCGTCTGGAATCGAAGCCTTTTTCCTTCAAGATTCTTTTAGCAGCGTTATACTCCTTTCTCTTTTGCACAACATCTGTCGCGTAATCATGGTCAAAAGTTTGTTCCCCAGCTGCATTTTCTTTCTCCATGCCTCTCTCAGTTTTTTCTTTTTCACTTTAAAGCAGATACTCTGACGAAGTATGCAACTATTGTACTTTTCTTTGCCTGTCCGCAAAAATTCAATAAATCATTTTGAAAAAAAAAAAGATCCCTTCGGTTTTGTAACTTATTCCGATCAGAGGGAGCCACATACGAGCAACGCCCTTATTCCCAGTTCAGTGCGGACTGGAGCGACAGAGTAACAGTTAGAAGGAATAAGCCCTGGGAATGAAGACAATAACTCCCCATGTTATTTTGTAGGATGTAGATAAGGTAGATGTAGGTAAGATGGAAGTAGTCCAATAACAAGCTTAGCCAAATCAAATTGAACATAAATATACTGTAACATTGCATGTTACAATAAAACTAACTGAACATTTTCAATTCAATTTCAATTCAATTTTATTTATAGTGTCGAATCATAACAAAAGTTATCTCAGGACACTTTACAGAGTAGGTAAAGACCACACTCAATGACTTATTTATGATTTACATAGACCCAACAATTCCTCTGTAGAGTACGGTAGCAACGAAAACCTTCCCTATAACAGGCAGGAACGTCAGACAGACCCAGCTCTGTGGAGGACGGCCATCTGTCTTGACCGGTTGGGGAGGAAGAAAAGGAGAGAGAAAGAGAGAAAAGACACACAGATGGACACAGAGAGACAGACAGACACACTTCCAGAGATGCAAGCAAGCAAAGCCTAACAGTAACTATAATAATATCTATAGTAATGTGAATATGACGTATATGTTAAGACGGTTAATACAACAGAATAGTAGAAACAAGCACAGCTAAGGTGATATAATATGACAATGATAATTATGGTGGCAAACATGAACAATGATGAGTAGTGGCAATAGCAGCTACAATACAGCGAGACATACCCCTGGTGGCTACAAATTTTATAGTTTATTAAACTAATGATAGTATATATGAGTAACAGTGATAATAGCAGCAGGAAGCGTCATGTAGGACCACGGCAGCAGGCCCCACCACGATCAGCAGAGACCTGTGAGACGACAAAGCACAAACAACTCCGGGGAAGAAGCTGAATTAGTAACATGCATTGATGAGACATGAATGGTACAGACAGAGAGGAGAGAAGCTCAGAGTATCAGGAAAATTATTATCCCCGTGCAGACTAGGCCTATAGCAGCATAATTAAGCAGAAGAAAATATTATCGATAGTCCTAGCTGTAAGCTTTATCAAAAAGGAAAGTTTTAAGTTTACTCTTAAATATGGGGACAGTGTCTGCCTCCCGAATAACATTTGGGAGTTTGTTCCACAGGAGAGGAGCTTGGTAGCTGAAGGCTCTGCCTCCATTTCTACTTTTGGAGACTCTAGGAGCGACGAGTAGCCCTGCATTCTCAGAGCGCAGAGATCTAGTCGGGTGATACGGTACTATGAGCTCTTAAAGATACGACGGAGCCTGACCAGTAAGAGCTTTGAACGTAAGGAGAAGGATTTTAAATTCTATTCTAGATTTTACAGGTAGCCAGTGCAGAGAAGCTAATACAGGAGAAATATGTTCAAGCTGATAATAAGAAGTTGCAATAGTCCAGCCTAGAAGTAACAAATGCATCGACTAGTTTTTCTGCATCTTCCTCGAAGGACATATCCTGGTCAAAAATAACTACCAGATTCCTTACTGTGGTGCTGGAGGACAATAACATCATCCAGAGTAACAATGTCTTTAGCTATTGAGTTTCGGAGGCCTTTGGGGCCAAGTACAATAACTTCAGTTTTGTCTGAGTTTAACATCAGAAAATTGCAGGTCATCCAGCTTTTTATTTCCTTAATGCACATTTGAAGTTTATCTAACTGATCGGTTTCTTCTGGTTTGATCGACAAATATAATTGTGTATCATCAGCATAACAATAAAAATGTATGGAGTGCTTCCTTATAATATTTCCTAAGGGAAGCATATATAAGGTGAATAGAATCGGTCCAAGGACAGAACCCTTTGGGACTCCGTGACTGACTTTAGTGTGCATGGAGGATTTGTCATTAACATGTACAAACTGAGATCTATCTGATAAATATGACTTAAACCCGCTCAGTGCGGTTCCATTAATGCAGATCAGATGCTCCAGTCTCTGTAGCAGGATGTGATGGTTAATAGTGTCGAAGGCCGCACTAAGATCTAGTAAAACAAGCACAGAGACAAGTCCTTTGTCTGAAGCTATAAGAAGGTCGTTAGTCATTTTCACCAGTGCTGTCTCAGTGCTATGATTCACTCTAAATCCTGACTGGAAATCCTCAAATATCTCATTATAATGTAAAAAGTCACACAACTGATTGGCAACTAATTTCTCGAGGATCTTAGAGAGAAAGGGAAGGTTAGATATAGGTCTATAGTTGGCTAGTACCTCAGGATCAAGCCTGGGCTTTTTAAGAAGAGGTTTAATTACAGCTACTTTAAAAGACTGTGGTACATAACCTGCTGATAAAGACATGTTAATCATATCTAATACAGGAGTGCTAATTAAAGGTAACACTTCTTTAAGTAACCTAGTTGGGATAGATTCTAGGAGACAACTAGAAGGTTTTGATGCTGAAATAGTAGAGGTTAATTTGTTAAGGTCGACTGTAGAAAAGCAGTCCAAGAATAGTTGGTTGATTTTGTCTCGAAAAGTTATAATTTTGTCATTAAAGAAGGTAATGAAGTTGTTACTACTGAGGGTTATAGGAATACATGGCTCAATAGAGCTGCGGCTCTCTGTCAGCCTGGCTACAGTGCTGAAAAGAAATCTAGGATTGTTCTTATTCTCCTCTATTAAAGATGAGTAATAGGCTGCTCTCGCATTACAGAGGGCCCTCCTTTATGTTTTAAGACTTTCTTGCCAAACTAAGTGAGATTCCTCCAGTTTAGTGGAGCGCCACTTAATTTCAAACTTTCGCGATATTTGTTTTAATTCACGAGTTTGTGAGTTATACCACCGAGCTAACTTCCTCTGTTTTATTATCTTCTTTTTTAAAGGAGCAACAGAGTCGAGTGTTGTTCGTAGAGAGCCTGCAACACTGTCAACAAGGTGATCAATTTCGGAGAAACTAACGTTAGTGCAGGAATCTTGAATATTAGGATAAGGCATTAAATTAAATGCAGATGGAATCGCTTCCTTAAATTTGGTTATAGCACTATCAGATAAACATCTAGTGTAGACACTTTTACCCAGAGGTGAGTAGTCCTGTAATAAGAATTCAAAAGTTATTAAATAATGGTCTGATAAAATAGGATTCTGTGGAAAGACTATTAAGTCATTTATTTCCACACCATAAGCCAAAACAAAAATATGATATATCTTGGCTTATAGATTCAATTGGATAATGAGAAGGAAAACCAAAGGCTTGTCTATAATGTGGCCAAGACTGCATTTATTTTGCTCCAATGATGCAGTCACATCAAATGTCTCCTTGAAGTACAGCATTGTTTTCCCAGCATTTAGTTAGCTATGTATTTGCACAGAGATGCAGTTACGCAGGTGTGTAGTTGTGCCTACTCACCAGGAGGTAGTGGTACACAACAAAGATTTCCTTCCCAGTTAAAAACGTAGATAGTGCAGCTATAATTCCTTTCCTGATGTGAACTTAACCATAACTCCATTCAAACTGTAAACCAGTCCTCTTTATAAATTAAATATGTAAATTGTAAATGGACTTGTACTTATATAGCACCTTTCTAGTCTTCCGACTACTCAAGGTGCTTTCACACTATTTGTCACGTTCACCCATTCACACAGTCATTCACACTAATGGTCAGAAGGACATCTACATACCATCTAATCTAATCATTCACACACCCATACACAGCACAGTGTCTTGCCCAATGACACTTCGATATAAGGACCGGGGAAGCTGGGGATATTGGTGTCTCCCACAGGCGAGTACGATTGGATCAAGTTGAGAGTGGACCTTAACGGAGATGCTACGTCCATTTTTATAGTCTTTGGCTTAAACTCAAAATGATAGCCATTGTATTACATGTGTTCTATCCAGAAAACAATTATGGAATTACAGACCTTTAATGATAAAGTGATACTGTGACTTCAGGTCTTCAAGTATTGTTTAATTTCATTACTTATCGAGAATCGTGAAGATTCTTCAAGTTTATATTGAAGTTTATAATTAAAGCTGCAAATCCACCCATCTCTGAGCCAGTGCTTTTAGAACATGAAACATTATTAGTAACATGCAACTGTAGCTGTTACTGATGCTGAAGTTTCTATTAGCTGCTGTGTACTCTGTCCGACTTCACTGGGGTAAAGCCTGACATCCAGCACCCTTTCACACGCCTAGACACAGTTACGTTAGATACACGCTATGTGCTGCTTAACATTACGTTAACAAACTTTTTAAGCTACAG